>NC_041215.1:57395950-57494943 GCF_002837175.3 Physeter macrocephalus
TCCATGCTCTCACTTCGTCACAGCTTACCCTTCCCCCTCCCCATGTCCTCAAGTCCATGCTCTCACTTCGTCACAGCTTACCCTTCCCCCTCCCCATGTCCTCAAGTCCATGCTCTAGTAGGTCTGTGTTTTATTCCCATCCTACCACTAATCTCTTCATGACACTTTTTTTTTTTTTTTTTTAATGCATTGACCCAGATGTTCCCATCCCAGTTTCAGGGTCCCACTCTTTTCCAGTTAACACTCTGAACTTGGTTTAGCTGAATTGCTGAGATTGAGAATTAAACCTTCTCTAAAATTCTGCTGCTCTTATAGTTCAGTTATGGACCTGATCTTCATCCTTCTCTGCCTCCTGGTTGCAGGTGAGAGTTTCTTTTTTTGCTGACAAGACCCTCTGGCCTTCACACTTCTCCTTGAATTGTTGATTCCTCATCCTCAGCCTGTCGTTGTCTTTCTCCAGTGCATCAGTTGCCCCCAGCAACAGTACTTTAATTCAATGTTTAAAAAAACAATTTCCCCAAACTACTTCAAGGCCAAGTGCATTCCTATCTACCATGATCCTATTCCAGTCCAGGCGCTGTGAAAGTTGTAACAGTAATACCACCACAGCATGCCAGGGCTATCATCAGCGCAATGACTACCTAAGTGATGGGATACATTTTGCCAGTCACCCAGCTCCAAAATGCCATTTTAGTTTCAGCTTCCTAGTTCCACTCCTGCTACCTTGTTACGTATCAGATTCTCTGGCAAACAGACTCTTATATAAAGGTTTGCACTGAGGAAGTTCATTGGGGATCCCTCTCAGGAGCAAGACATGTGGGTGACTTAATGAAGTAAGATTGAGCAGCGAGAGCAATGGAATTGTGATGCAGTCATTCCATAAGCCTCAGATGACCCCATAGTCAGCTGTAGAGCTGAGACAGTTCATATTTGCCCTACCTTAAGGCAAGAGAGCAGTAGCTTTATTCTCTTACTTCAGTCAGCTGCTCCTGGGAAGTGTGCTTGACCGTGGGCAAGGAAGCCCTCTTTACCTGAGAGCAGTTCTAGGAGAACTGTTGGCTGCCCTACAGGAGAGCAAACATCCAACACTCCCAGCAGCAGGGAGAAGCAAGGACAGTCCAAAAAGGGAATCTGGGCAGCAGATTCATCATCCTCTTGTGAATTTCTTTAGGTAGCTTCTAGATTCCTTCAGGTAGGCAATATGTCTCATTCATACTTGTGAAGCCACCCTAGCATAGTACCTATGTAGATCCTAGTAGGCTGCCTATACAGTAGGTATAAAATGAGTGTACTTGACTAAGTGAATATAGCTGGGATGGTGAGGGAAGGAAATCAACTAGAACATGCAGATAAATTTAGGGATTTAGACATGTTGGTTTTCAATACCTTATTCGACTGTCACTCACACAGTCTTGGCATTTATACTTCACTAAGCATGGACCTTCACTTTCTCCTAGCTTCCAAGAGGCAGCCTATGTGCACATTTGCCAAGGCTCCTGGGATCCTTGCCAGGGTATTAAGTCCTATATCACAAGACAGTGCTATTATATTGACAAAGTTTTCCTTTTGTAACTTTATGTTCTTCCCTCCTTGATCAGCATTTTTAGTCTCCTACGCACAGCCCTGGCTAGATTCTGCAGCCTCTTGAGAGCCTATTGTGACTTTTTGTGCCCATATAGATGTCCAATAAACATTTGGATAAATAATTCCAGAGTAGAGGTCAAGGTTTAAGCAGTAATTTGGGAGTTATCAGAATATAAATGTTGTTAGAGCTCTTCTTCCTTACTAACAGAACTCTAATTTCAAAAATAAAGCAAACCTTATTTCCCACTGTCTTGCAGATGGGTGTAGCTATGTGACAGGGTTTTGGCTAATGAAAAGGAAGCTCATGCTATTAAGTGGAGATTCCTTAAATACTCCTAAGAAGGATGAAAGACTCTACTAGCTCTTGTCCTTTTTCTGTTCTCCTGATGCCTGAATATCTGCAGGTTTTACTGTTGGAGCTGCGGCAGCCGTATTGTGACTGACCATGAGAGAAATGCCAACAGACATCCAGACATCAGCCCTAACATCCTTGAGCCACCACACCCACTCAGGGTGACCTACCTGTCATATGAAAAAAAAAGAAACCCGTCTCCTCCAACCTTTCTTTCTCATTCTCTTATGTGCCACGTGCACTCTATAACTGATAATGACCTTTGACGGGGTGTCCCCAGGGAAGAATTTAGAGTGGGAAGAGCAGATGCTGTTAGAAACTCTAAACACTAACGTTTACAGAGTGAATAAAAAAGAGCAGCCCATGAAGAAGACCAATGAGACAACAGAAAATAGTTGCTGATAGAGGAAGAGGCCATGAAGAGAGTGAAATCACTGAGGACTGAGGAGTAATTAACATTTGAAATGAGCAGAGTAGACCATTAAGAGTTAATATGTGTCCATTGATTTGGTATTTAGGAATCTATGCAGTTTAGTGCTCCAACGGAGAAGGCAATTAATAAATTCTTATTCACATCGACTAATACTAAATTGATTATGATGATTCATTCATTCAACAAATAATTATTGAGCACCAAGCAAGTAGAAGACACTATACATACAATTTTAGTCAGAACAGACTGAGAGCTTAGAGTCTCGTAATTTATAGAGATGCCTCCCACTAGCTAGTAATGAAAATGTGAACATTTACCACTTTGGGTTATTGAAATGCCAGGTTAAAATTCTGTCATGAAGTCCTTTAAACAAGGACCATGATATAGCCTACATTACACAAATACTTAATCACACTCTTATACATCCCAGAAAGCCAAATGTTTTAACCACATTACAGATGCTGAAAGCAGTCATGGGGTAGAACTCATGGTCGTGTTTTGGGAAGAGAACTATGAAATTGGGCTGTAAGTCAACTACACGCACTCAACCAGATGTGATTGAGCTTGTGCTATTCCATCCAGGTTGTGTGAATCAATAACAGAATGGAGAAGAGGGCTTGAATCAAAGAATTTATCTACCTGTGTAGATAACAGTAACCAAGGAATATCTAAAAATTGTTTTTGAAATGGAATGAAATAGGCTGCTATCAAGATGCACATGAAACCTACTAATTGTTTTCTCATCGTCATTCTTTCATCTATCATATAAATAGATAATCTGCAGGTATGAAAAATCCCCGGCATATCTGGTGGCACGTCACAATAGGCTATCCTCCCTCTGGCAACTGTTGGAACCCGCCTACAGTTCATGGTAAAAAACACTTTGTGGAGTAGGTGTAGTCACCCCATCTCATTATAACGTGTACACCAGAGACATATCTTACTTCAGGGGATTTGGGTTGCTGGGCTTGAACGCTTTGATAGAGAGAATGAATTTCCATTCTTTCCTCATGGCACTCCAGCTCTGCAGGTCAGGAACACTGTTGATTTAGAGGTAGTTACAAAGCAAGTCAAAGCAACAATAGGAACTGGTTATTACAGGAAGAGAAATGAAAGGGGTTGGAAAGAGAAAAAACATGGGCCAGAAAATATATGTTATTTGCACACTGGGTTTGCTAGATATAGATCGAAGTGGGCACGAGGAAGGGGGACGACAAAGAAAGATAAGCAGATTTCAGCTACTCCTAAGTACCTCTTTGAGATAGATGAGTGAGAATTCTTTCTGTTAGAATCACTACTGTTTCAATTTCTAACACTTGCAACTCAACAAGAGCTTTCCCAAAGGGTTTCACAGAATACAAATGTGTTTCACAAGTTTTGGAAGGTTCTGTTACTTCAAGGTATTTTGTTGTTGTTGTCGAGATGTTTGGAAAGCACACAGTCAAGGAAAATTATACTAACTTTGCGAATCATCATTGACCCTTGAGATACTTTATTTGGTATCTACATGCAAATTTTATTGAGCACTGGTCATATGCAAAATAGTACGAAGTACTCAGACAAGGATGGATAAAAGGCAATCATAATTTGGTATGACATATTCAACCCAAATAAGTGACTAATATAAAGCTAATATAATGTATGAATGATATGCTTATGTATAAATGACAAATGTCAGAATAGATTGACTCGGGCTTCCCTGGTGGCGCAGTGGTTAAGAATCCGCCTGCCAACGCAGAGGACATGGGTTCGAGCCCTGGGCCGGGAAGATCCCACATGCTGCGGAGCAGCTAAGCCTGTGTGCCACAACTACTGAGCCTGCACTCTAGAGCCTGCGAGCCACAACTACTGAAGCCCGCACGCCTAGAGCCCGTGCTCAGCAACAAGAGAAGCCACCACAATGAGAAGCCCGCGCACCACAATGAAGAGTAGCCCCCGCTCGCCACAACCAGAGGAAAGCCCACGTGCAGCAACAAAGACCCAACGCAGACAAAATTTAAAAAAAAATAAAAAAAGATTGACTCAATTTCCCTTTTAAAATAAATATTTCCTTGACATATTTATCAAAGAGTTTCCTTTAAGAAGATAACATTGGTGGAATGTCTATCTTTAAACATACTGAGTTTAGATTTACACTGATTTGGGAGAATTTAGGGATGCATCAGTGACAAGTCCATTGAAAAACAAGCAGGCAAACAAGTTTAAAAAAAAAAAGACAATTATTAAGTTTAGGGAAACAAGAAGGGTTGCAGGAAAGGAAAGCTAATCATAGAATCCCACATTACTCAGATGTGAATAGCCTATGCATACTCATAATAATGTAAATACTGAACACTGATGTACTCAAAATACTGTGTAACTGTATCTGTAGGATAGGAATAAGGTGAAGGGGTGTGTGTGCTGAGTGAGGTGGGGCTGTCAGTAAATAATGCCTAAACGGAAAAGAAAAATAGCCATATAACCATACTACAAGAAATATAACTATGAATACCAAGATAAATAGGTAAACATTTTTGAAGTCATTGCCTCAAGGAATGAGGAGGAAGGTAGCGTTTGGAGACTGCTGATCACTCAGCAAGCTCTGGAGAACAATCTTCCTCTTTATAATCTGTAAGTATATCATTTTGACAAAAGTAACTACTTAAATCTAAAAATGCGTGTTACATTCCATCATGGAATACAGAAACTACGTTTATACACGTATTTAAGAGGTATTTAAGGATTAATTACAGTTAATCATTCTTATTTCTGAGGAATGGAATTAGAGGAATGGGGAGAGGAGGAGGAGAACTTTTATTTTATAAACTTCAGTAGGATTGATTTTTTGAATGAGCACATATTATTTTGTAGAAGTTAAAATTCTATGTAAATAAACATTTATGTAAGTTAAAAATTGAGGGACTTCCCTGGCGGTCCAGTGGTTAAGACTCTGCGCTTCCATTTCGGGGGGGCGGGGCTTCAATCCCTGGTTGGGGAACTAAGACCCTGCATGCCACGCGGAGCAGCCAAAATAATAATAAGCAGAAGAAAAATAAGAAAATATATTAAAAAATTGAAATAAAACTTTCCAAATTAAATAATATTTCATTTATATTAAAATTTGTTTGTATGCAATCGTAAGCATTGTACATGAATTTTGAAACTCAAACAGTTTGGCTGAACTATCCATTTATCATTTGGGGAAAATATAATTGTGATGCACAGGAACAGACTGATCAAGTGGCATAGTTGATGAGATTAAGTGAGATCATTGCACATGAAAGCATGTTGTACATTTTAAAATGCAGAACAAATGAATGTATTATTTATAACACATGGAGATTTAAACCACAAGTGGGCAAATGGCAGCCCAGAGAAACTCTTTTTTAAGATGACCCAGAATCACTGGAGCTTTCCAGAATTTATTATCATTCAAATACCTACCTAGGTAACTACTAGTGTTTGGTTTCTGTGGGTCTTAGCATCAAGTGTAGCATTTAAATGAAGCTCAATCGCCAAACTTGAGATGAACTGTCAGGGAAGAGTATGTGGTTAGCTAACTTGATCTGAGAACTTGTTAAGTACCGCCAAGTTTCTTGCTTTGATCCCCAAGTGGGCTGCCTGGCTTGGTTCTGTGACTTAGCCACAGACTGTATGTCCAAACTCAGTGGCCTCAGAATTGCATGCCCTAGGCCACAAAAGGAATTAGACAGAGGAGTGTGGTTAATTCATGAAAATTGTCCACACTATCCAACAAAAAGTTCAAATTATGTTCCACTACGCTAGGTAACTAGCAACACATCTTATGAACAGACAACATGTTGCTATTTCAACGTAGTGGCTGCCCTACCCCTGCTGCTAGGAATTTCTGCTTCTTTTGACTAAGGTACTTAGACTCTCAAAGGTGGAAGGTCCCTACAGGTCATTTGGGCCACCCCACTGCATGATGCAGAACTTTTCTCTTCAACATCCCAGGGGAAAATAATATAGTTTCTGCTTTATAATTTCCAGTGGTCGGGGGGTAGGGAGAATTCATCACATCAAATGGCCACTCACTGCATTGTTGGGCAGTGATGTTGAAAGTTTCCCCTCTGATGGGTCCATTGATCCTAGTTTTGTTCTGTGGCAGAACATTGAACAATTTTAATCTTGCTCTGAATTGTGTATAGACAACCGATGTCTTCCTATGCCTTTGCTATTCCTGACAAAATCATTTTTTAAAAAATCATTTCTCCAAAGCCTTGTTTTTCATATTCTTTAAGATCCAGATTGTTCCGGATTGTCAATGTATTGTACCCAGACCTGAATACAAATATGGTCCACCTTGTATCACCTTCTTGGTCTGTATGATTTCTTGCCTGTGTAGTTGGATGAAGACAGCAGAAAAAAGAAGAGCCATTGGCCGCTCCAAGCCCAGTGTGGCTTAGTTGGCCTCCTGCATCTTACTCTGGCCCTTCCTCTGGGGAGTGAAAACCACCAGAGCAACAAATCAAAGACCAAATTGAAATATTAGGCCAATTTTGGGAAAGTGAATAAGTCTACTAGCGGCTAACAAATTCCTTTGTGAGTCATGTGGTTTCCAAATCATTGCTATCAACAAAATTGAAGGAGGACCTAATCTAGTTATCAAAGAACACTAGAAATAACTTTTCTGTGATGGACCCTTATACAATTATGTAACTCAGAAAATGTTAAAGGAATTGAATGATATTTTTATAATAAAACTCCTTCCATTCTCATCTATTTGTGTAAGCAAGTTTTCGTAGTGCTTACAGAAACAAAAAATAGCCATCACCTTAAGGTTGAACCCTGTTTAATTCTAACAATATATAATATTTGTTCATAGGTTTATGAACTAATTTTTTAAGAGCTCAGTTCATCTTAGTAAGGAACACATTTCCACTACAATTTTGCTTTTCATTCCTAACAAGTATGTTTTCAAATGTGTCATGATTTATGCTATTTGGGTTAATTGTTTACTACTACTAATTACCTTAACTCAATTCAGATTATTATAAACAATGAGAACCTATGGTCACAGAAATTTTAAAATCTTTTATACTTAAGTATATATACATATTCTTTTTAAACAGTTATAGAGTGATTAATAAAAGTACTTTCAAATATAAAAATATGAAAAAGTGAAATGGAAATATGAGTTCACATTAAAAAAATATAAAATTTCATACAATTAAGAGGAGCATGTTCCTGTATTTTAAAAATAAGTGATCCTGGGAATTCCCTGGTTGTCCAGTGGTTAGCACTTGGCTCTTTCACTGCCTGGGGCCCGGGTTCAATCCCTGGTCAGGGAACAAAGATCCCAAAAGCCATGTGGCACAGCCAAAAAAATAAAAAATGATCCTAAGTATCAAATCATTAACTTATCTAAATTCCACTGGATGCATTTAAAAGACTGAAGTAACCATTTTATTTATTTATTTTTACTTGTATTGGAGTACAGTTGACTTAAAATGTTATGTTAGTTTCTGCTGTACAGCAAAGTGAGTTATAAATATACATATATCCACTCTTTTTTAGATTCTTTTCCCATGTAGGTCATTACAGAGTATTGAGAAGGGTTCCCTGTGCTATACAGTAGGTCCTTATTAGTTATCTATTTTACATATAGTAGTGTGTATGTCAGTCCCAAACTCCCAATTTATCCCTCCCTACCCTCCTTTCCCCTCTGGTAACCATAAGTTTTTTTCTACATCTGTGGCTCTATTTCTGTTTTGTAAATAAGTTCATTTGTGCCATTTATTTTTAGATTCCACATATAAGTGATATCATATGATACTGATATTTGTCTTTCTCTGTCTGACTTCACTCAGTATGACAATTTCTAGGTCCATCCATGTTGCTGCAAATGACATTATTTCATTCCTTTTTATGGCTGAGTAATATTCCATTGTATATCTGTACCACATCTTCTTTATCCATTCTTCTGTCGATGGACGTTTAGGTTGCAATGTCCTAGCTATTGTAAAGAGTGCTGCAGTGAACATTAGGGTGCATGTATCTTTTCGAATTATGGTTTTTTCTGGCTATATGCCCAGGAGTGGGACTGCAGGATCATATGGTAGCTCTATTTTTAGTTTTTTAAGGAACAGCCATTTCATTTTTAAGTGCCAATGTTATCAACATGCCAGAAATTGTATTCTTTGGAACTACTTCAAGAATTATATTCTTTAAAACTACTTATGATCAAAATATATAGATGTCAAATTAAAACCATGTGAAGGGTATATCTTTCTTCCTAATGAAAATTAAAGACATTTTAAGTTGTTTTCCCTTATATGACCAAAAGAGTTGGAATCTCACTTCCTTAAGCCTCTCACTAGGAAGCCTGGTATTATTCACCCACCCTCCAGACTAACAGAGACACAGAAACATTTAGAGGAGTGTCTCAACCACATCATCCTTTAATGCTCTTTGTTGAAGTCAAGGTGCTGAGAGCGGAAGCCATACACTTAATTGTCAGGACAAGAGTGGAAGTGGAGGGATGGGTCCAAACAAAGAACAGTATACGTAGGATTATGCGTAGCTCATCACATTACTATTGCACACTGCACTAGACCTTGCCTACTGGACTTTTCTAATTAAACTGGTATTTCTCCCATTTACCACATAGGAGTCAAGTAGTTGATGTTTGCATGACAGGTAAAAAAGTATTTTAGGCTCAATTCCAGCAGCATATATATTTCACCTACTTGTGCACTTTTTAAATTGTCAAAGTTCTGATGACTGTCAGAATTCCATCTGTGGGCTCTCCATGGCCAATTTTAGTCATGCTGCCCTTCAATGATTGAAACTACTCCTTGCTTATTGATTTTTCATCCCATGTGAAATGAAACCTTGTCTCTCGTGGAGTTTTGGAAGAGCAGATAGAGATGCTGCCATAATCTTTGATTTAATTTGAGGGCCTCACTTCCTGCCTGACTGAGTTCATGTACTTTCATGGAAAATTATACAGCCTCATCAGAACAGCCTCATGAGTCAGTCCTATGAGTAAATCTAGAGCGAGGACTTCTCCTACCCAAGAAAAGAATGTCTTATTCAGCAGGGCCCAGCAAGGAGAGAAAGCAGCCTGGATGCAACTGACTCAGTGATGCCCTGAGGAAGGGCAGCACCTTTGGCTTCAAAAAAAGGCAGAGGCTCATGGGAATTCCCTGGCGGTCCAGTGGTTAGGATTCCATGCTTTCACTGCCTGTGGCCCACAAGCTGAGCAGCGCAGCCAAGAAAACAACAACAACAAAACAATAACAACAAAAAAAGGCAGAGGCTCTTTGACAACCTCAAAAAATACCATTTCAGAAATTGCTAGACTCTCATCTAATTTTGCATTTACTTTAAAACAAACCTCTTAATGATTGCAGCCATTATATAGCTTGGCTATATTCTGAACAGGTTGACACACCCGGATTAAAAACCAAATGTATAGGGACTTCCTTGGTGGTGCAGTGATTAAGAGTCTGCCTGCCAATGCAGGGGACACAGGTTTGAGCCCTGGTCCAGGAAGATCCCACATGCCGCGGAGCAACTAAGCCCGTGCACCACAACTGCTGAGCTTGTGCTCTAGAACCCATGAGCCACAACTACTGAGCCCATGTGCCACAACTACTGAAGCCCACGCACCTAGAGCCCATGCTCCACGACAAGAGAAGCCACCGCAATGAGAAGCCCGTGCACCACAACAAAGACCCAATGCAGCCATAAATAAATAAATAAATAAATAAAATTTAACAAAATTTGCTAGGCTATGAAGAAAGAAGAAAAAACCAAAAACAAATGTATAAACAAAGAATAAAATAGAAAGATTAATTTTTCTTCCCTTAGCACCAGTATAACCATATTTCATGGAATAAACAAGTCGTATACTACATTATCTCCATAATTCCTTCTGATTCCATCAGTGGTAATCTATTCTTCTAGATGTAGCAAATTCACCACTGGAAGTACAAAAGGACCAAAAAGAAATACTATCTCAATAAAGTATTAATAGAATCATCGACTTTCAGAGCTAGAGATGCCATTAGAGGTTATCCAGTCTAGTGTCTGGTTCCTGATGAGGTAAACTGAGGCCCAGTAAGTTCAGATCACCTAGTCAAAGATGAATAATGGCAAAACTAGCATTGGAATCCAGTTCTAGTAGTCTGCTGTTTTGCAGACCTTCTGTTTCTCTGATCTTGGGGTATGAAAAATGCATTGTAAAAACAATGGAAAAAAAACCAAAACAGTGGAAGAGTCCTGCCTCCCTTTGACAGTTCCGTTCATCAGCGTAACTGATAGACATCCTCACTCCCTCCTTCCCTGCTTCCTTCGCTCTACAGCCGAGAGAAGTTCCAAGCCCCCATTCCTCTCGTTCACTGCAGTTACAGGTACTCATGGACACAGCTCTGGCCAGTGAAGTGCAAATAACATCTGCCAGGGACTTAAAGAAGACTTCACCTTTGGGGATAAAAAATATAGAGAGCTATCATTGCCTTTTGCTTTCTTCCTGCCTTGAATACTATTTGTAATCCAGAGCTGAGCCAACCATCCTGTGAAGTGACAAATCTGAAGAAATATCCAAGAAAGTTATAGCGATGCCCTAACAAGTTTAGGTCACCGAACCATCAGCAACAACTACTTACTTCCAGTTTCCCTGTGATAAGAGGAAAAATAACCTCCTCTTTGTTTAGCCACTGTATTTGTATCTCATGTTACCTGCAGCCAAAAACATTCTTTACTGACATTTCCTTTCCCCGTTTGGTGTATAAAATCATACTATACAAAGGAGATCCAGGACACCAACTTGGGAGCCCATTTTGAGGGTAAATGTGTTCCTGGTGGCTTAGGTCACCTGAGGAAATTTGGGAAGTGTTTCCTCACTATTTGCTACCTGTCCTTCTGAGTTCTCTACTCTATTTTCCAATTCATTTCTTGTAGGGGATTGAAGTGGCCCCCAAAAGATATTTCCAAGTCCTAAGCCTAGGTATCTGAAAATGGGACCTTTTTAGAAAATAGGGTCTTTGCAGATGTAAACAAGTTAGGGATCTTGAGATAACATCATCCTGAATTTAGGATGGGCCCTAAATCTGCTGACTAACATCTTTATAAGAGAAAGGAGAGGGAGACTTGACACACTCAGACTCAGGGAAAAAGGCCATGTGAAGAGGGAGGTAGAGAAAGGAGGGCAGTCGCAAGCCAAGGAACACCAAGGACTGCCAGCAGCCGCAAGAATCTGGGAAAGAGGCATGGAATGGATTCTCTCCCAGAGTCTTCAGAGGAGTGTGGCCCTGCTGATACCTTGGTTTCAGACTTCTGACCTCCAGAACTATGAGGGAATAATTTTCTATTGTTTCAAGCCACCAAGTTTCTGGTAATTTGTTATAACATCCTTAGGAAACCTATATACTCTCAAAGATGCTTAGTGCTTTGATGCTGAGAGAATAGTCTAAAGAAGGGAGAGTGAGGCACACAACATACGGAAACATATCCCTAAAATATAATCCTGTTCAGGGCACAAGTAGGCAGCCCTTAATTTTTCATGAAAACCCTACTCCAGAATATAGCATAGGGCTGGAAGGACTGGCAATTTGATGGAAAAATTGTCATTTCATTAAGTACCCTAGCAGTTACCTGGATTTTTTTTTAAAAAAAGAACAAAGGCAAAGAGTGAGTAAACATTCTGCCCAAAGGCCAGGCGTTGTGCAGAATTCTATCTGGTTACAGAGAGTTAAGTTGAGATGTTTGGAAATGACTGGGGTAGTTTAACTTGTTGAGTCTATGGGACAATGATGGGTGGGGGAGGGGAAGACTGTCATTTCACCAATGAATGTCACAGATGCTAAATGGTCTGTAGTTCTCAAGAGTCCACATAATCAAGCATATTCCTTCCCAAAATATCAACATCATCCCATTGAGAAACTGCCCTAGAAAGTCCTGGGAAAGCTCAACTACGAACACTTTCATTTTTGTTAGGCATCCTTTTGAGACCCGCACATCTTGTGTCCATAGGGAATGGGAAACAATCTTCCTTATCCACATTAACTTTGGATACTTTGTCCAGGATCGTGGCCCTAAGTTCATGCCAAGCCTGCTTCCTTCTCACTTGCTTGGAAAGGGAGAATTCAGCAAATTCAACAACTAACTCATCATTAATCAAGAACAAGAGACTGTGTTTTATTTTAAATAGCCATTCTCTCCATTATAAATTCTAGTAGAGGCCATATTAAAATTGTAATTAATGAAAGATGTTAATTCCAGTGATATATTATTTAATGAACTCATGATTCATTAACTTGAAAAGAATCCATTTGTTTGCATAAAATGAATCTCAACGATGGAATTATGTAATTATTTAGTATGAATAATGATAGCACATTTAATAAAATTAGAACAATTTTTGGTAAATTTTACAGGTTAGGATTAATTAATTATAGTTATATATATAATGGTTTTATATGCTATATATGGAAATTATTATAATAATTTAAATGTTCTAATGTAGTTCTAATATCACAACCCCAATTGTAGCACCCTATTCTTACTCTTACAGTAAAAGTTTCCAAGTCACCAAAATGAGCCAATAAAATTAGTTGTATTCCTACTGTCAAGTCTGCTTCTTTAATAACAGATCTATTGGGTGAGGAGATATAGTGGTTTTATTTCACCTGGGTTGATATAATGTTCTCTAACAATCACTGTTTTCCTAAAATCTGTATCATGTTCTTAAGAAACAAATACTACACCTGATAGTTTTGTAGAAAGAATGTGTTATCATGGTAATTTTTGCCCCCTAGAAATAAGCAGCAAGATAAAGAAAAAAGGGAACATCTAGTGCAAGACAATTGCTAGCTCTTGAATACATCATTTGGCTCTATTTTATTTTCCTGTGTAGAAGAAAGCGTGTCCTTTTAAAATAACTGAAAACCAGCTGCATATAAGCCATAGGGACTTCAGTTATTTTTCAGAGTGGACAAATTATTTTGGATTAACAGTGTTTATTTTATTATGAGGCTCTAAGAACAAACTGTTCTGTGTTAATGGTGAAAGGAGGGAGACTATTTTATACCAAGTAAAACTGAGACCCAGATCCATGAAGTAAAATGCCTCAGTCGGTGATAAGACAGAGACTGGAACCCAGATGTCCTGAATCTCTGCCCAATATTCCATCATTAAAATGCTAGAAAGTTCCTTCTGGGAAAAAGGGGGAAAAAGAGAAATCCATAAGGAAAGAAGAAAATCTTTGGTGCTCATGGCAGACCCAGTGACAAGGAAAAAGTCATGCAAAAGTGCCATGATTTTTCCAGAAAGTCTGACCTCTAACTCCCCTCACGGGGAAAAGGGTTTTCTTCTGGTTGTGTGCCCTCCAAGATTATTTTGGGTCAATATCCTGCAGACCGTGGCCAACTCAGTGTGTATTCAGCTGTAACAGTATGTGAACCTCTTGTAAGTTCATCTGTGGAGCCTCCTGTGAATGGGGCCTTTTTACAATAGGGTGAGCCACCTGCTGATGTGGAAAAAGGAAGTACAGATTTGGAATTGGACCTAGGAATTTAGGTGGTCACAGAAAGGCTAAACGGACAATACATATTCTCTAAAACTGTACATTAGATTCTACACTATTTGGATTTCCCCACGATAACTATACTGACTAATGAATTCCAAATATCCAAATATCCACTTTATCTGGCACTTTATAGACTTAGCTTTAGGCCTGGTATAGACATGGCAAGTGAATTGAGTCAGAATGTGGAAAATCCTTTCATGTGGCAGTTTATAGAAGGGACTGAATTCATCATTCCATTCATGGTAAATGAGCACAGTAAGCTTTTTTTTTCTACCTTTGCCAAGTTTCACTAATTCTATTAATTTATATATAGTAGACAATATCTGGTTGGTTAGTTAGTTTATTCATTCATCTATTCATTCAACAAACATCGATTGAGAAACTTCCATGGGAAAAGCTTGGATGAAAACAATATGAAGGAGACACAATGACCTTGTCCTTAAGAAGCTCACAGCTAGACAATAACAGACAATAACAATGCAATAATGACAAGTTCAGGGTAAGTGGCATGGGGTTGTATGGCAGAAAATGGTCAGCCCAACTTGGGCAAGCCAGGGAATTTTGTCAGAAAGGAGGTTAGGGTTAGATATTTGAACAAGGAAACAGAAGGAAGAGCAATTGGAGCTAAAGGCATTTGGGGCAGAGGAGAGAGCAAAGCCACAAAAGTCTGGAGTAACACTAGGTTGCAGTTGCTGAGGACTCACTATGGCCAGGTGCTGTTCTAGGCATTTTCGTGCATTAACTCCTTTGATTCTTATGACAACCCTATGAGGTAGGTGCATTTATTTGTACAGGACATGAAAATTCAAGTCCAGAAGGGCCAGGTCACTCTTCCTGGATTTCAGGTGTGGTGAAGGCACAGCTGAGAGTCCAGCCCAAGTCATCTTTCCTCAGAGCCCTCCCTGTTCAACAGCACTGTGTCCCGATGGAGCAACTTGAGTCTAGACAGGAGAGTAGTTTGGCATGGCTGAAGCATAGGTTGTGTGAAGGAATAGGGGAGGAACCAGGAACAGAAAGGGAGTGTCGGGGTTGTTCACAGCCTCCAAGCCTCAACAGCTGGCCGGTGAAGACAGGCAGAGCAAAGTGGTTTTTAGAAACAGCCAGTGCTTGGTGCCGGGCCACCATGAAGACCAGAAAACAAAAAGCAGGTATTGAGAAACATTAATCAATGGCCATAATGTTGGTCTAATCACACATCCAGATGAATCCAATTCTTAACTACCTTAGTGCTGTAACACTGGTTTTTGTTCTTTTGTGACATTTTTATTCTTTAGTCAGCCCTGTCGGCGGTGGGCGGGGGGTTAGATGACATGTATTTATTTTCAATACAGAGATGTACAGGGAATGTTATGACACTGTTTTACATACCGGGACATATCCTGAGGTGTGACAATCACCAGAATGGATGGCGCAGTGATTTTATTGCTTCATTTCTCATGGTATAACACATAAGCCCATGGTTTCCTTTTCCTGTGGGCATGTCTCTTTTTAAGTCACAAAAACAGCAGAGTCAGCTAGTGGAGCACTTGAACTTGGTCAGTGTCTGGTGTCAGGTAGACCTCACACAATCCAATTCCAATCATCATGTCCCTTTGGAAACTGTGTGCTTCTGGTGTGACCCCAGCAGGTTGCAAGGGCTCTAAAGCTAATGGCTGGTGTCCGGGCTTTAAGACACAAATATGTCCCTGGTGTTTCATGTGGAAAGCAAAAAGTTGAGTAAAGATGTCAGCCACCTGGGATTTTTACCAGTGGCCTCTAAGGGAAAAAGTGTCTTCTGGGGCACCAGGACCGACAGAGCCTCACACTATTACCATAGTGACCCTGATAATGAAGTCAGCTCACATGCATCTGAGCATGAGAAGTTTGCTTTTATTCCACGTCTGCTGATAGATGGATGCGTTTTTCCTTCTTTGCTTCCTTCCATTCTGGGTAGAACTGTATCTAGGGTGTTAAATATATAGAAGACAAAAACTTACAAGATGGAGAGCTATTTTTTTCTAGCCTCTAAAAATGGATTCTTCTTTGGAGACTAATTATGAGGAGGAGGAGGAGAGAGAGGAGGGGAGGAAAGAGGAGGGAAGGGAAGAGTGAGGGAGAGAGACGAGGGGGGAGGAGTGGGGAGGGGAAGGAAGGGGATGGGAGAAGCAGAGAGAAAAGGAGAAAAGGAAAGCAATTTTCCTATTAGGGCAGCAAAACTGTCGCAGTGGCTGGCACCCTAAAGCCCAAGGGTGATCTGGCCACCAGCCAAAGCAACATGCCTGATCCCTTGGTCTATGGCCCCAAGTGCAGCCCACGGAAGGCACAGGCAAGTTCTCAGAGAATACTAGAGAAACGTACTTGTCAATGTGTCTATCAGTCAGCCCTTGGCTATTTCTTACCATATTTTCATCTTTAATACTTATAGCAGGAGCAGCATTTGAGCTGATGACTTTGAGAGAAATGGAAATGTTTTCCACGCATTCTTACTGCTAAAGAACAGCGGGAGAGCTGTGTACATTCCATATTTGTTGAAAGTCACGATGAACAGGAGACTGTATCAGAAACAAAACGTGATGCTACCTCCTCCAACAAGAAGTCTTCAATGACTTCCCGTATTTGCTTTATTATTTTTAGCTACCATCTCTGAAGTACTTATATTGTTGGCAACTATGAAATTGATCTCAGTTTAATCTTCAAAACAACTCTGTGAGAGAAACATAAATATTCCCTTACTAGCATCCTGGGGAGTATAATCAGGGCAAGATCACACACCTGGTTAAGTTACCGAGCTCAGATTCAATCTCAGGCTCCAAAGCCTACCCTTTTAGCCACTCAATTAT
The DNA here is from genome assembly GCF_002837175.3 of Physeter macrocephalus. Classification (NCBI taxonomy): domain Eukaryota; kingdom Metazoa; phylum Chordata; class Mammalia; order Artiodactyla; family Physeteridae; genus Physeter; species Physeter macrocephalus. The sequence continues at coordinate 57,412,672 of NC_041215.1, forward strand.
AAGAACTTCCTCCAAAGGCACCATGTCACTCTCTTTGGTGTTTATCATGTTCTGCTTTCTTAAATTGTTGTTTAAAATACTATCATGAAAGATATTTTTGATGTGGAATTAAATTTAAAAATCTGTGTTGGAGGCCCCCAATTTGCTGCTCACTAGACACAAACTTAGAGAAATGTCCATAAACTCTCAGAGTCTTCCTTTTTTCCTCTGTAAACATAATGTCCTCATTAGGTAGTTGGGGCCAGCACATTGGTGCTCAACGTGCCTGCAATAACAGGGATGTGTTTTAGACTTTTTTCTATTCTCCACATCACCTAGTACGACACAAAGTAACAGAAGATGCTAAAAAAAACCGCTTTGAATTGAATTGAATTCTTAACACTTGGAAATAGGTAATGTTTCTAAACTTAAGCTGTGTTCTCATTCTTAAATATCTTTTCAGTCTGTTCTGGACTGACTATATATTTGATGTTCTCCGTATCCTTAGTCATTTATTTATTTGTTACAAAAAAGTTTAACTTTGATTTTCAATAGTTTCCACTCTTTATTAGAAATTAACTAGCTTTCCCTGGTATGGTAGCAAAAATATGGACCACACCGCACGATCCACTTTCTTTTTAGCTGCACCAATGTCCAAAGCTGCTTTGTGATAGTTGGGTGTCAACAGGGGAAGGAGTCTAGACAGACCATAGCCAATACTCTGCCAAGGGATCTCGTGAGCTGATTAACTCTTGGGGCTTTGATTTCCTCACTTGTAAAATGAGGCTTGCTAGAGGAAACGTCTAGGTTTCCTTCTAGCTTCCACATCCTATGAAACCCATTCCTTCACCTAGGACAGTGGTGGTGTGGTCTAGGAATAAGACAAAGCGCTTGTACCATTGGCCAGTAGCCTATATAAGCAGCTGGTGACAACACTACTTCATGTACTTTGGAGCTTCACACCCACCAGAGCTCTCTGCCCCAGACCATAAAGTTGAGATGAGATTTAATGTTCTCCTTCCCAAGATAGGGAGTCTAGGATAGAAGGAAAACTAAAGTTCTATTGCCGTTCCTTTAGTACTGGTTGGATAGTTTACCTCCTTAATGTGTTACTTTTTCAATTAAAAAAAAAAGTTAGAAAAATAAAATGTCTATCTCCTTCATCCAAACAGGCCTGCTTTCTTGGCCCCAAATATGGTGACTTTTCCCCCCATTTGCATGAGTTGAATCTGGATTCGAACACAGGACATACCTCAACATCTAAATAAATCACTCAGACTGGTCATTTTTATTTTAACTGATTGACTCAGACTGGTCACATTACACACAGCATTTCCCGTCTCCTTTGCATTCTGTGTTCCCTTACAGCATGATTTGTACTTGCCTGTCACCTTCACTAAACCCCATGACTCTTGAGGACAGAGATCTCTACTTCTACCCATGTGTGACCCTAGTGTGGATTCACCTTTGACTGAAGTTAAACAGAAAGGAGCATCTCCAGATGGTGGCTAGGGGTCCCCCAAGTGTGGAGGTCCCCAGAACTCCTAGGAGCCTTCCTGAGCTTGGGCTTGCAGACTATAGTGTGCTCTTCCGGACGATCTCAGGAACTCCGAGAACCTCTCTTGACTTCCTCAGAGGTCTGCTAAGTGCGTGCTCTTGGCTGGAAGTTCAAGAATCTCCAACTGTGTACTAGTAAAAAATATATATAGAGAGAGAGAGAGAGCCTGGCACAGAACTCCTCAAATCCTCATAATTTCTTAAGTGATAAGAACACTAGGAACATCTTTGGTTCTAAATATTTTGTCTTTGACCTGGTTCCTGACACAGACCTCCTAAATCCCTTGGAATTTCCTGAGTGACAGAAGTGTCTTTGGTTCTAAGGAGGCAACTCTCAGTCGGCTCCTGGATGGCTTCAGGATGGGAGCTGGTCACCAGAAAGAACAAGCTATGATTAGAAGCTTGGAACTTTCCACCCCATTCCCCCATTTTCCAGGAAGGGGAAGGGGGCTGGAGACTGAGCTAATGATTGATTGTGCCTATGTTATGAAACCTCCATAAAAATCCCCAGTGTAAGGATTTGAAGAGCTTCCAGGTTGGTGAACATGTGACGGCATGGGGAGAGTTGTACACGGAGACGGCATGGCAGCTCCACACCCCTTCTTGTGTACCTTACCCTATGCATCTCTTCATCCAGTTGTCCATCTGTATCCTTTATTAGATCCTTTATAATCAACAGGTAAAAGTCAGTGTTTCCCTGATTTCTATGAGCTGTTCTAGCAAATTATTAAATCCAAGGAAGGGGTCATGGGAAATCTAATTTATAGCCAGTAGGTCAGAAGTGCACATGACAACCTGGGACTTGCCTGGTGTCTGAATGGGTGCAGTCTTGTAGGGCTGAGCCCTTAGCTTATGGAACCTGACACTAACTCCAGGTAGATAGGGTTAGAATTGAATTATAGGACACTCAGCTGGTGTCTCTGAGAATTGCTTGGTGTGGGGGAAAAAAGAAAAAACCAGTAACAAAAAAAACCCAAACATCTGGTGTCAGAAGTATTTTATGTGTGAGTAAAGGAAAAAAGGGGGGTGTTTTTCTTGGACACCATCTCCCTTGTTCGAGTTCTTAGTCCAAGAATATGTATATAGCAGATGCTCAATACAATACTGATGAAGTCAGTAAGCCACTTGATCTTTCCCCATTGTAACCCCTCTCCTCTTGTCTACTCCATAGACGGTCCTGGCCTTTTTCACAAAACTTCTTTCTTGCTCTACCTTTGAGAACCAGCCCATGTCTGGAGAAGTTGGAAGGGGTTCTGGGGAACAGTCTCCTGCCAATATTTCTGTTCACCAGCATCACTATCTTGTTCTCTTGCCTTCTGAATTTCTGTGATCATCTTACCTTGGCCTCCAACACCAGTTTTTATTCTCCTGCCTGGGCTGACCCCTGAGTTCTCAGATTGCTGGCTGGTTCCTGAGGCCAAGGCTTAACTGTAGGGCCTCTTACATGGCTGAGGCAAGAGAGCACGATCTCAGAGCCTGCACGTCCAATCTGGCCCAGAGAGAAGCTGTTGGCTCTACTCAAGAGTTTTGGTTTGTTTTTTCCTCACAAATTTAAATTTATTTGCAACATTTAAAATTTTCACATAAAAAATTTTTTTTTCTGTCTTAAAAAATAAATTGGAGAATTTGACAACACTGAGTCATATTGTTCTTTATTGACTGCTGCAAAACTGACTCAAGCCAGTCTAGTCAGATATAACTATTGGGCTCTTCCAATATGTAGACAGTAACTGCTAAAAACTTTCAAGAAGGTGGGAGTTAGCCACTCTTCCCAACTTCTCGGTGAGTCTCAAACAAATGTCTGCCACCACTTTAGCATTTATTGAATAAACACCTGCTGGCAAGTTGTCTATTCTGTGAGGTTGATGAAGCTTTACCAAGCTCTCGATCATTCTAGATGCTTTGACAAAATGTTCACTCCCGGAAGATGCAACACGATTCTAAAGGCAGGATTCTAGTAGCCCCCGTGTCAGCATCGGCAGACTTCAATGCTCTGACCCAATGGCAGGATGCAGGGATCAAGCTTTGGATAGCATCCTTACAGGTGTCACTAGATTCTTATAAAGGGTTCATACACGTTTGGGGAGTGTCTCTAAAACATACTCTAATTCTACCAATAAGAGCCCATTTCTGAAGTCTATTATGACAATTAGCAAGTCACTGATTTAAAAAAGCTCTGACATTCCATATGTTTATTAACTAAACTTCTGATGTTGGTCTGACAGAAGTACTTATAGTATTCACTTCTGGAGTGTGGCCTTTTTGGTATACTATTGGCTGATATCCCTGCAGTATGAATTACTTACAGTTCATAATGCCTGCTACATCTGGTGTGTAATTTACTGTTACCACACACAACTTAGCACATCCTCTAGGCTAGCAGTTCTTTACCCTGGGTGCACATTAGCATCACCTGGAAAACTTAAAAAAAAATTCCAGGGCTGAACACCACCCCTGAGATTCTGATTTAATGGCCTGGTAGGGCCCAGACATCAGTATATTTTTAAAGGTCCTCGGGTGATTTTAAAGACCAGGGTCGACAACTAGCTTCTTCTAAAGTGTTTTAAAATGCATTGCTGTCATGGTAACAATAATGAGCTGGAGCTGAGTGGAGGCTGCTCTGTTCAAAGGGGATGGCGTTCTCCAGTGGCCTTGCAGGCACTTATTTGAGTGACCCTTGTCACTTGGCTGGTCCTCTGGCAGCCCTGGAACTCATGGTAAGTCTACTTCCAGCCTCTAAAATATTTCTAGGCTTTTCTAGGTCCAATCCCTGCATAATCAGTCCAGTCTTATTTGCTTCCTAGTCCTTGGCATGATATAAAGCAAATAAAGAGAAGTAAAAATTAATGAGAAAATTATACTTCCATGCAAAAGGGCAGATTTTTTTACAGAAAGGAATTTGCTTAAAAGAGTCCATGCCTGAAAAAGGTTTGAAAGATGCCAGGACAGCTCTAAAGAAGATTTTTAATTTTTCTAAGCCCTCATATCTTCTCCTCAGGAAGCTGTCCCCAGGTAAATGGCAGAGGCATAGTACTGATGCTTATTTAAGCTGTCATTGACTAAGGAACAGGGTGATTGATATAGCCAATATAACCCACCATTGACTCGAGTGTGGGTTTTTTTTTTTTTTTGAGGTTTTTTAGGGATTATTTTATTTATTTATTTTTTAACATCTTTATTGGAGTATAACTGCTTTACAATGTTGTGTTAGTTTCTGCTGTATAACAAAGTGAATCAGCGATACATATACATATATTCCCATATCTCTTCCCTCTTGTGTCTGCCTCCCACCCTCCCTATCCCACCCCTCTAGGTGGTCACACAGCACCGAGCTGATCTCCCTGTGCTATGTGGCTGCTTCCCACTAGCTATCTATTTTACATTTGGTAGTGTATATAAATCCATGCCACTCTCTCACTTCGTCCCAGCCTACCCTTCCCCCTCCCCGTGTCCTCAAATCCATTCTCTACGTCTGAGTCTTTATTCCTGTCCTGCCCCTAGGTTCATCGGAACCATTTTTTTTTTTTTTAGATTCCATATATATGTGTTAGCATACGGTAGTTGTTTTTCTCTTTCTGACTTACTTCACTCTGTATGACAGAGTTTAGGTCCATCCACCTCACTACAAATAACTAGAGCATGGCTTTATACAAGAAAAGTTTCATTAGAAAAGAGTACTTACTGCTTATATATTTTACTTATTTCTTTCCACTAACTACTTATCATACTATTTATTTCTTTCCACCCAATATGAGCAAAAGCCAACAAAAATGTTTCTCCATATTAATGATTTTGCGACCATTTTATACGACTCTGTGCACATTCTGATTATTCTAAATATTTGCTTATTTTCTTTTTCCCCCTTCTTGGTTGTCCTAAGCTACTTTCACATCTTTCTCCCCTTCTGTTTCAGCTTGTATGTATCAGCTGTTAGCTAGAAGAATAGCTCTCTAACTTCCTAGATAGGGATGAGGGTTAGGAGAGAGAAATATTTAGAATTCCTTGGATAAGGGCTGGACTAGATTAGCCAGGCATGAGTACTGAGACAAAATTCCTAGGAGACTCTGATATCCAGCGTCAGTCTCGTGCCCTCATCGTCCTCCCTTTCGTAGCCCCTCAACCCCGTCTCCCACTCCCACCATACACAGAAAACTCGAAAAGCACTGACCACAAACAGAGGGCTTTATTTATCAAACACCTCAGCAATTTCTGCGCTGATGCTCAGCCCATTTAATGTTATATTCCAGTCTTAATGCCATCTGTTCAAAATCTGAATTTCAGCTGTCTCTCCATCTCTCTCTTCCAGTCCTGTTTCTCAGCTTCGATTGCACATTGAATCACCTTAGGAGCTTTTAAAAATGTCCAATGCCTGAGGTGCCCCACAGACCAATTAAATCAGAATCTCTGGAGGTGGGATCTAATAATTTTTTAAAGCACCCCAGATGTTTCCAATGGCTCAGAAACACTGTTCTAAATTTACGAACAAATGAGCTGCTTCTAATCCGCTCATCGAATTCCTACAAGAAGTTCAAAATCCAGTGGTTTTTAGGCTATTGTATAAAAGAGTCTCTCTAGGATAGGGTGGCCAGATAAGCAAATAAAAATTCAATTTCTGTTAAATGTGAATCTCAGATTCACCAAGTATATATATATATATTTTTTTGCGGTACGTGGGCCTCTCACTGTTTTGGCCTCTCCCGTTGCGGAGCACAGGCTCCGGACGCGCAGGCCCAGCGGCCATGGCTCACGGGCCCAGCCGCTCCGCGGCATGTGGGATCTTCCCGGACCGGGGCGCGAACCCGCGTCCCCTGCATCGGCAGGCGGACTCTCAACCACCGCGCCACCAGGGAAGCCCTGTTTAATTTTTTAGCTTAAGTATGTCCCATCCGGGATATCTGAAATCCAGACTTAACCAGGTGTCCTGGATTTTACCTGGTAACCTTACCCTGGGAGTTTATGGCAATGCAGACCTCTGGGCTCTACTCTAATCCAGTAGATCGGGAGTGCAGCAAGTGGTTTATATTTTTAACAAATACATAAGATGGTTTTGTTGCAGGCGATGGGCCACATTTTTAGGTGAGAGGTGCTCAGGCACAGGGAAAGGCCAAAGAACCCACACAGGTGCTCAGCAGGGCATTCCAAACAAAGAGGACTGATATATTGTTATCTTACCTGGAATGATTTTGGAATATCTTCCTTTGGAGATCTTAAATAAAAATAGATAAGATGCATTGATTAACAACTAGAGACCAGACCTTGCTAAGTGCACTGCAAGCATAGTTCATCTGTTATTCCAGCAACTCAATGAGTTGGTTACTATTTTATAGCTGAGGAATCTAAGGCTCAAAAGAATGTAAGATGTCCAAAGCCACACAACTAGTGACCAGAAAAACCACAGCCACAGGGCCATGTTCTTACCCTCTGAAATGTCTGGCCAAATTAGCCTAAATTTTATCATCAGAATGTCAAAAGATGTGTTTCATTTATCCGTTTATTCATTCAGCAAGTGTTTATTGAACTATAACTATAAATCAGGGACTGAGTTCAGCTCTGGAGATAAAACTGTCAACAAGATAGCTGAGTCCCTGCCTTCACAGAGCATATGTTAGAATGAAAAGGAAAAAAAGTAAAGTGAATACAATAATTTCAAAATGTGATTAGTGCTATGAAAGAAAAAAAAATGGGCTGAGATAGAAAGTGATAGAAGAACCTAATTGGGTGGTCTAAGAGCATTTCAGTTGAGATTTAAAGGATAAACGGGCTGTGGCCATGAACAGAAAATAAAAGAAAACCTTTCCAGGAAGACACAGGGACACATGCAAAGACCCTGATGTGGGACAGAGTCATCAACAGAAACTGACTCCTGCCTTTGGCCACACAGGGAAATGGATGTGGAAGGTGGTTGGCCTAGCATGGCATTCTGGGAGGCTGGCTGTAGTTCTCTGGTTTACATTCTGTGTGTTATGTCTCATTTGCTGCTTCGAGTGATCGGAATATTAAAACAGAAACTTACCATCTGAGCCATGACCACTGTGTTGTCATCTAGAGACTCTTATCTTCTTGATAAGCTCACTCAGGCGTTGCATGTGAACAAGGTAGAGCTTGGCCAGCGCTCAAATGGAAAATTAGATACAATTTGCAAGGTAAAAAACAGAGCTGAGCCGTCAATTAAGAGAACACAGGCATGAAAATCTAACGTTATGTGAGAAGCTAGAAATATTTATTTCTAAGGTATGTTTAATAATTCAGTATGTTATTAATTTATCATATTTTTATGATATTATGTTACCCCTAAAAGAATCTTCAGAAATAATAAGCATGACTTTGGTGTGTAATAACTTACTACATGACATTAAATATCCAAAATATATATACTTTCAGGATAACTAGTCTGATGATGAATATTAGATAATGCTCACAGCTAATTTGCTTAGTCTTGTAGGCCTAACACTTTGTATCCAATTTCACTTAAGCAGTGAGCAGGCAGCACCAAAGGGCATGGGATTCAGATGTACCTAGGGTAAGTTTCATTTGCCTGGTCTCTGACACTCACTTAGCAACAATCAATGAGGCACTGATAGCATTATTGATCATAGCGATGGCACTGTTGATTTTAGGAGTCATTGCAAGCCCCGCAGGCCTTTGAACAAGGGATCCTATTTCACAAAAGGTAATGATTTTCAAGATGTGCTGAATTTGACCCTTTACCCTCTTGGAGAAAAAGGAGCTCGTTGTTTGGAATTAGAATTAGCCTGAGACTGAACCTTAGTACCTTTTATATTTTCTCATCATTTAAAGAAAACGTAGGTCTGGTTGGCTTGACTCCCCACCATATCCACCCTCATGGGACTCCACATGGAGCACAGGTTCTACCCTATAAACTCCAGGAAATACCATTCCAGGAAATCTGCACTGTGACACCCTTCCTTTGAAGAGAGAGGTCATTACAGTGTAATCATTATGTTGAACAAGCACAACTTGACTTATAATCAGAACTCAGCCATTCTATCACTGTCACTTTAAATATGTAGACATTTTATTGTCCCTGGATGAAAACTCAGGTAGACTCATGACTTTTCCCCTGGCTTTTAACTAAATCACAATCGTATGACCTCTTTAAATCATAAATGAGTTCTTAAATCAGAAATTGGCATCTAGACCAATATATTCATCAATGGCCAGAAATTGATTCAATATTGGATCTTTTTCCCACATCCAGCTCAGGTCGGCTTTAGGCTAAAATTCTGAAATGAGAAAAAGGGGCAGAATCAGCCCTTTATCTATTTCTCTACTAGTTTCTCCCTCCATCTCCTTCTCACCTTATCCCAGGTGACTTTGCAAGCTGGCTTCATGCTCTCTGGGATGGCATGTGCTTAAAGTAGATTCTGCTGAGCACCTGTGTGGGTTCTTTGGCCTTCCTCGAGCCTGAGCACCTCTCACCTAGGCTAAGCCATGAATAGTACCTCCTGGAATTCTGTCCTGCAGCAGCCTGGTTTTTGAAGAGAGGGGTTATTATAGTGCAATCAGTATAGTGAATAAACAAACTTTGAGTCAGAATCAGAACCTAGGTCTTTCTTATTTGTCTTCCAATTTTCAAGATAGGGGAATGAGCATTTTCTTCAACTAGCTTCTCTCAACCTGCCCTCAGCTTTTGTTTTGCTGTGGGTTCTCCTCACTTAGATTCGGCTTTGAGTGGTGCTCTTGCCAGCTCCAAGCCGGTTCCTTCTCGCATGTGATCCACAACCGGGTCCCAGACAGACCAGGACACGTTGCTTCCGACAGGCTGGCTGATCCACAGGTAGATCTGTTCATCCTGCTGCTTTAGCATGCCGACCACCATCCACCATTCCCCTTGACTACAATGAACACCTATCAGCTATGTAAAGTTCCACTTGAAGAACCTCTCAGTAGGTTTGGAATCAGACTGCAGCAGACTCTCTTCTCCTCCTAGGGGACAGGGGTATGGGGCCAACAGTTCTCTCTGCAGCAGCACTGTCAATAGAAATGCAATGTGAACCACACCCATCATTTTCATTTTCTAGTAGCCACACTAAAAAGAAACATGGAAATAATGGTAATAGTATATTTTATTTAATTCCATATGTCCCAAACATTATCATTTCAACATGCAACCAATATATAAAAGTTACTAATGAGCCAATTTATAATCATTTTTCCCCACACCTAGTCTTTGAAATCTAGTGTGTATTTTTACAATTAAAGTACATGTCAATTTGGACTAGCTACATGTGGCTAGTGGCTACCATATTGGACAGTGAAGATCTATTTAAAAATCTCTTCTACTTTCTCCATTTTTTAATGTAGCTTTATTAAAGTGTAATTTATATGCCATCAAATTCTCCCATTTTAAGTGCACAGTTCAATGATTTTTAGTAAATTTACAGAATTGTGCAACCATTTGCCTCAATCCAGTTTTAGAACTCTTAGGATCTCTTGTTTCATTATACACAAGTTGAAAATAACCTGCCTAGGTGCATCCTTTACTAATTAATTGTTGGCAATAGCCATGTATTTGAAATAGTGTGCAAATACACCTTGTTTTCCAGTAGTTTTGAAGTGTATGTCTTCTTGCTCATTCTAAAGAATCACAGGAGAGTATTTTTAAAGTGCTTAATTTATCCCAAGAGGTGTTTGTCCTGAGAATCAATCTCTATATTATAATAACATGTTAAAATGGGACATTTTCATCACCCTAAGAAGATCTTTTTCAATCACTAACTGTTCCTACATCTAGGTCCAGGCAATCCCTAAGCTACTTTTTAATCCCTATAGATTTGCCTTTCCTGGATATTTCATATCATTGGAATCATACAATATGTGGTCTTTTGTTTCTTTCAGTTACAGTAATATTTTTGAGGTTAATTCATATTGTAGTGTGTTTCAGTATTTTGTTTCTTTTATTCTCAAATAATATAAACAAAATATACAGACAGGATACACTACTGTTTGTTTATTCATTCCCTGGTTGATGGATGTTTTGGTTGTTTCCAGTTTTTGGCTATGATGAATAATGTTGCTGTCAAAACTTGAGTACAAGCCTTTGTGTGGACATATACTTTAATTTTTTTTGGTAGATTCCTAAGAATGGAATTGCTGGAACATATGGTAAATTTATATTTAACTTATGAAGAAACTGCCAAATTGTTTTCCAAAGTGGTTACAACATTTCTGTCTACTTTCTGATTCTTTTTTATATATTCTTGATCTTAGAATCTAAGTGCCAGGGAACTAGTCCTTCAAAAATTCTGCAGATAGGGTTCTGCATATTTGGTATCTAAAGGTTATCACATAGTCATGTCTGTAGTTATTAAGTCGGGAAGAGCCCCATTTTAACATCTTATTATAATACAGAGATTGATTCTCATCACAAGCACCTCTTAGGAAAATTTAAGCACTCCTTAAAAATGCTCTCTCATGATTCTTTAGAATGAACAAGAAGACATACACTTTGAAGCTACTAGAAAACGAGATGTATTTGCACAGCATTTCTAATATGTGACTATTACCAACAATTAATTAGTAAACGATGTACCTAGGCAGGGAATTTTCAATTTGCTATAATAAACAAGAGATCCTAAAAACTCTTCTGGTATCCTGGGAGGGACAGCCTTCCTGATTAAGTATTACTAATGGGCAGTCTGACTTTGAAAGACACTCATGAGTGCATCAGTGATGGCAAAGTTATAAATTAAAAGCCCCCGGATGGAGGAAGAATGGAGAGAAACACTGTATACAATCTCCATGTGGATTAGAGGAAACTATTCTGTTGTTTCTCGCTTTTATCAGTTTAATAATCCTATTGGGGTTTCTGAAAAAGGTTGAAGCCAATGTCTTATGACTCCAGTGATTTTTCTTGGTGTTCACTGGAGGGGAATGGGAAAGACAATGTGTAGATTTAATCAGCATTTGATTTTCCTCAATCCCTTTGCATGTAGAGAGGAGCAGCTGGTAGTAGGTAATCTTGCCCTTGGGAATTATCAAGTAAAAGAAAGAGACAAGCAGCAGCTTTTACAAAGGCAGCTTTTATGAGACTGAGCTAAAGAATCACCAGGGAAGCAGCTGGGTTCACCATTTTCATCCAAGTAATTACTGGAAGAGATAGATGGTTTTCAAGGTCAGTGGTAGAAAGAGGAACTAATGGCCAGCCCTTCCTCTGGGAGAATGTTCACAGGAGAGAGGATGGATGAAGATGTCAATTTCCTTGCTTGCTTGAAAGCAGCCAGGGTATGTTCAGAATGAGGTGGGAAAGACCAGAGTTCAAATCCTGCTTCTACCAGCTCTTAGTTGTGTAACTTTGGGCACACATCTTAACCTCTCTAAGCCTTAGTTTCTTCATTTGCAACATGGAGACAATAATACCCATCTTGTAGGTGAGCATTAAATGAGATAATTGGGTAGGGCTTATTTCCATCCCCTCTCTAGAAACTAATTCAACTTTTTTTTTTGGCATCTACTAATCCCAAACTCCCAATCCATCCCTCCCCCATCCCGCCTCCCCCTTGGCAACGACAAGTCTGTTCTCTATGTCTGTGAGTCTGTTTCTGTTTCGTAAATAAGTTCATTTGTGTCATATTTTAGATTCCATATATAAGTGATATCATATGGCATTTGCCTTTCTCTTTCTAACTTTCTTCACTTAATATGATAATCTCTAGGTCCATCTAATTCAACTAATTTATCTAGAAGTCTCCATCAAAGACAATCAACATCTAGCTGTCCTTCTCTTTTGAAATTCTTCCCATTGAAGATGTTTTGTAAAATGATGTTTTCTGGTTATCATAGTCACTGTAACAAATCAGACCTTCAAAACACATCACCTTCAAAAAATGAGTCAGGGAATTCCCCGGCAGTCCAGTGGTTAGGGCTCTGTGCTCTCACTGCTGAGGGCCCGGGTTCGATCCCTGGTCGGGGAACTAAAATCCCACAAGCCATATGGTAAAAAGGAATCAAAATAAATTAATCTCTTCTTGGAAACAAAATTCACTGAAGGTTTATTTATTGCATAGCTACTCCTGTGATCAAAACCAATTAGTGATACTATTCCCTCTATATCAATTTCTTTCTTTTAACAACTTATCTTAAATAAATGTTAAAATCAAATATACTCAATAAAAGAAAAGAGATAAAGGAAGGGTGATCAGGACTTAGGGCAACCTTTCCAGTAAAAAGTCAAGATCCCTTGCCTTGGGCTTCCCTAGTGGCTCAGTGGTTAGGAATCTGCCTGCCAATGCACGGGACATGGGTTCAAGCCCTGGTCCGGGAAGATCCCACATTATGCGGAGCAACTAAGCCCTGAGCCATAATTACTGAACCCACGTGCCACAACTACTAAAGCCGTGCGCCTAGAGCCCGTGCTCCATAAGGAAAAGCCACTGCAATGAGAAGTCCATGCACCGCAATGAAGAGTAGCCTCCGCTCGCCACAAGTAGGAAAGCCTGCACACAGCAATGAAGACCCAACGCAGCCAAAAAAAAAAAAAGGATCCCTTGCCTCCTGTAACTTTCAAATAAATAAATAAATAAATAAATATTTTATTTATTTATTTATTTATTTTTGTGGTACACGGGCCTCTCACTGTTGTGGCCTCTCCCATTGTGGAGCACAGGCTCCGGACGTGCAGGCTTAGTGGCCATGGCTCATGGGCCCAGCCGCTCCGCGGCATGTGGGATCCTCCCGGACCGGGGCACGAACCCGTGTCCCCTGCATTGGCAGGCGGACTCTCAACCACTGCACCACCAGGGAAGCCCTAAATAAATATTTTAAAGTGAAGTTTTAAAATGTGTACAAATTACGTTCATCATAGTATCATTTACATTTTTTAAATGGAAACAACTTCTATGTTTAAAATTTAAAACAGGGGGTAATAAAATAAATTACAATGCTTTCATAATATGGGATATTATACAGGCAAAACTACATTGAAAGTCTTTTTAATGACATTGGAAATGCTGAAGAAAAATAGCAGGTAGTAATGGCAGGACTGATACATATATTCTTGACTTGTTAAAAAAAGTTGTACACAGAGAAACACCAGAAAAGGTAAATGAACATATTAACAACAAACACAACACTACTTAGCTTTCAGCCTGACATTGTGGCTTGGACTTGTTCCAGGGAAAGCTCGTGTTCCCTGTGGCTAAACTAGGGCCTCTTGGTTCCCTGGGCCTCGAAAAAAGACATGTCTAATGTTATGTGGAGGTGGAGTTTGGGACAGTTTTGCATGCCCATCCTTGAGTGCTATTAATAGCAATACTGAGCCAAACCTGCTTGCTGTTACAGACCACACTGGAAACCAACTGTACCATGTACGTTTATTACCCAGCAGTCAAAGAACTGGATTCATAGAATCAGGAAGAGCTTTCTGTGTGTTTGGGGGGTGGAGAGGAATACGCACACACACATTAGTTTCCTTGAAAGTCATAGTAATCAGTGTTTCAGAGTGTGTTCCAAACTCACATATGTCAGGATCCCCTGGAGTCTTAGATAAAATGGAGATTCTTGGGCCCAGTCCCACATCTATTGAACCAGTCTCTGGGATGGCAACCTGAATTTTAAACAACCTTTCAAATGAGACATTCAAACTAAAGCTAGAGAAACTGTTTTCAGAGCGGCAAGTTCCCATGCGTGACCAAAAGAAGTTATGTTCCCTCCATTCTCCGCACACATGTTTATTTTCCCCATGTTTATTTGGGCACATTCTATGTTGACAGTGAAAAGTCATTAAAGAAGCCCCAGATAGCTGAGTTGAACTTTTCTGTGAACAGAGAAAGTAATCTCACGCATTGGGCCTTAAGCCAATTTTGTTATCAGTGGGAGAAGAAAGAGATGTTCAGAAAGCCCTGCGTTTGTGTCACTTGCTCCATTTTCCATCAAAGATGGCTATTACTTTAATTTCAGCCTTCTGGCCTCCAGTTTTTAAAATTCTGTTCTTTCAAGTATCAACAGTAACAAATGTTATATTGACAGAGAGTTTGGGGAGAAGGTTCAACTCAGTATTATTTTTCTTTCTTAACAATGCTCTTTATTCTGGTTTTCTTCCTTTATTTTCTTATTAAAAATTTTTATCCTATTTTCCACTTATTAGAGAATAATCAATATACTTCCTAACTTTTTCCTTTTTAGGCTTAAAATAAAATCGATTTCATTATACATACAATTAATGCTCAATATTAGGACCTCAAGGCCATTTGGTCTTGCTCTCCCTCTTGGGACAAGGCTGATTCCCCCCCAAGGGCTTATAAATGGGCCCGGCTGCAGTTTGCAGGTGCAGTCATTTTGCTGGAGGCCCAGTCAAGATTTACATATGCAAATGTTGTGTGGATGTGCCCAAACGGAGTAATTGTGCATGCAAATAGGTGATTAAATAGACAATTACCAAATCTGCATGAACGAATGGAAGTTGTGCATATTCAAAAAGCAGGGGGCACCTGAACATTATGCAAACAGGCAGCTTTCCTCAAAGCCTGTGAAAACTTGGCCCCTGGGGCCTCAGAGTTGCATAAAACCCAGAGCAAGCTGATCTCAAGTTGCACAAGTGGAATTTACTCTTTGACCTCAGCTGCCATGGTAATGATCAGAACTCTGACAAGGTCATCTTCAGGAAGTACCATGGCAAAAGGTTTGATTTCTGCCATTTCTTTCTGCATACTAGATTTAAAGCAGAAATGTAAACTCAATATTCTTTTATGATGGGTGGTAAGAAATGAGTTTCGGATATTTCAGTATGCTCACTCTTTGAAGCCAAACCTCAGAGCAGGTACAGAGAATCAATCCAAGTTAAAGTACCATAACACAGTGGATGCAACTTGGTAATATGCTCTTTCCCACAACTGTGCTGCCAAGATTGAGAGTGGGGCCTATTTGATCTTAGGTAGCAGTTTTTAGTCTGTCTTTGCGGGCTAAAGAAAAACACCCGTTGGTTTTAATTGCTCATTTCTTCACAATTTGAGATCTCAGGGCTCCTCTACGTCCCACATAACAGTGATGGATGGTGTTGTCAGTGGAGTACATCAATGAGAAATGATTTCACATAACTGGGGGTTTTCCTGAGAAAAGTTTAGTGGTGATGCCTGGACTAGACCACTAGGTGCCAAAGAGTTTGAGGCAGCAAAAGAGTGCCAACTGCTGAAATTCTCATACTTTTTACCAAGATATTTCATCTCTAGGATCTTCTACTAGGATGTTTTCCCATGTCAATTTTATATGAACTGCTTAGAGTCTTTTAGTTTACAGTGTAAGAAGTGATATTAGTAGAGACCATAAAATCAATTATTCAACTCAGTCAATAAACTGGGTAAGTGAAATACTTTCTTTACTTAGCACCTGTCAGGAGGAAGTTTCAAAACATTTGTACCACGGCTCAGAAGTGAATGGAATTAGCCCTGTTCCACAGACAATAAAGCCAGACAATAAATAGATTTGCAAAAAAGTGTAAAATACTGCCTCTCTTCTCATTCATTATTTGTTTTGGAAAAAACAGTTATTTTTCACAAAAATATGATATTTACGTTATCATGTAATGGGTTTCTTATTGTTCTTTTAAATAAATATAATAAATATCTTTAAATGTTTGTGTTAAGTTCAAACGTGGTAAACATTAGTAGATAAAATCCATATAAATAAATCCCCTTTGAGGTCCTCAATAATTGTTAAAAGTGTAAAGGTGTCCTGAACCTAAAAAAGGTTTGAGAACTGCCAGTTAAAAGCAATGGTTTGTAAACTTGTTTTTAACATCAGAACTCTGTGCTCAAAGGAAATTTTATGTAAGTCTAATTTACAAAAATATAAAATCAGAGTTGCTCTGGTTAAATGGGGAAAAAGGAGCCAAAGGCACCCCTGTTTTACCCCTCCTCTATCCCCTCCCACCCGCCCTTAGTCCCTCTATAATCCCAGCTTCAAAAACCTGTGCAGAAGCATCAATGAATGTTATCAGGCAGGCGGCAGGAATTGCGGAATCCCAGGCTTGTGGGGTGGAGAAGGATGCAAGGGTGAACTGTTACGATGGGTCGGGGGTTGGGGGCGGGGAAGCATCTAAGCAGATTGTAGGTGTGAATGCCTTCGCTGTCTCCTTTTCAGTCCATCAAAAGGCAAGCACTCAGGAGTCCAGAGATCTCTTACTTAAAAATACTTATCTTATGGCTTCTGATCTCGTAACTATGTGTGGAATCACTGGTGAAGACACCCAAAAGTGATTAACTGACTTTATGAAGAGACGGTGGTGTCTGAGTGTAGGTGTATGAGGAACATTCTTGGCACATTCTTTCCTCTGAATTATCAGTGTTCACGTGGGCAATTGAGGATTAACTTCCTCCCGAACTGTGGGACAAAATACCATTTGGAAAGACCAGGGAATGGAATGAAATACAGAAACACAAGAGAGGGAGATAAGAGTAGCAAGACTAGGGATGAGAATTCTTCCAGGCGGTTCTGTGTTCTGGAGAGACAGTAGTGGCAGGGGGTTGATAGTGCCAGATAAAAGGAACTTGCAAGTCTTTATCTTTAGCTCTGACCTCTGTCCTGCTATCCAGAAACCACAGTCTCCAACTTCTGGGCTTTTACTTAGTTATCTCAAAGGTATCTCAAATTTAATTTGCCCCTGACTCACTGTTGCATTCCTTCTGGATCTGTGTCCTGTTGTCATTACATCACCATCATTCACTCTGTCAATAAATCCAGATCCCCTGGAGTCCTGATGATAAAGGTTTAATATCCTTGGAGTGAACAGGTGTCATCATTATTCAATGTCTAGAGCTCCCTTTACATTTGGGGAGAATCCACCAGAATTATTAGCACGTATTCCCTCCCCTCTCCCTGTACATTCAGGCTTCCCATCCAGAATTCTGAGCCAAATAGGTTTAACAGAATTGGAACAGAGTACAGACTCAGGGTAGCAGGTTTAGAGGGAGTCGTGCCGAGTAGCAGCAGCCATGCTGCTGCATCTGGGGCTCATTTTTCCTCTAAGATAGTAGAAATCCTCCCTGCTTGTAACTGTCCAGAGGTTCCTTTGCTGCACATTTTCTAAATCTGATTCTCAAGCCTCAAGTTGATTATCCAGACCAGTCAGATAAAATCCTTCCAATAAAATCCTTTCTTCATACATAGCCAGTCAGTTTTTCTTAATTGCAGTTTAAATTTCTTGAATTATGTATGCCTTATTTCCTCTTTATTTTATCTTTTAGATTTCTTGCCTCCAGATCTAATTTATCTCGCCTAGTTTAAGCCCTTATCATCTGGGCAAGGGTCATTTCTTCTCCTTTACGTCAGTCTTTCCACACGCCAAACCAACCTCTTTCCAAAGATCTTATCAGAGCGTTATTCCCCTGTTGAAGAACGAAAGCGACCAGATCTTCATGGCTCCTTTTGCTTACAGAATAATATTTGAACATCTACATAACATTCAAGGTCTTTTCATCTACTCTCTAATATCTAGCACTCAGCTCCTTGGCAACAGCAGCCAATTCAAAATTATCTTTGTAGCCCAAGGACCTAGCACATTTCCTGGCAAAGAGTAAGACGCAATAAATGTTTGAAATAGATGAAAGAATGAATTAATGACTTATTTTTTACTCAGAAACTTTGTGTACTAGATACAACTATTTGCCACTAGTCACAAATATTTGCCGCTAGACACAATTATTATTTCCCAAATTCTATAGAAACAGTCATGTCTTTTTATACTTATGAAAAAGTATGTATAATGTATGTTCTTAAAGGTTTTTTACTCACAGTACTCTGTTTGCATTGCTGGTATCACTTATCACAATGTATTATAGTCAGTTAGATTCTGCCTGCCTTATGCAGTAATACATCAGGCCTCCCAGGGCAAGAGCCATGTCTTATTCATCTTTGGACCCTTAATGTTTAAGCATGGAATAGATGCTTCATAGATTCTTGCTGAACTTGCCTACCAGAAAAGTGTGTAGTTAGGAGGGAGTGGATGTGTTCTGCTTGACAAAAATTCCACTTCCCAAACTCCTGCAAGAAAGCTTTCAATATTTCAGTGTTAAATGCGATCTTTGCTGTAAGTTTTTGGTCCACGGCCTTTGCCCGATAAGGCCTCTACCTTTTGTTCCCTGTTGCTTGAGAATGATGACCCTGAGGGTGTAATATTTGAATATGGGAAACCTTGACCTCAACATTTCCTCCCATCCCAGACAGCAGAGTTGCTGGGCCGTGTTACTCACACTGTAAACTGTACAGACAAAATTAAAATAAAATCTCCAAACTATTTCTGATAACGAAGAGGGTTCTGAAAGCCTATGAACATCTCTATAATTATCTCCAGTGAAACCTTCTTATTAAATTTTAAACTCTTTTCATTTTGGCTTCTGTCACATGAAGAGGGTGGATCGGAAGAAGCCTGGGAAAATTACAAAGTTGTTAATCCTGTTCATGTTCATTCAGCACAGACTTTGGGCTTAAGAGGTGTAGTGTGTGTAGGAAGGTAATTGAAACATCTTTATGAATGAAACCCACTAGTAATTAACAGATGCTATGGTTTGTTTTCCTTTGGCTGGGAAAGGGAGAGGGGTCAACCACAAGCAATGCATTTTATATCTTGTCTCAGGTGGACAACTGTGAAATGTTTAGTATGTTTATCAATTTTTTTGCATAAGCAAAACAAGGAATTTTATTTAATTCTTTTCTATATAATGAGACTAGGATATACTGAGCAATGTAAACGTTTCCAACATTATAGATTGGTTTCCAGTGGTTATCAACCTATCTTGGAGATCCTCATTTAAGAGTCTTTCTCCCAGGTCCTGCAGCTCCCTTTTTTTAGGGGTGTCTCAGTCAGAAGAGCTATGCCATGAAGGCCCAAGAGGCGTGGACAAATAGCAGCCTGGGCATGCCAAGTGGTGATATCTGCTCATCCATCATTCCATTTAGACAAATGAAAGATTACAGTCCCATGAGAAAAGGCAGCTACAGCCACACAATGCTTTGTGCACAATGTAAATTACTAGTTTCCTGTGATCTTTCTGACAAGTAAATTACTGCAGAAAATAGCATAGATGGGAACACAATGACAAAAAAAAAATAATGCAGAGACTTAGTCCTTCAAAAGAGTTATTAGACCTCCAATACAACCATTTCTAAAGAACTCCAGAACCTCACCGCCACCCTAACAGGAGGGGATTTTTTTCCCCCCTCATCTTCCTATAGCATATCTTGAAGAAAAATAATACATGACTGGCAGAGTTGGAAGTGGATTTCTCAGTGATCAAATACCCTTTTTTTGTGATCAAGAAGATGTTTAAGAAGACAAGAGAGGACCTTGCTGCAGGAACTGCTGTGCCCACAGTCAGATCATCCTAGCTTGGCACCGAGGACCACAGGGATAGAGTATGTTCTGCACGAGAAAAGATAGCCTCTGAGAAAGTAAAGATTATTCACACATACATACATCTTAACAGTTTCTGACTCTACCTATTATTTTTGTTCAACAATAAAACGTAAATTCTGGGACTTCCCTGGAGGTCGAGTGGTTAAGACTCCACGCTCCCAATGCAGGGGGCACGGGTTTGATCCCTGGTCAGGGAACTAAGATCCCGCATGCCATGCCACACAGCCAGCCAAAAAAAACAAAAAAAAAGAAACCCACATAATTTCTAACTTTGTTTTTTATGTGAAATAAGAGAAAGCTGTCTTATTAGAATTCGTTTCCCTTTGCCTATTCAAACCCTAAACTCTAAAACACCCTCTAAAAGTTCTATGAACCTCCAGGGCATAACAATAAAAGGTTTATTAGCTAAGTCAAATGGAGCAGAATAGGGGAAGGTATTGAAGACAACAGAAGTAATAAACAAATCACAAATATCGTAAATTTCTGAGTTTCAATTTCATCAGGGAAATATCTTGAAGTTGACAGACTTCATAAAATTTTAGAGTCAAATAAGGTTTTAGCAAGACTTAGTGACATAAAATGACCTACCCAATACCTAAAATATTGCGCGGTGGTGCTGACACCAGAATCCCGACATCGCACTCTATTGAGTTTCCCCCTACTAAAGTAGGGATTTCTTCCAGAAATCTTAGGGCAGGGTGCTAGAGCCAATAAAGCACTTAACAGGAAAGGCTGCTCCTAATCCAGCTCAACTGATGTCTTCTTGTGTGACCTTGGGCAAGGGGCATAAACTCTTTCAAGTCCATTATCATAATTTTATATTAAAAAAATAAAAATCACCCTTGCTTAAACACTCAAAACCTCAGAATGTAGAACTCATCCAAATTGGCTAGTAAGGCATATAGTAAGTGGATTAAGAAACACATGGACATAAAAAATACTAAAATCTTTTCCAAAGCTGGTGGCCTCTGAGGTCCTAAGTGATTGACAGCAATTCCTTCTTGTTCACACTGTACTGCCTTAGTTTCCATTTTCTTATCACAGTTGGTTTGCTCTGGCATTGAGTCCCCTTTCATGGTCTTGACAAAACTGACCTAAGAGCACAAAATCACTGATAGCTGTTTAGACACCAAACACATCACTTCTTCCATTACATTTAAATAGTACCATTTAAATTCAATTCAACAAACATCTTTTGCCCTTGTTGGATAAATAAGACTTTGTCCCTGCCTTTGGAGGCTTAAGGCTTTGTGCAGAAGATAGATACTTTATCAGCAAATGACCTTTGGGACTATAGTATAGCTTCAGGTCCTCTGTCTCTTTGTCAATTTTATCCCAAATAATCCTGCACTTCAAGGTATTTGGTAGGAACACACGTACACAGTAAGGGAAGAAGTTCTCTTCATTTGAAAGAGCAAGCAGAATGGCCAGTCTTGAAAAGGTTCAATTCTTTGGGCCCTTTTCTGTAAGCTGTTTATTTGAGAAGCAGAGGAATTTAGTGCTTACTCAGTTACAGTAGACTGTTCCTATCTGAGTTGGTTGAGTAGATATCAATGCATGATTCTAAGGTGGGGCCTATGAATATGTATTTCTAACAAATTCCCAAATGATGCTGGTGCAGGACCACATTTGAGAGCCCCTGGTCTAAGCAAGCAATATTCAAACTGAGACATGTATACATTTAGGGATACAGAAAAACATTTCCAGGGGTACTCAGGAGTCGATAATTTTAATGGGATCAAAGTTTCAGATCATCAATTTCTATATTACTCTTTCCTAATAATAAAGTAATTCATCTGAGAATTCATCAGTGGTTCTACTTTTCTGCACCCCCTTTTGTGATTGTCCTTCTCCCAGTTTGCAAAAGAAAACCACAACCCTCCTCCTCATCAGGAAAAAATTCAAAGAATTGAGTGAGATTACTATTAAAAAATTCCTTCCATTTTTAATCTACTTATTTATGTGAATAAGATTTCTTACCGCTTATGTTTATTTAAACAAAATAGGAATAGTATTAAGGCTGAACTCTGTCTTACTCTAGCTTAGGTAATTTTTATTCATGGATCCATGAACCCATTAAAAAATAAGACTCACTCCTTCTTATTAAGGGATATCTTTCAAGAAAAATTTTCTCCTTGTGATTATTAATCTGGTCAATATTTTAATGGATGTATTTACAACAAATGTGTATGAAAAATAATTGTAATAATAACTAAATCTAGAAAAAAAATTTAAACTATGGGCTATGGTTACAAAAATAAAAATAATATTTAAATATATAAATATTATTGCAGCATGAAAGTATGATAAGATTATGAATAAAAAATTTTCAAACAGGATATTAGGATAGGATACTGTGAAAAAATAAAATGGAAATATTTGGTCAAGGAAAAATAAAACAATGTATAATTTCATACTGTTAAAGCAGAAGTCACCATACAGTTTTAAAACAGATGAGAGTGGCTATCAACTCGATAAGGTATTTTTTTTTTTTTTTTTTTGTGGTATGCGGGCCTCCCTGTGTTGTGGTCTCTCCCGTTGCGGAGCACAGGCTCCGGACGCGCAGGCTCAGCGGCCATGGCTCACGGGCCCAGCCGCTCCGCGGCACGTGGGATCTTCCCAGACCGGGGCGCGAACCCAGTTCCCCTGCATCGGCAGGCGGCGGCGCCACCACTGCGCCACCAGGGAAGCCCGTCGATAAGGTATTTTGACTATTTTAGAAGGGTAATTAATATTTTTCTTTTAAAATGTCCTTGTTTACAGTATGACACAAATTATATTTTTTGCCACTGCTTAAAGCTGAGATAAAAAATTTTATTTCTACCTAAAATATGTGATGTTTTTCACGTTTTGGGGTTTTTTTTCCACTCTTCTTTTCAGGAGGTACTTCAACAAAAATTTGAAGACCACTGTTTTTGATTGTGCTTGCAGCCAGGATAAATTGGTTTCTCTGAATCAATCATTACTGATTTTATTAATTTTCTGCAAGTTACTCAAATAACTTTCTAAGCTTTTGATAGCTGACTCCAGGGTGAGGACATCCTTAGGACCCTTGGGGGTTGTGAGGAGTTCACCTGTGTGGCGCAGTGAGGCTTCCTGTCCTAACTCTGACATCTCAGAATCATCCTTTCAAAAGTTTCCATATACCCCCTCTCTGTAGGCATATGAGAATGGGAGTAAAAGGCACATTCCACAAAACATTAAAACATTTAAAAGATCAGAACTGATGTTTACTATGAGAGAAGAGAGAGGAGAGGGAAGGGGGAGAAAGACAGACAAATGCATCATCCTTCCAAAAGTTAACAAGTTTCCAGCAAAAACTCTATGAACTAAGCGAGACAGGAATATAAAGACAATAGATTGATTGTCTTCAGTATTTAAGATGATGATTTGGGCAGTGATCCTCCTCGTTGTAGGAGGGCTGGGCTTTGAAGTTCGGGGTGACCGTGGCTATATGCAGCATCACTGGAACTTCATTAGAACAGCGAGCAAGCTGGGTTATTTGGCAACTTAGATGCATATTCTTTCTGTTATTTCTACCCTCCTATAGTTCCCAATTTCTGATTGCTATGTGCCAGGTCAGTCAGCTACCGTCATATTCAATTTCCTCAAGAGTGGTTAAAACTTGTCTCTAAGGTCCCACTGGTTAAAAAGTCTCTTGACTTCCAAGTTGTGCTTGAGAGTGTCCCCAGGGCATTTCTCTGTCTTTCATTGGTTATCATTAACACCAGTCACCTCACCACGCAGAAGTTTACCTGGGACTTCAAAGCCAGGGTCAAATGTATGGGCAGCTTTTCCTGGTATAATGAATTTCTAATGTAGAACATCTTCTGTGCATGAAAATTGCACATGGCTGACAGTTTAAAAAAATATCTTTCCACGTACAAAGTCAATTTCAAGATAGGATTTAGCTTTCTTCCACTACCTAACAAAATTAAAATCTTTATGTTTAAAAAAATCACTACTACATATTATGAAAATGAATTTTAATTGATAAACATGATGATGTAGAAAGTAAAAAACTTTCTGTTCAAGAAAACCACTAAGAAAATAAAAGATACACAGAGGGATGCTAATCATTTTGTTTTCATCTAAGACTGAAATGAAGCCAAATAAAGGGGGGTGGGGAAAAAAAAGAAAATAGAAATTAAATGATAATCTTGGATGGCTACCTCACAAATATCAGGGAGAAAAAAGGGTTAATTTCTTATCATTGAGTTTTGAGGGGTTTTTTTAATGTATTCTAAATATAAGTCATTACCAGACATATGAACTGTAAATATTTTCTCCTCCTCTTTGGTTTGTCTTTTCATTCTCTTAGTAGTGTCTTTAAAGAGCACAAGGTTTAAATTTTATAAATTCCAGTTTATCAATTTGTTCTTCTATGGATGATACTTCTAGCAACATAGCTAAGAAATTTTTGCCTAATCAAAACATATAAAGATTTTCTATTATGTTTTCTTCTAGAAGTTTTCCAGTCTTTTACTTTATACTTAGGTTTAAGATCCATTTTGAGTTAAATTTTGTATATTGTGTAATGTATATGTTGAAGCTATTGTTTTTTGCATACAAATATCTAATTTGTCCAGCACCATTTATTGAAAAGATATTCTTCCTCCACTGAATTACCTTGATTTTCCATTTTTGTCAAAAATGATTTGCCCATTTATGTGTGGGAATTTCTATTTTGCTCCATCAACCTATGTGTCTACTATTTTACACCAACTCTACACTGTCTTAATTAGTGTAGCATTAAGTCTTGAAATCAAGTACTGTTAGTCCTCCAACTTTATCGTTCCTTTTCAAAGTTGTTTTGACTATTCTAGGGCCTTTGAATTGCCCTAGGAATATTAGAATCAGTTTGTCAATTTTCCAAAACGCCTGCTGGGATTTTGATTGGGATTACATTGTTTTTTTTAATGATTCTTTTAAAAAAATTTTTAAATTTATTTTATTTTTGGCTGCGCTGCGTCTTCATTGCTGCACTCGGGCTTTCTCTAGCTGCGGCAAGCAGGGGCTACTATTCAATACAGTGCGCGGGCTTCTCATCACAGTGGCTTCTCTTGTTGCAGAGCACAGGTTCTAGGCACGCAGGCTTCGGTAGTTGTGGCACGTGGGCTTCAGTAGTTGTGGCTCGCAGGCTCTAGACCACAGGCTCAGTAGTTGTGGCACACGGGCTTAGTTGCCCCACTGCATGTGGGATCTTCCTGGACTAGGGCTCAAACCCATGTCCCCTGCATTGGCAGGTAGATTATTAACCATTGTGCCACCAGGGAAGCCCCTGATTGGGATTACATTGAATCTATATATCATTTCTAGAAAAAGTGTTATCTTAAAAATATTGAGTATTCTGTCCTTTGAACAAAGTATATCACTAAATTTATTTATGTCTTTTAAATTTCTCTTAGCAATTATTTATAATTTTCAGTATGTTGGTCTTGTTCTTCTTTTTTCAGATTTATCCCAACATATTTCATACTTTTTATGCTCTTATATTTATTTTTTAAAAATTTTAAAACATTTTTTATGCTCTTTAAATTGTATTTTAATTTCAATTTCCTATTGCTTGTTACTAGTATATAGAATTATACTTGATTTATGTATTCAGTTTATCCTACATCCTTGATAAACTGCCTTATTAATTCTACTAGCTTTTAAAGATTCCATCTGATGTTCTATACTGGCAATCATATAAATCACAAATAAAACATTGTAGTTCTTTGTTTCCAGTATGGACACCTTTTATTTCTTCTTGGTTTATTGCAATGGTTAGAATGCCCAGTACAATTTTGAATAAAAGTGGTGAGACCACAAATCTTTGACTTCTTCCTAATTGTAGGGAGAAAGTATCAAACTTTCACCATGAGGTATTATGGTAGGGGTTTTGTAGGTACCCTTTATCAGGTAGAGCAAATTCTCTTCTGTCTCTAGAAGGCTGACAGCATCTTTTTTATGAACGGATGTTAAATTTTGTCAGCCACTTTTTCTGCATCTATGGAGGTGGTCATATGATTTTTCTTAGTTTGTTCATATGGTGAATTGATTGATTTTTCAAATGTTAAACTAACCTTGCATTCCTGGATGAACCCCACTTGGTTGCAATTTATCATTCTTTTTATTTAGTGTTGGATTCAATTTCAAAATAGGCAAAAGATTTGAGAAAACATTTCACCAAAGAAAGTATACAGATGGTAAACAAGTACCTGAAAAGTATGTTCAATACCATTAATCATTAGGCAAATGGAAATTAAAATTGCAGTAAGAGGGCTTCCCTGGTGGCGCAATGGTTAAGAATCCACCTGCCAATGCAGGGGACATGGGCTTGAGCCCTGGTCCGGGAAGATCCCACATGCCGCAGAGCAACTAAGTCTGTGAGGCACAACTACTGAGCCTGCGTGCCACAACTACTAAAGCCCACACGCCTAGAGCCCGTGCTCTGCAACAAGAGAAGCCACCACAATGAGAAGCCGTGCACTGCAACGAAGAGTAGCCCCCGCTCACCACAATAAGAGAAAGCCCGTGCACAGCAACAAAGACCCAGCACAGCCAAAAATAAATAAATTTTTAAAAATAAAAATAAGATAAAATTACAGTAAGATGCCATGCCACAGTTATTGGAATGCAGTGTTAGGGAGAATGTAAAGCAACTGGAACTCTTCAATCTAGCTAGTGGAAATATAAAGTGGTGCAACCTCTTTGTAAAACAGGTTGATACTTTCTCGAAAAGTTAAACATACGCATTATCATGTGATCAAGCCATTCCACTCCTAGGTATTTACCCAAGAGGAATGAAGACATATGTCTATACAAAACTGTTTATAGCAATATTTGTAAAAGCTGTATTTGTAATAGCTCAAAATTGGAAACAATCCAAATTTCCACCAACAGGTGAATGGTCAAATTGTTTTATATCCATACAGTGCAATACTAATGCAGCAATAAAAAGAAACTATTGATATATGACAGAACATAGATAAATATCTAAATAATCATGATGAATGAAAGAAGCCAGGTTAAGAAAAAAAGAGTACATATTATATAGTACCATTTTTTAAAAGTAAAAATAACCAATAGTGACAGAAATGAAATCAGTAGTTGCCTTGGGACAAGACAGGGTCAGAGTGGGATAGAAGGAGAGGAGCTTTACAAAGAGACACAATGAAACTTTTAGGGCTAATGAATATAATATGTTCATTATCTTGATTATGGTGATGGTTTTATAGGTCAAGAGTATACTTTCAATATGTGTAGTTTATTGTATGTCCATCATGTCTCAGTATAACTGTTAGAAGTCAAAAAAGGGATAATATTCTTATCTATAAAGAGCTCTTGTAATCCACAAAGAAAATATAAACACAATTTTAAAAATTCAACCTTATTCGCAATCAAAAAAGTTTAAATTAAAGCAAGAATGGCTGAACCATATGTGTATGTTTAACTTTTCTAGAAACTACCAACCAGTTTTCCAAAAAGCAGTATTAAAAAAATAATGGTACCTGTGTTGGAAAAGATGCTTGTTGTAAAAGCACACTCACAGTTTGCTACTTTAGTGAAAACTGATACAACCTTTCTAAAGTGTAGTTTGGCAGTATATATATATATATATATAGATAGATAGATAGATAGATATAATCTATCTATATCTATATCTATATCTATATATATCTCAAGAATACCACAAGCAATCATATCCTTTGTCCCCAATATTTCCACTCCTTGGAATTTATCCGAAGAAAACAATCAGAGAAAAATAAAAAGATTAATGTATCGAAGCCCCAAAATACTCCAACTTATAAACAGAATTTCAGGAATACATTAATGTCCCAAAAACAAAGGGTTGCTTAAAGAATTTAAGATATGTTCAAATAATGAAATGTTTTGTAGCTCAGTAATGATCAGGTTCTCAAACAATATTTAAAAATATAAAATACATGCATTGCAATATTTAGGATTTAGACATTTATACTATTGTTTTGTATTCATAGGTAAACTCATAGGCACATGCACATCTGAATTCTTTTATGATTAGAAGTAAATCTAGGGACTTCCCAGGTGGTCCAGGGGCTAAGACTCCACGCTCCCAATGCAGGGGCCCTGGGTTTGGTCCCCGGTCAGGGAACTAGATCCCGCATGCCGCAACTAAGACCTGGTGCAGCCAAATAAATAAATAAATAAATAAATAAATAAATAAATATTTGTTTTTAGAAAGAAGTAAATCTGGTGATAAAACATGACACAACTTTCTTTTATTCCCCTTTATATACTTTTCTGTTTCCAACCCTTTTTTATCATGAAATACATAATTTTATAAACAAAAGTCATGATAAATAATACATAATTTTTGTTTCCTTCTATCATCCATATCTGATGTAGGACACACGTGTCAGATTTGTGTGTGGAATGGGGAGATGGTACACTGATCAGGAAGACTACACAAGGAATGATTTGAGATAGTTCTTTTTCTCAGAGGACTAAAATAATCTCAGTAAAAAAAACCATGTACAAGTATATACAATGCCTCTCCTTCCACCAGTTCAGCCTTTCCCATTCTCCCCCTTTTTTTCAAAAAAATTTTTAAAAAGTTTTTATTTATTGATTTATTTGGCCGCACAGCACGGCATGCAGGATCTTACTTCCCCGACCAGGGATCGAACCCATGCCCCCTACAGTGGAAGCACGGAGTCTTAACCACAGGACTGCCGGGGAAGTCTCCCCGTCCCCTTTTAATATTGTTTTCTTATGTATCATTTCAAAGCATGTAAAATCTATGTTTTTTGATTTTTGGTTTTTTTCCCTAAGGGAGCTGGAGTGACACTTCTTGCTTCCAGGAAAGCTACTTTAAACCAACCATGAAGAAAACGGAGAAGGAAATATAGATAGAAAAATAGAAGTGATGGAAATATTTCAAGGTCAGAGCAAAAAGTTTCACTTTGTCCAGAAGGGAAGGGAGGGACCAGAAAAGAGGAGGAAATCAGTGATTGATAGCACCGCTTTCGGAAGAAGTTTTGATCAAAGGGGACAATGGTGTCGCCCATATCCTAAGGTCTTCTTCCTGCTCCTCAAACGACTAGTCCCAAGTCCCACTCTGGCCCACTCAGATCAGTGACACTGGCTCTGTAACTGACAAACGAATTTCCCTGAGGAACAATTGGAGGTGCCTTGACAGATCTGAATTATGTCACTGGTTAAGGTTTAGTGACCTTTACCATAAACCGTATTTTATAGGAAAATTAATCAGAACTTTCTGTAATTTTAATTCCATATTCTCTAATTTATAGTTTTTTTTCTTTACAAAGTAGTGCAACATTCTTCCTTCTCCCCCCTTATATGATCTGATTTATATTAGAGAAATTATTATAGTTCTGATATAAATGTTAAATCTCATATTTGTGGAGGCCTCTCTACCACCTTCCCTTTGCCAGTGAATGGCCTTAGAGCATTTTTCTTATAGACAAATTGTACCCTACATATTTGCTGGCGCTAAGCAATCTGCCACATTCTTACATGTCAAGACTTAGCCGTGAATTTACAAGAATGGACACAAACAACCTCAAGTCTTTAGATCTTTGATTATTTTGTTTGACCATTTGAGCTCCTTCCTGCTACGGTCCCTCAGCTGCTCCTGTCACAGGATCCAGCTCTGATGTTAAACACCTGGCATTTCAAGGTTTCAAATGTTCAGACAGGTAATTATATCATGATTATACATCTCTACCATTTACTTTCAGCTTCTAAAAACACATTAGGACCAACAGTGTTTCCTGTCAAAAAAAATTATGTGAATACAAATTTCAGTTGTTTACATTTCAAAGCAACTCTGTAATAATAAACACATTCTAAGTGGCTTAGAAAATAATTGGATATACATATTTTTGAAAAATATTTTTTAATACTTATTATTAAACTTTGTACTGAGTGTCCAGTGACGTGCACAATAACAGATTTGCATCCAGGTATATCACTGTGAAATTTCTGACGACTGTAAAAGTAAAGACCATACACACTTCCAGAGAGAAAAGAAAGGTTCACATAGGAATTAGATCAGGTATTAGGATGGCTTTGGACTTCTCAACAATAACTGTAGAAGCTTGAAGACTGTGGAACAGCCCTTTCAAAATTCTGACTGAAAATTATTTACAAATAGAATTCTTTGCAAAGCCAGACTATCAGTCAAGGCTGAAGGTAGAACAAAGATATTTTCAGAGCTTCCGGATCTTAAGAAATTTACCTTCTTTGCATGATTCCCTAGGAAGCTTTCTGAGAGTTTTTTCCCACGAACCCAAGGAAGACATAGCATGGGTGCTAACCCAGGAGGGAAGCAAGGGGATCCCAGTGCAGAGAATTCCCACAGGACAACAGTGCAGTAAGAGATGCCAGTCCAGGGATAATCAGGAGAAATTTATTCAATAAGAGAAAATTGACTGAACACCTGATAATATCTGAAAATACTGAGAGGGGACTTAAGTAATTGGAGGAGAGTTTGGGGTTTCACTGCTGATGAGTTTACAGAAAACTAAGAAAGGTCAGGACAGTTATTAACTCCAGGGAAATTTTTTTTTTTAAAGGAAAGTTAATCAGGGTATACTACTTAGATCATAATCATGTCAACACTGAGTAGTACTCTAACCAAATTAAGATTTAAACATATTAGAGGCTGTCCTCAAGAAGTTGGCATGAGTGGCAGACTGGAATGATGCAAGAAAGATAAATTCTTTTTTTTAAACTGAGCCACATTTTTTAAATATAATTTTATATTTATTTATTTGGCTGCATCAGGTCTTAGGTGCGGCACACAGGATCTTCGTTGCAACGCACAGGCTCTTCATTGCAGCACCCGGGCTTCTCTAGTTGTGGCGCATGGGCTTCTCTCAAGTTGCGGTGCGCGGGCTCTAAAGTGCTTGGCCTCAGTAGTTGCGGCGTGCGGGCTTAGTTGCCTCACAGCATGTGGGATCTTAGTTCCCCAACCAGGGGTGGAACCCGCATCCCTTGCATTGGAAGGCGGATTCTTAACCACTGGATCACCAGGGAAGTCCCAAGAAAGATAAATTCTTATCTTAAAGTAGGAAATCAATAGATAAGGGCAAAGAGTAAAAAAGTCAAGAGAGGGATAATCGCGCCTTGAGAGATGTAGAGGTAATAGAAAAACAAAGAGCAAACACAGTTGAAAGTGGTTGCCTTTGGATATTTGAGCAGGACATCATTAGTTTGCAACAAACTCCATAGAAATGGTAAGCTTTTTTAAACCATGTGTGTCAACAATTTTTATAGAACTATTTATGAAAATTTGAACGAAAGGTGGTGATGAACATTAAAAAAAAAAGCTGATGCCTAGTTGTTTTTTCTTCTCATTACTTCTATTTAGTATATTAATTGTCTTGAGCACCTTCTTTGTCCTTTTGGTACACAGAGATGATACTGGATACAATCCTTGCCCTCAGGGTTTTACAGTCCAGTAGAAGTGATATAGTATATAGTAATTATAAAAAGTAGAAAATCACAAGCATCAGGAGAGATGGACAGGGCTTCCCTGGCAGCGCAGTGGTTAAGAATCCACCTGCCAGTGCAGGGGACACGGGTTCGAGCCCTGGTCTGGGAGGATCCCTCATGCCACGGAGCAACTAAGCCTGTGCACCACAACTACTGAGCCTGCGCTCTGGAGCCCATGAGCCACAGCTGCTGAGCCCACGAGCCACAACTACGGAAGCCCGCGTGTCTAGAGCCCGTGTTCCACGACAAGAGAAGCCACTGCGATGAGAAGCCCCCACACCTCAACAAAGAGTAGCCCCCGCTTGCAGCAACTGGAGAAAGCCCATGCGCAGCAAAGAAGACCCAACACAGCCAAAACTAAAATAAAATATATTAATTTTAAAAAGAGAGAGAGATGGACAAAATGCCATGAAATTTAGAGGGAAAATATCACTTGCAGCTGAAGGAGGCTTAACGGAGGGGGAGGCATCTTTGTGGTCCTCTGCATGGGGAGGCTATCAAGAGATGTACGGCAGGGGCGGACCGGGCCAGGTTAGGGAGGGGTAGGTGAGGAGGGGTAGAAAAAGCTCAGGGTGTTTGCAGGAGGCCTCATGGGGTGGAGTTTGTTGTAGCCCAGAGCGTGTATAAGAGGAATTAAGCTTGGAAGCCAGGCTGCAAATATATTGTGGAGGCTGGTTGTGCCAGCTTAGTGGTTTCTGGGGATTCAAATGCTTTCCCATGTACTTTGACCCTTTGTTTTCAGAAATGTAAATCTGCAGAAAGAGATGGGGAAGTCTAGCTATTGCATTATTCATAAAGCATGCTGTCTCTTAAAGTTCCTTCACCTACTGAAGCTTCTTATATCCCACAAGAGACTTTACCAGTCTCTCTAATTAAACTTTCATTTCCCAAAGGATTTTTTTCATGTTATGGACACCTTTATACAAGAAAAACTGAGCTGTATTCCTCCCTCAACTCGACCTAAGCCTTTTTCTTCCCCCAAAAGTTAGAGAATGGAATGAAAGTAAACATTCTGAGCTTCCTGAATTCTTCCACATTTTAAGTGATTTTTGAAACAATTTTGATTTTGTACTGGATTGGCAGCATCAATTTATTAATATCAGGTGTACCAAAAAAATGTTTTCATATGATAGGGCAGGCTTGTGTTGAGGCCCTTTTGTCTTGCCTTTCTCACGTCCCACTTTTCTATTGAGTTCTGGAAGGACAAACTGACTCTATGATCCTATGGGATCACCTCACTGCATCCCCCATCTATAGGAGTATGTCAGAAGCTAAATATCCCGTTTAGGGTAGCCGAGTTAAATTCCCTTACAAACAGTTGCCCCTATAAAACCATAAGAGCAGCTAAGAAGAGAGCCATTAGGGAAAATTTATCTGAACCTCCCATGTCTGAGCCTTTGCTCTGGTTTCCATCCAATTAGGTCTCTTTAGCTCCCAAATTGGCTTTCTCCCAACTCTAAGCTTTGGATTTTTAACCCTCTATAGACATGTCTGAGAATTGTATTGTGTGTGGATCCCTTTCACTGACCCCTCTGGAAACTGCTCACAAAGCATACTTCCAGATTATGGATTTAATATGACTTCTGATATTGCAATCTATACAATGACCCAGCACATCCCAGATTCTCTTTGTAGCTGAGTATGGGGTTTGATAGAAGTAAAACAACAAAGGCTGGTTTAAGAATTAAGTCCATTTAGCCAGTGTACTTGTTGAGCAATGCCCCTACTTTGGGGCCTGGTCTTTTATTTCCATCTCCTTCTTATTTGTTTCTATGGAGCACAGCTAAATATCTGGGGGCTGGCAAGCCCAAGGCTCCTACCTGCTGCTTCTGGACCAGAGTGTGTGGCATTTAACCACTAATCTAATGCTGGAACTTCTAACCCGGCACCAGGGCCTTAGTAGGATGAAGCCTACGGAGTAAAATTGATCCAATTACCTGATGATCCTCAGCTAGTTAGAGGAACCATGATGACAGTTGAAAATCTACGTAACAGCTCCATCTATTTAATATCTAGATCCCAAATAAATACCAGAGAAATTATGAAACCAAGAAAAAAAAAAACTAAGCAGAGGATAAGGAGAAAGGAGAAGCAACCAACAATGTCAGTTACTGGTTTAGGGATTTATTTACATTTTGTCATTTAACTTGGACAAAACTCTTTAAAGCTAAAGGTGTGTGAGGTGAGGGGGTGCTAACACTTTTTGAACACTATATTAGTCAGCTTTTGCTGTGGTAATAAACAAGATCAAGTTCTCAGTTGTTTTTAACAACAAACAATGTATTTCTTGCTCTTGAGTCTGGAGGTTGGCCCTGACTCTGTTGGGCTCTGCTGGACTCAGCTAGGTTTGGATGGACTTCACATGCCTTCTTGTTTGGGGAACACTAACTGGGGTATGCTTATCATGGTGGAGGGGAGAATCTCCAGAGGAGTGAGCAGAATCACACTGATACCATAAAAGTCTCTGCTAGGACCAATCACTTCCACTGACATTCTACTGTTCAAAGAAAGTCCACGGTCAAGCCAAGCCAAAAGTCAATGGGGTAAGGATACTGTAGTTGGTACATGCAACCACATAACAAGGAGTTGGTCAGTACTGTCTTTACTGGAGGTGGGATATTGTTGGAACTAATAATCTAATCTTTCCCAAGCCCTCATCCTGTGTCAACTACTTTGTTTTTTTAAAAAAAATTTTACTTTACTACAGTAGATTTAAGAGATAGAAGGTATAACTGACTTTATAGGTAAGGAATTTGAGACTTTGAGAGGTTAAGGAATTTCCCCAAGGACTGGCAAGTATTGGATCAGGAAACCACATTCTTTTCTCAATACTTTTGTCTAGAGAGACTATATGTCTAAGATCTAGAAGAATCTAAGACTACTAGAAAGAAATTGTGCATGAAGCAGAAATTGTGGGAATCATTTATATAGAGAGTTAAAATATAAACCTAATTAAGTTTAATAAGTGTACATGTTAGAAAATTTTCTTTGAAACCCTCTTTTATAATGCCACACTTCGGAAGGATGGGGTAGAGTGCAGTAATGATTAGAGTCTAGAGTCACTATATGAAATCGTAGAGAAACTTTCTTTCCGTGCCCTTCTGTCTCTCTCTGGTTTATTTCTTACCTCATTAGCTCCTGCTGTCTGATCCAGAAGCGCCTATATCTAGCTTTTTGTTGCAGCCCCTCCCTTGTGCCAGCCCTCCAAGGAAATGTCCGAATTGTACAATATTCCTCTCTCTGGAACCATGTAAAATCTCCAGACCATTAGCATTTCAATCAGGGGGTATATATTTTGAAATAGGATTCCTGAAAGAGCGATGTCTGACCCCCAGATAATGCTTCTTTGACCCTCTGACCCTGGGACCTATTGCTAAAGGAAATATCTTTCAATGGTGGAACTTTTTGATAACTGTACAACAGGGCATGCGCACTCCAATTAATCTGAATGCATGGAAAATGATTTCATTTTTATGAAGGGAATGAACGCCCCCCCCCTCTTCTCATTCATAGTCTAGTCAAGTGGATTTTATGCTTTGTTGAAAATAGATGTGTGGTTGCCAGCTGGGATGCCTCTCTACCTTTTTTCCCACGAGAAGCTTCTTATTTGGAAAAAAAAAAAAAGTTTTTTGGTCTGTTAACTTTGAGGAAAGCCACTCCACACATACTGATTGTGAGGAACAGAAACAAAGAGGATTACTTTTATGAGCCCTTCCAAAATATCTTCTCTAGCTTTCTACCCCACTGAAACAGAGGGTCTTCTCTCTAAAGGAGGTCGGAGAATGAGAGAAAAGAAAATGTGAGAACAATTCTTGCCTCCATCTTTCTCTAGTTCATCTGAATATGGGTTTTCTAGGCAATAAATTACAAAATTAGGCTCATTGTAATTAAAAATAGAGAGATTAATCCACCATATTCTTATTGTGTGCTTGGTACATTGTTAGTATTCAATGTCTATTTGTTGAATGAGTGAATGAATGAATGTGTTGCTGAGTATTAATCAGGGCTTAGAGTCCACTGAATACATTAAAGGACTTTTCATTTGTGTTTATTCTCTATCTGAACATTCAGAAATATTGGACATATATATCTCTTAACTCTTGTGATTTAAAATGGTATCTGAACCATCATAAATGCTATTGTCTGGATATATCATAACAATTTTCTTCAACAGTCACTAGTTGTAGGAATCATCATCCCTTCCTTCTACATAAATGTATGTACACTGCCAAAATATTTTTATAACATGATATAATTCTGAACAAACTATCAAGAGAGGGACTACTCTCTTTGTAAAATGTAGAAATTATATTTGCGCATTTAAAAAAAAACACCTACCATTTGAGAAACCTTTTATTTATACAGAATACACGCTTGCATACACGTAACACAGCATTCTGCATTGCAGCAAGTGTTTCTTTCAAGTTCTGCCTTTCAAAGTCTTGGCTGACTGACCTAATGGTATGGCTTGGTGAGAAGGGAATAGAGGTCAGTCAGAAGAGATTGGTGTGGTAGAGACAGGACAAAGAGTAAGTTAGTGGATCATTGCTAATGTCAGAATTCCAGAAATGCCTGGGATGCCGGGATCATTCCTGCTGGAGACTGAAATAACATAACATAGCGACCCCGGCTCTGGAGAGTCCTGCTTCATTTATTCTGCACTGGAAACCACTGTAAAAATGGTCCTTAGCCTCGCTGGAGCACTGACCTCCACTTAAATCGAAAGAAACCAATAAGAGTTTTACTTACAGTCCCCAATGCCAATATGCCTGAAAAAATATATTGTGGAGGGCAAGGCAGGAGAAACAAAAAGCTTTCATGAGCATAACTTATCTTTGACTGTCACAAAATCAATAGGCTTTACAGAGCCAAGGAAATTCAATAGCTTGGCATTCATAATAAAGATTGGTTTGGGTGATTTGTCTCTCTCTAATAAGGCAGGCTTTGGACCCCAGCTTCCCTGCCTTTAAAACTGAAAAGGGGTGGGGATTTCTCCATCACAGCCAAGTCCTCTTGCTTGTCTATTGTCAGGACTTTACAATAGTACTGCTTGTCTGGCCAAGCCTTGCTTCACCCAGGAGAACAGACCTCACATTGGGGCGTGGAGTAACAGATGCCCAGCTTTCAGCCTCCTTCAGCCTGCTTGACAGCCTTTTCATGCATCATAGATTCATCTGTTTCAATGAAAAACCCAGAGCAAAGCTGCAAGTATTTGTTTTTTTTCCTGGAGACCACTTTACAGAATGTGTCCAGATATTCACTCTGGAAACTAGGCTGGCTGCAAAAACATGTGAAAACAATTTCAGTGCCCTGACCTGACCCAGCTCTCATCAGAGGAAGCTTGTGACCAGGCACGCATCAACATGGTTAGTCAAGGGGCGAGATGGAGGACAAGGGAGAAAGAAGAGGCTGGCTATAGTCAGTGGAACACCACACCTGAGGTTTTACAACTCAGTGGCTGGATGACACCCAGCACAGGTTCTTGAACATGGCAGGGAATCAATACATGTCAACTGAATTGAGATAAATGTCTAATATATATTGAACTCCTAACATGTGCCAGTCACTTCATCTACTGTGCACTAGTCCTAATCTTCATAACATGCCTAAAAATAGATATGTCAATATTCTTGTTTGACAAAGAAAGAACAATGAGATTCAAGGAGGTTAAAAAAGCATGCCCCAAATCACACAGATAGTCAGTGTTACAAGCAGGAATGCAATCAACATCTATCTGACTCAAAGACTAGGCCCTTTTAACTACTCCAGAAGACTTCTCCGAGCTACATTGTCAGACCAAGAAATGAACAAGCAAAGCCCACGTTAAATGATATTGCTTGCGAGTTGTGAGTACCAGTGGTCACCTTCTCAAATTTAAGCTTACATAACTCTATTGGAGTTTAAAAACCTGGATTTTAGTCTTGCCTCTGCAATTAACTCATGCCTTTTGCTGTGTAGATACATGAGGTGAAGCATATACACCCACTTTCTAAATCCTACATGCATAGTCTAGAAATGTAGGCTAGCCATAGTAGTGGAGGAAGAGCCCTGTCTGGCAGCAGAGAGAAGGCTGATTGACAGAACGAAGGAACGACTGAGCAGGACCCTTTGGGTGGCAGCTGTCTTTCCTTTCCAAAGCTGCTCTAATGGCCCCTCCTGGAAACGCAGGAGATGAACACCCGTCAATCAGTCAATAAGAACCGATCGTATGCTTACTCTGTGTTCACCCTTGATTAATCTGCAAGCCACCTGCAGTGTAGACCAGTGGATTGGAGGCTGGGACCACGATTGAGAAATAAGGTGATGGGACACTAGCTGAGTGTGGCAGCAGAGGGGACATTGAAGTGGTCAGCGTTGTAGAGTCACTGCTCCATCGTCCTCCCTCTCTGGGCAGGAGCCCTTCTCCTCACCTCTCACAGCTACATTCAAGGAGTGAGTCCAGGGCTTCCCTGGTGGCACAGTGGTTAAGAATCCGCCTGCCAATGCAGGGGACACAGGTTCGAGCCCTGGTCCGGGAAGATTCCACATGCCGCGGAGCAGCTAAGCCCGTGTGCCACAACTCCTGAGCCTGCGCTCTAGAGCCACGAGCCACAACTACTGAGCCCACGTGCCACAACTACTGAAGCCCACACACCTAGAGCCCATGCTCTGCAACAAAAGAAGCCACTGCAATGAGAAGCCCACGCACCTCAACGAAGAGTAGCCCCCACTCGCCGCAACTAGAGAAAGCCCACGTGCAGCAACGACGACCCAACACATCCAAAAATAAATAAATAAAATAAATAAATTTATTTTAAAAAGTGAGTCTGCACAGACCTGCTGAGGTGAAAGAGAGGTTGGCCCCCTTTCCCAGGAGGAGCAGCTGGCAGATAAGCCAAGTAGAGATTTAAGGGAGAAGAGGAAACCAATGCACTGAATCCTGGAAACAGCTGTTAATTACATGAATATGCTGAGAGAAAGAGCATGGAGCTGTCAAATACCAGAGTCAGCCTGCTCCCCAACACGCTTAAAAACTTTCAACATGGATATAGAGGAGAAAAAATGAAGATTCATGTCTGTTAAGACCATCAGTGCTTTTATTTGTTGTATGTGTTAGGACTGAGTTTACTGGGAGTGACCAAAAATTAATATTAAATTGGCTTAAGTAAGGTAGAAATATGTTTCTGTGATACACGCACTCATTAGTGTGCACGCAAGCACACGTGTGCGTACATGCGCTCACGCCCGCATGTGCGCGCGCGCACACACACACACACACACACACACACACACACACACACAGTCTGAAGATGGTGGGCCAGGGCTGATAGGCCAGCATTAGGAACCCAGACTCCTCCTTTCATGCTGTTTCCCATCTCATCTTTAGCCTGTGACATCTACCTAATGGTCCAAGATAAAAACTCAAACTCTAAGCACCATCTCTGAATTCCAGCCAGAGGAAAGAGCAAACATACATAACCACCGTTTCTTTCAGTGAACTCCTCCAAAGTCTAACATGACATGTCTTATATTTCACTGGCCAAAACTGATGGCTTGATCTAGCTGTGAGGAAGCTGGTTGGCCACGTTCCCAGCTACGACTTGTCTGTTCTCTCATTATGGGAGAAAGGGAGGATGGCTATTAGGAGCCAATTTGCAGTATCTGTCGTACAGGCATAATTAAACATAATACCAAAGTTTCTTCACCACAACCCCTAGAAGAGGCCAGCAGAAAAGGCCAATGACTCCTTCCCATCCTATCTAGATGTGTGATGTGCAACCTGGAGATAATGGTCAGCAGGTCACATATAGATGCACTGCCATCCCACCAACTGAACTCACTTTGGAAGGTAATAAAACAAAACTTCCAAGGAAAATAGAAGCAGGGGGAAGGGAAAAAAGAAGACAGGCCAAAAAGAATGAGTCCAAACAGAGGAAAATAGGTAAAACTTGGCATTAGATTGGTTTGGGAATTTCAGTACTACAAGTAGTCTGACATGAATTTACAGAGGTCCCTGGAAATCCATCCTTGGTGTCCCTCTAAAACGCACACACACACACACACACAACCTTTTACTCACATTCTTGCACCCACAGCTAAAGATCCATCGTCACGCTGACGTTATTGGTGTGTATTTGGGACTTGGTCACAGCTAACTCTTGTTTGCTAAGTACTGTCTTTGCATAAAGATGATTTACATAAGGACAACTTTCTTAGTACCATATTACTCCTTCAGGATCACCAACAACTGGGAACATATAAAATATATATTATCTGTGACTTCCTTCGGGAGTGCAAAACACATATTGGATACAGAGGAAGAAGTGTTTTCCTCCTCCCTCCCCTGTTGCTGAAGGTAGTGGATAGGGGAAAAAATTATTAGACTCTTGCTTAAAAAGAAAATTTGGGGATTTGGGGGTTTGTGACAGCCCTTTCACATATAAAGTGAACTATATAATCAGGCTGCCAGTGCATTTGTTGCTATGTAAAGGAAAAACGTATTTTTTCAGATAAGCCAGCTCTACAAAATGTATGTTAGTAATAGATAAATATGATTCAAAACTCTCATTAAATGGAAAGCTCAGAAAACTTTGGATTGTATTATAAAGCAGAGCCAATGAGAAAACCTG
Source organism: Physeter macrocephalus (assembly GCF_002837175.3). Lineage (NCBI taxonomy): Eukaryota > Metazoa > Chordata > Mammalia > Artiodactyla > Physeteridae > Physeter > Physeter macrocephalus. The sequence continues at coordinate 57,452,671 of NC_041215.1, forward strand.
GTATCTTTGGGGAAAGAGTAAATTTAATTGTTTATTTCAATTAAAAATGCTGATGAATTTGGAAAAATAAAATAGGTTCATTGCCTGGAAATAAATGCTGAATCTTAGTGAACTAATTTAAAAATTACCAATGCGAGAGAAATAAGAGATACAGTAATGTTCACCAAATATTCAATTTCTTTCTCTACAATTCTCAGTCCCCTTATAATTAGGCTGGGCCATTTGACTAGTTTTGCCTAATAAAATGGGAACAGGTGTGATTTATTAATACTCCCAGTCTGAGTCATGGTCAGTTTTCTAGTTTTTCCCTCTTCCCTTATGATCAGGACTAAGGAGGTCCCATGTTCCAGATACAAGAGCTACAAAATGATGTAGGATCTATCCGCCTGGCTTGCTGAGTAACTCCAAGGAACAGAGCACCAGAGGACCAATGCGGACCACATAGCATGAATGATAAGTAAACTTTTGTGTTGTTAAGCTTCTATGATGGGATTGTTTATTACCACAGCACAATTTAACTAATCCTGACTAAAACAAGGAGTAAGTAATTAAATATCTGGAAGAGTGCCAAACTTTGAAATTAAAAATGAAACAAAGGCAAAACCCTCAAAATCTCAGGTTCTCAACAGCTCTCTAAACAGGAATTTTGCTCTAATTAGGGAAGATTTTTGCTAAAATGTTCTATCTAGCCCAAATACCAGCTCTGTTTTATCTAACTGCCAAAAATGTTTCTGAATTCAGCAGCTCTGGGTTAGTTGTTGGTCAACCAAGTCTATAAAACGTTTTTTTTGTTGTTGTTTTAATTTTTTAAATTAATTTTTATTGGAGTATAGTTGCTTTACAGTGTTGAGTTAGTTTTACAAAATGGTTTAGGTGTATTCATTTTTATTGAGCTATTTTACTACTGAGTGGAATAAAATTTTAGTGTGTGTAAGCTCCCCTCCCAGTGTCTGATTTGTTAGTTATCTGATGGTCAGGAGAGTCAAGCTCCTCAGGCCAAATCTTTGATAGAGGAAATTATCATGGGTTGGGAAAAATACATTTCATAGATTTTGCCAAATTGCAAACTGCACTGTGAGCATGTGTTGGAAAACCCTCAATTAGGCCCCAAACTACAAAATGTTAATAAGACAAATTAGGAACTTAGAGTGATATAGAACCAGCCACCTGAAATAATGAGTTGATGGGGCTTGTGTCAAACTGCTGAGAGAAGGGCTTCTCCAGAGATTAGCTCCAGGCACCCAGGTGTCACTTTCAGCACCACCAGAGGGTGAGCTCTAATTTCCTCTGCTTCTCTGAGCCCAGGGACTTGAAACTACCAAGTGGAGAAAGGTAACATTTACTGAACAGCTACAGTGTACTAATTACTACCCTGTATATTTTCTATAGATTTCCATTTTACAGATAAGGCAACTGAGGCTCAGGGAAGTTAAGTCACTCAAGAGCCAGGGTCAGGATTCAACCTGGATCCAGGTCCTTCCGTCATCCAGCATGATAACATTGACCAGCATGTAAATGAGACCACATAATTATACTCATCCTGATGGAAATCTTTTTAGTGGGGGTTATAATAAAAATTGATGCTTTTTTTTTCTTTTAACCAAGATATCTGAGTCAGTGTCTATGAATGCATAATATCACAGATTCAACATGCAAAATGTACCAATTTTGGTGAAATTCCACTTTGGTTTTCTTTAATGTAATTAATTTTTTATTAAAATCATCAGAAAATGTGATATTCCTCATATATACATTTTTGTACTGTGCAGAGCTTATGTTTTAAGGTCACATTTTAAAATATTTTACCAAAATTTTCACACAGTATGTTTCCACCCTTTTTTTTCCCTCCAAGTTTATTGATATATAACACTGTGTAAGTTTAAGGTGAAATCCTACTTTGGAATGAAAGAAGCAGTAAGGAGGCTCCAGGAGACAAGATTTAGCATATTAAATCCATGCTGCACAACCAAGAGGATGGAGGATGCGGAAGGAAGAATGTTAAAAGTTATCATTAAACATGGCATTGACACCTTGCTGGTGAAGACTCAGCACAATGGAAAACATTTCTTTGTTCTACTCTTCATGCAGATGTTTCTCCTGAAAATTGCATATTAAAATTTGTTTAGATTTTTGCCTTTATTCAAAAAATATATGTACGAAAGGAGCATAGGCAGGGAATCTATGAGGCAGCACTTTCATCTCATTCATTTTTTAAAATTAGAATTTGGAAACAATAGTTTTGTTTTCCTATAAGCACATTCCTAATAACTAATCTTTCTGGTCGCTGCAAATCGTCCTTTGGATTATTTTATTTATTTAATGGATAGATTTATTCCTATTGTGTATGAGCAATATTTATCTCATCTTCACCTTAGACATTATGCAAAAACATAGAGACTTTAGCCTTAACTGAGAGTCTAGGGGCAGGAGCAGGCTGAAGGAATTGAAACAGGGAGGACCACAATCTTTCTCCTGGTTCTTTACCTCTGCTAACTGAGTGCCTTAGACAGAGCCAGTTAGTATACCATCCCCACATGAGATACAGGCTTCCCAAGATTTTGATCCCCTCAGCCCTGGGGGGGCAGAGAGAGAGATTGCTGAGGAAGTTTATTCTTTCAGGCCTAGAGAAGCCTCTTCTATTCACTACTGGTGCTGCCCAAATACTATCCTTTCCCGTGTGTATTATATCGGAAAGAGTTTGGAAAGCATTTCCCTAGAAGATTCAACCCTTGGTCTGTTTTCTCAAAAAATTAAACCATTAAAATAAATTTAACATTCTAAATGCAAGTTGATGACATTTCTATGTGAACAAGCCCTGTTTTACTTTAGTAACTTTCTTCACCTGTAAAAATACGAACGCTTCCACATCTACACCATGGGGCAGTGTGAGAACAGAAAAGGCAGAATGATTGAAAGAAAGCAACCCATGGCCTGAATCATAGTACAAAGCCAAGATCTATTAGCTTGCTTTCTTCTTTCCCCCAAATCCTAATTTGTGTATGTGCTAAATGTTCACTAAAGTTTAAGCACCTTGAGGTCAGGCACCTTTTCAATTTATCTCAGTTTCTGCAGAGCCCAGAAAATTATCTGACACATTGAATAATTCTTAAATGAATGACTATTCATTTCCTTCTCTGAGGACTTTTATATCCACTTTCAAATTTTCATTTCTTCCAAATTTTGAAATTTAGGCAACTGCAGATGATACTTCTAAGTTACAATCTCACTGCAACATTTTTGACACATCATTCAATATGATTTCCCATCTCACTGAAATAATTCTCCAGTTTCTCTTGAGGGAATTGTGAAAAATTGCATTCATGCTCTAGCTCTAAATTCTTCTACAGAATGTGGTTTTGATAAGTAAACAAGGGCTTCAAAAGTTTCCGTCTATTATGTGTGTAATTAAAATGTTCAGTCTCAAATTACTTAAGACTGCTCTAAACCTGAAGTAAGAACTAGTCACTTAGAAAAAAACAGAAGTTATTCAAACAAAACTTAGAAGTACAAATCTGCCAAGGAAATTTTTGTTTTTGCTGTTTTGTTATCTTTTTTGTTTTGTTTGTTTTATATCTTAACTACTGGAAAAGTAGTTTCCCAGTTATCTAAGAAAGCAAAGATTAACAAAATGATTAGAGTTTTCTAGCTTTTGAGTATAGTGTAGATGTTTTCTTGCTCTCTCTTTTTTTTTCTTTTCTATCCTCCCCTCTTTCCCTATTCATATTGGTAAACTGCTTTCTAGCCATTTTGAGGGAACAGCTTTTTTTTTTTTTTTTTTTTTTTGGCAAAACTTAGTTCAAAACTTTTGTTCAAAAGCAAAGAAAAGTTGTGTTCTATACCTGCCTTTATTCTGGGAAAAGCAAAACCAAACTGAACATTCTTTGCCTTCAGCCTTCAGTCTTGTCTTTGAAATGGTTATACAGTAACTGATCTCTGGTAGGACAGCTTTTGCCCTGAAGAGAACTTCTATTTATAATGTTTACATATGATCCCAGAAAAGGAGGGAAAGGAAGAAGAAAATTATATGCACGGAACTTTATTTAGTCTCCAGAATCATAACCCAAAATTGAGCTGGTCGATCAGAAGAATGGGGGTGGGCAGGGTGGAGAGTTTCCCGCTCTCAGTATAGAGATCGCTTGTTTCCCTCCGTGAGAATTCACCCTCAATCCACTCACAGCCCCTCTTGACAGGGAGGGAACCGCAACCATGACTGCGGTGCAGCTTGGGAAGTGTCCCAGTGTGGCTAACTCACTCCATCGTCATCAGAGGAGACAGTGCGTGTGGTTGAACGCAGACACTTTGGGAGGTTTGTTCAAAAGCTGAAGCGAATCAAAAGAGAACAAACAGGTAGCATCAGGGAATTCTCAACTCATGAAACCTGATCAGGCCCACCTTCAGCATTTGTTCTAATAGCCTCCTGCCCGTTCACCTTCCTGCAGCCAGCCTCTGCCTCTGTACGCTCTCTTCCACATCCACCTTTGAAAACACAAGTCTGATGGTGTCTCTCTCTGTTAAGTCCCAACGACAAAGTCCCAAACTCTTTCACAACATAAGATATCCCTCATAAGCCGCACCCTCCACCGTTTATTGACTGTTATCTCCCCCTACTACCACCCATTATTACTCCAGCAATATCAGACTCCTTATAATTCTCCTGATTTTGATGCCCGTTTTACCTCTACCTGGAAAACCATTTGTCCTTCTGGGTTCCCAGGAGTCAGTCACTTCCTTCTTTGGGCTGTTTTCCCATTCTGTGCATATTTTTATTATTGTATCTATCACAGTGTATCAATGGGCAAGTCTCTACTTTAGATTGGCACACATGGCCATGCAATGTTTTCCCCTCACAACTCCAGAAAACACTGCTCATGTTGTAGAATATATGGATGGCTCATGGGACAGCTCTGCCTATACTTGTAGTATTAGTAATGGTAGCTGCTGTTTATCAAGTGTAAGCCAAGCACACTCCTCTCTCATCGCATTTTATCTGCATAACAAAAGCATGAATCGAGCACCATCCCCACCTCCAGTTAATGGCTGAGGAAAAGGAAGCCCACAAACAATAAGGAATTTGGCCAAAGTCCCACTGTAAATTGTGAACGCTTTAGGCACAAGGTCTGGGTCTAATTCTTCCATCCACCTCCAGTGCCTAGCACAGTGTCTAAAGTGCAGGAACCCTTAATATGTGTTTATTTGAATGAATAAATGAACAAATGAGGAGCCTGAGAGAGAAGGCGCTGACTCACCTCAACTACTAGAAGGGTTTCGTATAAACCAGGACTTGGTTGCACAAAGATCTGGAATGTGAGTAAACTGAGGCAAAATGGCAGTTATAAGCTCAAAGAATTTAAGTAATGTAAATCTGAAAGAGCAAATTCTCTGTCATTCATTCAGCCGTTGTTTGGTGAGCACCTCCTCTACATCAGGCACTTTCGGCATCTGGGACATGCCAGATCCTTGTCATCATGAAGCTTATATTTGAGCTGAGGGAGACGAATAATAAACATAGGCATAGTAGATAATTAAGGTATATAGTATGTTCAGGTGATATGTGCTGTAGGAAAAGAAAACCTGGAACAGGGTAAGGGTGGAGGTGGTCAGTGTGAAATTTAGGTCAGCATACCCCTCACTGAGGAGAAAGCATTGAAAGCTGAACAAATACTTGAAGGGGATGAAGGAGTTAGCTAGGTGGGTACCTGGAAGAAGAACAACCCTGGTGGACAGAAAGCCCCACGCATAGTCCCTAAAGCAGGAGAGTATCTAGAATGTCAAGGAACAATGAGGAGGCAATATATCTGGAGTAGGATTGCCAGATCAAACACAGGATGCCAGTTAAGTTTGAATTTGAGGTCCAGTGATGAAGTGTCACTGCTATAGCTGGCTGTCAGGGTACCGAGGTAGAGGGGTATCTGTGGTAAAAGAAAATGATAAATATTACATGGAACAAGCTTATATTTAAAAAGTATTAGTTGTTTAACTGACATTTAAATTTAACTGAGCATCCTGCATTTGTTTTTGCTCAATCTGGCACCAGCCATCTAGAGCCGAGCGAAGAGGGGAGGGTAGTCTTTTGCATTTCTGCCTCTCTCTGCAGGGAGCTGTTCTTTTCCCCTCACAGCCGTCCACCTTCCCCTATGTGGCAGGGAGCTTCAGAGCTTTAGAGCTTAATCCCACAAAGTTTGCAATCAGTAGAGTCTGATTCAAATGTACTGTGGTTCCAAGTTCAAGAAGCCAGGAGAGAACTGGATGACCTAGTAGAAGTAGGGACCATGTGGTCAAGAAGACTCAATGCTCCAACAGGATTGGCTTGAGTCAGCCAAGTACCTTCAGTTGTGTTAGACGGAACAGCTCCCAAAGGAAGAAAGAATGGTGGCTGAGGGAGAAACAGTGCTGTGGTGGTGTCTTAGTCTAGTCAGGCTACTATAACAAAAATACCATAAATTGGGTGGCTTATAAACAACACACATTTATTTCTCACAGTTCTGGAGGATGGGAAATGTCTGGTGAGGCAGATTCAGTGTCTGCCGAGAGCCTATTTCCTTATAGACAGCTGTCTTTCCCCTTATGACCTCAGAGGGCAGAAAGGGCAAGGAAGCTTCCTCAGGCCTCTTTTATAAGGGCTCTAATTCCATTCATGAGGGCTCCACCCTCATGATCTAATCACCTCCCCACCTCCGAATACCGTCACATTGAGGATTGGATTTCAACATATGAATTTTAGGTGAACACAAACATTCAGACCGTAGCAGACAGGATAGGTGCAGACAAAAGGTATTCACACTTAGATATCTTGGCAGATTCGTGGCACTAAGTGCCTAATTAGACTCACTGGAGGATAGAAGCAACAGATAATAAAAAATTCCCCAAAGTGATTCTTCCAAATGTAACTTGGATTTGAAATGTATTAACCATATATGTTTGTTTGTTCGTTTGTTTTGTTTTAAACTGTTATCTTTCAAATTATTATGTCATTAACTAAACTAATACCATTCTTAATTGTCTTAACATACATCGAGCATCTTTAAGGAGAAGTGTTCCAGAAGCATGCTTGATAATGAATGGGTAGAGCTTCCTAGAACTCAATTTCTCACAGTAATCCACTACTAAGATAGTCCACATTTAGCCGATTACAATGTTAACCCTCCTACCCTGTCTTCAGCACTGCTTGAGTGGATGTAAATTCTAGCATAGAATTGCACCCCAAGCCGGATTACAGAAATCAGTAAAAAAAAAAAAAAAAAAAGTGTTTGAAGGGCCTGCACATCTGCAGTTCTCTCTCTTGCAGAAGCTTTGGTTATACCAGTGACAGTAACTTCACAGAATTCAAGCCATTTATCACCAGATTTTCCAATACTTTTTGCTGATTAACTGTAATTACGAGGTGTCACAACTGTAGCCGGTTGTCGGGTTGAGGTGGGGAAGTGTCTGTGATGAAAAGAACTTTACAGGTGAACTTGGGTGAGAGAATGTTTTTCCATCAGGAGAAGAAGAGGGTGTGTGGGTTCTGGTGTTTCGGGATTGTGGGAAGCTGTTTAGCCCCACACAGCTGAATAGAAATTGTGCCCAGGGGTCACAGCCAAAAGCCATCAGAAACCACACATTATAGCTTGAAGCCTCCTCTCTGTGTTCCCTGTGGAGTTGGGGCATCTTTATTTCATACATCATTTATTCCTCCCATGGAGGGATTTCACAAAGGAATGGTCTGGAACAGTTATCAAGTTTCTTGGGACACTAGCTCGTGTGGGTCTTCCATTTGGGGGACCATATCTCCACCACTCAGGTTTCACACCATCCCTTTCTTTCCAGACAAACAAACTTATTTGTTAATTTGTCTATAAAACAAGCCTTTTACATTTCTCTGGAGACCTATTCACTAGCCATACCCAGAGTCATGTTTTTATTTGGCAATGTTGCTAGAATAACATTCAGTGCAGGAGAATCGCTCCAGTACTTTCTCTGTCATAACATATAAACACATGCTGACAGAAGGCAAAGCAAAGAAGAAATACATTTGTTGACTTTGTCAGACTAACTTCCTGACCACTTTCACAGGCTCTGCTTAATGACTCCACCCACACATCAAATACTCCTCAGAGATGCGCTTATCAAAAATATGTAAAAATCTATTGTGAGATTTCGTGGCGGGAATCACTAATGGTCTGACACTCCAAATATCACTGGAGAGCTCCAGGCATGTGACAGAAAAAGCTCAAATTAAAATAGTTTTCATCCCCTTTACTTGCCAAATCCCAATAGCCACCCAGCTCTTTCGAGAGTATGGAGAATTCCAAACCAACCCCACCAGAGCTCTGTACAGCTGGAGATATGAGATTAGTTGGTCTCAGGCATGGGATAATATCCCAAACACCAGCACTCATTTCTTCTTCTTTTATTTGATTTCAACATGGCGTGTTGGCACACCCACTGGAGGCCAGGCACTGTGTGTGTGGGGGGGAAAGTTAGCCTCTTCTTTTATAGCCTCTCATCAGAGTTTTGAGGAACATGTTTTCATCCTTGTAGTGTTTTAACAAGCTCCCACAAAGGCTTTCTTCCTGCCCCCAGACCCGTTTGCAGGGAGTTTCTCCTTTCCCAAGCCCCCCAAACAGCTGACCCACAGGGGGATAGTGCTGGGTGCCTCATCCTTGAGTTCCTGTGTTCACTAAAGATAACCCAAGGCAGGAGGGCTGGTACTCTTTCCCGGAGTTGAGGTGTTCCCTTTGTCCACTAGCCAGGGTGCCATTATGGAGAGAAGGGTGGTGGCTGTTCAGCTTCTTTGTCCAACCTCCCCCTCCCCATCCTTTGTTGTCTGTCAACTCAAACCCCTACCAGGACACATTGGGAGAAAAGCTGTCACCAATGAAAGGCCTCCGCTGCCTTGCAGCACTGAGTCCCCTGCCAGCTCCCCCGGCCTGGGCACCGGCATAAACGTCGTGCTTCCACTTAGAGGACGATGAAAGGGCACGATGAATACAGTTAAGCCCCTTTAGGTTTCCTTTTCAATTACACCCCACCTCTAGGCACCCCAAAATGGCCTCCCCAGGTTTTCCTCGCCTCCTTTTCTAGTCAGAAGACAATGACATAGAGAAGAAACAGTGCTGCTCAAATTTGAAAGCCTTCGTCACTGGATCGTCTATGCAAATCCAGAACGCTGTTCAACAGCGGTACAGGGAAATTTCCTCCTTTCATAATATAATTTATGTAGCACCTGCCCCAGTTTCCTTCCTCTGACTCCGTTTGAATTGCCTTCTACCCGCTTAATGAGATGCAGTTTTCATTCTCCTTCCAAAGACCTTTGTGAGTTTGGGGCGACCTGACAGAGGAAGTGAACTAGTCTTAATGCTGCCTTTGAAAGGTGGCAGAAAATTACGGAGCCAGGATTTTCCAGTGGTGAGGGTAAAGCGTGTGTGGGTTCAGGAGGTGCTCCTGTTACTTTAGAAAGAGAGGCAGACAAGTCTTCCTGTGCATGCATACAATGCAAACTCATTCTCTTTCTGTAGCCTTGGCAGCAGGCTGCTGATTCTCTCTTCACTTACTTCTTCTCCCTCCTGGAGCAAAGCATGGCTGCTGGGCCCACAGCTAGCTATTTGTCATTCAAGTCCTTTTGGAACAAAACATAGATCACCATTAGCCACATCTTTAGACACTGTTTGTGTTCGAGGGGGAGAAAATAAAAAAAGATAAATAAGGGAGGGTGGCATAAAATAACCCAAGCTTAATTAAATGTTAGTGGTATTATGGATCACCCTTCCTGGTAGGGTACACCTGGACCATTGCTGCCGACATGGGTTTTTGAACAAATAATTCCATTTTTAAAATATTATTGCACTGGTTTAGTTCTATTTTCTCTAACTTACTAAGTCTATTGTATTGCTTTGTTCTCACTATACTTCTTCTAACGTACATGTTACCAAGTATTTCTTGGTAACTCTCCATTGTTTATGATGAAAAATAATACTGAAGAGAGGAGCAGAGAAGAGACAAAGGGCATTGTTGAAAACACTCTGTGAAAACCCTCATCCTGATATTCACCTCTGTACATGATGCCCTAATGATGGACTTACCCGGTCTAACTGATGAACTCAAACGCAAGCTCATCCTTCAGTGCCCAGCGAGAAATGGTCCTTCTCTGTCAAACTTGGTGTGATTCTACAGGCACTTGTTTCCACTGCCTCTGCCCCCAAAGCATCCTGTATGACTCTGCTGTGAACACTGCCTGTCGCATCTCCCTCCCCAGCTAGACCACCAACCTCTGAAGAACGGGAGCTATGTCTTTCATCTTTTGAGCTGCAGTGCCTGGCACATAGTGGGGAGACAGGAAGTGTTTCCGGAGTATGTTTAAATAGACTTCTCCCCATGTCTTTTTCACTCTTTCATCTTGCCTGAATTTCTGCTAATTGACCTAGAACATTTCCTTTATCATTATCATGGCCAATTGAGATAATGATGCCTACCAAATCACACAGACTGTATGTGAGTGTGTTAAATTTTTTAAAACGCTTATGCATTGGTGGTAGCACATTTATTATTCTGTCAATTAGATGATCGTAAGCTTTCTTCTAATCCAGAAGGGAATCCTGGACTCATATGGTCCTTAAGTAATTTATGTAGTGAATGCTTTGACATTCCTTTTCCTCATCTGTGAAATGCAGGGATTGAACGGCGTTGCTCCAAAGTCTCTTTTGGGTCTTGAATGCTCACTGAGGATTAGCCCTATTGTGTGGGGCGGGTAAAGTTGGGATGGGAAGCAGAGGAATATAATAGAGGCCCATGCAACCATCATAGACTTCAAGAAGCAAAATCTCACAAGGGACTATTTTGATTAGTACTCATGGCTGCCAGCTGTGACTCCAGTCACAGGGGCTGAGGGAGAGATTTCACTCCCCATTCAGAAGCTGAGTTGAGAAATGGACTGGGGTATACTCAGGGACAGAATCTGAACACTGATAAGATTCTCTTTTATTAATATGAATTGTATGAATTGTTTCCTTCTTTTTTTAAAGTATATTTATTTGTTTTATTATTTTATTTTATTTATTTATTGTTTCTGGCTGTGTTGGGTCTTCGTTGCTGCACACGGGCTTTTCTCTGGTTGTGGCGAGCGGGGGCTACTCTTCGTTGCGGTTCGCGGGCTTCTCACTGTGGTGGCTTCTCTTGTTGCAGAGCACGGGCTCTAGGCACGCAGGCTTCAGTAGTTGTGGCACGTGGGCTCAGTAGTTGTGGCTCCCGGGCTCTAGAGCGCAGGCTCAGTAGTTGTGGCGCACAGGTTTAGCTGCTCCGCGGCATGTGGGAACTTCCCGGACCAGAGCTCGAACCCATGTCCCCTGCACTGGCAGGTGGATTCTCAACCACTGCGCCACCAGGGAAGCCCTCTTTCCTCTTCTTGATGTTATCCAATACAATACATAATAAAGCCTATTTTAAAAAATAGTTTACTATTAAAAAATAGTTTATTGGGTTTTTTCCCATTAAATAATATTTGGCAAAATCTAATAAATGTGTTCTTTCTTGGTGTTTGTATTTTGGGGGCAATCTTCCAAAAGGTGCCCAAGAAGAAATGAAGTAATAGTATAGAGTCATAGCACACTTTCATATGTTACTGATTCAGTTGTGCAGACTTGTTTCATGACAGTTTTTCAAAACATAACCTTATGTAAAAACAAAAAACTTTTTATATAAAGGCATTAGCTTGTAATATAGGCAATAGAAGGATTATTATTATTATAATTACATCTTAAAAAAAGATTTCTCAGTGGGTCTATAAGTGAACATGTGCCAGGTCCAAAGAGAAATAAAGGTCTTGAAAGATTTCCAGTGACATGGTACTTATAAGTAAATATGTTATGGCTTCTGTTGCTGGTTTTTTAAAAAAATTATATTTTCTTTTATTTTTTTTAGAGTCAGTAGGCAAGAACACTAAACACCATAAAAGGGATAGATTAATAGAAGCATAAGATTCTTTCTTTACATATTAACTTTCACTTTTGCTATAAAATAACAGTTTGGGATATTTCAGTGTCGCTCTGATGTTTTGATACTCTGTTCAGGAAATTTTGGTAGTAGGGACAGCTCATTTATTCTGCTGTTCCATGTCTAAATTCTAATGACTAGCTACCCAAACATGCAAATTATATTTAAATGAGCTTGACCTGGCAAATTCATACATATTTGTTGTTGTGGCTTTGCCCTTGGTCTGCTATACCTATATGTTTTTTGGGTTTTTTTTTGACGTAACCTGAACAATAGCTGCACTCATGTGATTTTGGACTCAGTACTAAATTCAGTGTCTTTCTTTCAAACTATAATGTTTTAAATTCTAGACAGGGTCTTTGAAGAATGAAAATTCACATGTACTTCCTAATTTATTTTAAAAAAATAAAACAAATCAATCAACATTCTACTGAATAAATGAAATGTGGAGATTATATATTATTATTATTTTATACTTATGACTCCTCTGCTTACTACCTTCTATCTTTTCATTGTTTTTCCCCCTCTACGCACGCTATCAATTCCTTTCCACCGCCCCCCCACCAGCCCCAGTGTCCCATTCGTTGCTATCACTACAACAGCTTCTACGATGCCCCCTCTAATAACGTGATGGGGGTGATGGCTGGCTGTGTTATAGCTGGGCCGCTGGTGGTATCAGGAAGCAAACTTCACCATTTTCCTAAAGCTTCATCGCTAGGAGAAAACTGACCTAGGACTAATTACAAATTAAGAGCATCTGTCTTTCTAAAGGAGCAAATATTTTTATCTGTGGTTGTGTGTGTGTGTATGTGTGTGATTTTAAAGTGACTGTTAACTTACAAATGTCAAAATTAATGCTCTGTTATTTATTTTTTTCATAGCATTAGGAACTGCCTTCAGTTCTTAGGACCCTGCTAATGACTTTCCCCCATATCTGGCTTGTCCCAAGAATGCTCAATAAGAAGACAAAGAAGCAGCACCAGGGATGAGAACACCAGACCAGACCAACTTAAGTGAAACTGTCAACCCCCCAGGGAGGCATTAATAGTTTATTGGGTATGGAAGATGCATAGCCAAGTAAAGGAAGAAGGCTAATAACCTTTAACATTAAGAAAAATAACTATTATTGTGACCAGTGTAGCATGAAGCACAAACAGAATACTCTCTGGGCAACATAAAATAATGTGTAGCCCACCAGAGCAATTAATAAAATGAAAGCACAGTTTCTTGCAGATGGATATGTAGGGGAATAATGGCGCAGGGCTGCGCTGAGCTGTCATGCATCAGATACTACATCTGTTATGGAAATCAGGGGAAGTGGGGGCCTTTTGTTCATGCGAGAGCCCTCCCAACAGGGATTTGGCTGGAGTAGATTTTCTTGTTATTAAACATGATTTCTGGCTAGTTGAGAGCAGATGCTTCTGCAGCATTTGGAACTAATAACCAACCTTCAAGTGCATGCCACCCCTTAAAGAGGCTGGTGCTGTTGGAGAGACCAATTTCAGCTCAAAGATAATGTGTTTAGTTCAGTTTCTACTTTGCACATGAATGACACTGATACCAGATGAGCCTTCTGGCCTCGAGTTTGCTGGAGACAGTAAAACAATGAGTTGGCCCTAAAGAAGATCAGAGCTTTCCAGGTGTACTTGCGAAGGACAATTCAGAATCAAGACAGCAATGTCGACTTTAGTTGGAGAGCAGAGAATGGGAGCAAAGGGAAAGATATGCAAACTCTTACGTATTTGGCAGGTATCGCCAGCCCAGGCTCTTGCCAGGCTCTCACATCTGGGCTGTGACTTTTTTTTTTTTTTTTGGCTGTGTTGGGTCTTTGTTGCTGCGCGCGGGCTTTCTCTAGTTGTGGTGAGCGGGAGCTCACCACAACTCTTCGTTGCAGTGCGCAGGCTTCTCCTTGCGGTGGCTTCTCTTGCTGTGGAACACGGGCTCTAGGCACGTGGACTTCAGTAGTTGTGGCTCGCGGGCTTTAGAACGCAGGCTCAGTAGTTGTGGCACACGGGCTTAGTTGCTCCACAACATGTGGGATCTTCCCGGACCAGGGCTCGAACCTGTGTTCCCTGCATTGGCAGGCGGACTCTCAACCACTGCGCCACCAGGGAAGCCTGGGCTGTGACTTTTGTTGAACGAAAAATGATTCATGAGGGACGTAGGTCACCACCTAATCACTAAAGAAAAACAAGTTTTCTTGATAAACCACTTGAATTCAACTGCCCAACATGTTTCTCCTGAGGTTTCTTTCCTTTATTTCTCTCCAGACACAGCACATTAATTTAACAACAGCAATGGCAACAAATAAACGGATCATACATTCTTTCCATCCTAACTCTTGCATAGATGATTGCTTTTAAATAACAAATAAGCATTTGGATCAAAAATTTTGCAGATACAAATGAAATTTGAATCAAAGTGAAGAAGTTTGTGGGGTTTTTTTGTCTGAAACTCAAAATCAATGTTTGAAAAATTCTAAAATGCAAAGACTAGGAACAGCAAATAAGTATACTTTTACATTTGGTAGGTATTCTAATCTAAATATGTACGAGTATAGATACAGTCAGTGCTTTTGCTATTCACCTCAGGATCTTTTTTTATTCCAGGAAGTATCCTGTAGCTTGAATTTACCTCCCTAGAAATGAGACAGTAATTCTGGGATGGAACCCATGCCAACCATGACATAGCTCGAAATGGCAGCATATTAGGCTTTTCTAAACACGAAAATAATAGTCCCTATTTTGTTTTTATTATTTTTCCCAAATTTTAGAGGCTTCATTTTGAACTTGTTAACTCAACCCTTGCTTACAGCTTGAAATGCTATTTCTAAATATATGAATTTTGACGTCCTCTCTCATACTTTCCCCTATGATTCTATGTGGCCTAACAGCTGCTTCAACCTGTTGCGTTTCAACTGCCACATATGATCCCCTCTTTGACACAAGTTCAATTCAATATGTAACTAACAAATCACCTAGAGCCTGGGTCCGGAGCACTGAATTAAACCAGAAGGTTTGGTTGATAGATTAAATCTACTCTTGAGAACTGTGCCTGCTTATTCATAGATAAGCTTTCCAACCAAGGCTTTCCAATGTTGCTACATACCTGGGACCTTCAGGCACTAATACCATAACAACAACAAAAACAAAGTTTGCATGTGTAAGTTGCTCTCAGTTTGTGTGCTTTCACATGGTTGATGATCTTTGATCCAATACTCACTATTATTTGGAGAAGGTAGTCGATGAATACTCTTACCCTCATTTTCCAAAGAAAGACATTGAGGGTGAAGTGGGCCATGTGTCTCACTGGATACCACACAGCCAGAAAGTGGTGCAGCTAGGACTGATTCCTGGGACTCTGACCCAGTAAGGAAGGGCCCATTTAAAAGAAACATTTGTAACTGTTTTATACCCATTCCTTTAAAAGTGCAGTTGATTGTTTTTCCCCCTGAGATTATAGTTATAATTCTTGGGACTTCCCTGGTGGTGCAGTGGTTAAGAATCCACCTTCCAACGCAGGGGACATGGGTTCCATCCCTGGTCGGGAAACTAAGATCCCCCATGCAGGCTGCGCACCGCAACTAGAGAGCCTCTGCGCTGCAACTACTGAGCCCACGTGCTCTGGAGCCTGAGTGCCACAACAAGAGAGAAGCCCACACACCACAACCAAGAGCCCACGCGCCACAAGGAAAGATCCAGCATGCTGCAACTAAGACTGACGCAGCCATAAATAAATAGATAGATAAATAAATAAGAGTCAGAGGAGGAAAGAGGTCATCTTAAAAAAAAAAGAGTTCTTGCTAAAATCCAGGACAAATAAGATCCACAAGCACTTTTGAAGCTAATACTGTCTTTCCACAGAGGCTAAATTTTTGCCATCTTGCTTGGCAGGTGTTAGGGATACTGACTGTAAGAAGGCTTTTTAAATGAGATGTCAACCTGGACATCCCAGACACTTTTGATCTATAAAACCACAGTGCATATATGTTTTTTATGATTATTTTTCACAAACAGCATTGTTAACCCTAATGCCCTGGCTAGTTTCCAGATAAAGGATTACAATTTGCCTTGCTAAAAACGTTCCCCGCTGCTTTAATTAGATATGGTATTTTCCCCTCCCTTTTCGGCACAGTCTGGTTTGCTCTGTCCTGTCAACCAGCTGCTATCACTCACTCTAGGAAGATGAAATAATTCTTCTAATATCAAGAGACAAAATGATAGCCACAAAGCTGGATTTCAAAACAATATATAAACTTAAATGACTGATGGTTAATATTTTTAAATTAAACCATAGAATCCATTCCCATAGAATAGGAAAGGAGCTTTGAAGATTATCCCTTTAAGCTGGGCCAGAGAGAGGCCACATTTCCAGGAAACCAGAACACCAAATTAATTTAGCCAACTCTGCTTTTAAAAATCTACCCAATTCTGGCAAAAGGAAAAACATAGAAAGAAAGAAAGAAGGAAAAGAGAGAAAGAAAGGGAGAAAATCAAACCAATTGATTTTTGTAAAAAGGTTTACTCAGTTGTTTTGCTATTATATGTGCATAGTAAGAAAGGTCAGCATATTCCTATTTATTACCATGATGGCAAATAATTCTAGACCCTCTACTAACATCCTAAATTTGACAAGGAAGCATTTATTTAGCTAAGTGAAAACCACTTAAATGAAGGACCCAGAAAGCAAAGAAAAAAAGAAAAGGAAAAGGAATGTTCCACACCTTGGAAGTTGATTCATGAAGAAAAATGAAATATTCACAATGTGTGACTGTAAAACAGTTTTCATGGGATTATGTGGGAAAGGCTATATCCCATATGGTGTTTCCAGACTGCATCCCAGAGAGCTGCCATAAGGTGAGAGCTGGCGTGACAGAGGCGGCGTCCATCTGCATTTGGAGATGCTGCCCCTGACAGAGCAGATCTCCATATCTGGACCTGGCTCAAAAGCTGGATGGTCCACTTCGAGCCCACACAATGACTGTCCTTTGCTTTACACGTGAGATTGCTGTGTCTAACTCTGCCTCACAGATAACGCAAATAAGTGCCTCCCCACTACGAAAGTAATTCCCATTTTGGGTTGCTTCCTGTATACATACATTTCTATGGATTCCTTTCATTCATACTGCTTCCGAATCTCACAGTTCACACGCTTCTCCCTCTTTTTCTGTTTCACTGACCCATTTTCTCCCTTTCTTTCCTAATGAACCACAAAACTGGAATTTGAAAGTGGCAAGTACCATTCTTCAGGTCCTTAATACACTCATTTAGGAAGTTAAAAGTCTGAATATTTGCATAATAAACCCATGGAGTTTCGATGACAAACATAACAACATGGTATATTTATGGCATAGCACATGGAGCCCATCTTGAATGCCTATATTCAGAGAGGTTATCAGGCCCAGCAATATGGAGTGGTGGGGATTGTGGAAAACTGAAGGGCTCATTTCCTGTATAAAAGGGGCAGCTTCTAATCAACATCACTTTTGATTTGTGAATTATAGTAACTAATTTAAAAAATTTTTTTAATTCCATCAAGGTCAAGCTAAACATAGGTATGTCCACTGGCTTATGTATTTATATTCTCAGGAGAATGGTTGCAATGTTATACTGATATTAAATTAAGTTCAATGAAACAACAAGGCTTTACTGATTAATATCGGGAACAATGTTCAATATCTTATAAGAACCCATAATGGAAAATAATCTGAAAATAATATATATATATATACACATATATATAACTGAATCACTTTGCTGTACACCCGAAACTAACACAGTATTGTAAATCAACTGTACTCCAATAAAAAAATTAAGTTCAGTGAAAGGCTAAACTAGAAAACAGTCTCAATTGTTCAGAGATGAGAGGTTGGTTTTCCTAGTCATCCAACGTACACAGGATTTCCCTTCACTAGTGGTCCTGCGAAGGTGACTTGACACATCATATGAAGGACAAATCAGACTACTTCCAAATCTAAGGTAGCAGTCTAAGACTAGGGACTTTCCCGACCACACCAAGATGCTCTTTTCCTCATTACTGGACTTCATTCACTTCTGAAAGAATTCTTTTTAAGTGTCTGGTTAAAGCAGAAAATGAGACATTTATGGAACTGCAAAATAAATAATTCAGTAATGCATTAAAAAAAAATAAAGAATCCAAATCAATAAGAATAATTGGTTGGTAACACCAGGGTGGTTAGCAGGAGACCTGATTTCTTGGCTTTTACCAGATCCGTGTACTTGGACGACCCATTTAACATGTGTTGACCTTGTATAAAATAAGATAGTTGAAGAGTGAAGTAAGTCAGAAAGAGAAAAACAAATACCGTATGGTAACACACATATATGGAATCTAAAAAAAAGAAAAAAGGTTATGAAGAACCTAGGGGCAGGACAGGAATAAAGACACAGACATAGAGAATGGACTTGAGGGCACAGGGAGGGGGAAGGGTAAGCTGGGACGAAGTGAGAGAGTGGCATGGACATATATACACTACCAAATGTAAAATAGCTAGTGGGAAGCAGCCGCACTGCACAGGGAGATCAGCTCCACCTAGAGGGGTGGGATAGGGAGGGTAGGAGGGAGACGCAAGAGGGAGGGGATATGGGGATATATGTATACGTATAGCTGATTCACTTTGTCATACAGCAGAAACTAACACACCATTGTAAAGCAGTTATACTCCAATTAAGATGTTAAAAAAAAAATAAGGTAGTTGAACTATATCAATCTAGTCAAAGGTCCAGGTCAATCTTACGTTAACAGCAGACTCATTCATCAAATGAATTTGCCTATAGAACCCACTAACAGAACAGATACAAGTGGAGTAGCTTGCATAGAAAAATGTAAGGCCTTGGATGTCCTGTTGAAATTACAGCAAGGTCTCCTCCAAGCCCATTTTGAAGCCACTGGACAAAATTTTCTGTAAGTTCCTTTCTACCATTGAAATTCAGATTCTCGATTTACTAGAGATACATTAAATTCTACCCACCACGAAATTAAAATGATCTTTTTTGCTCAAAATAAAATTCTTCCACAACTTCATTATCAATATTAACAATCCCCTATTAATTGCCCATTGTATACTAAAAATTGTCCTTGCCTTCAAGAAGCAATATAGGGACTTCCCTGGTGGCACAGTGGTTAAGAATCCGCCTGCCAATGCAGGGAACACAGGTTCGAGCCCTGTCCAGGAAGATCCCACATGCTGCAGAGCAACTAAACCTGTGTACCGCAACTACCGAGCCTGCGCTTTACAGCCTGTGAGCCACAACTACTGAGCCCGTGAGCCATAACTACCGAGCCTGCGAGCCACAACTACTGAGCTTGCGTGCCACAACTACTGAAGCCCACGAACCTAGAGCCCGTGTTCCACAACAAGAGAAGCCACCACAATGAGAAGCCCTTGCACCGCAACGAAGAGTAGCCCCTGTTCGCTGCAACTAGAGAAAGCTCGTGTGCAACAATGAAGACCCAACATAGCCAAAAATAATAAATAAATAAAATAAAAATTAAAACAAGAAAAGAAGCAATATATTTGTGAAGATGAGATTTTAGTATGAAGTGAAAATCTATCATTATAAACCAACTAATAAGAATAAATAAACTTTACAAATAATAATTGTATTACATATATTACATGGCTTATCTGGTAATATTATTTTATGGTCCAAATGACATTAACTCCAAGCCCTAATTCCATAACATCCTCTAATTATTGCTGGGACTCTCCAAGGGTTACTTCACTTGTGCTCACAAAAGTCTGTCTGCTGGAATCAGCCTTCACCCTCAGCCAATAACTAACTGCTGTGATTTTTCTCTGTGGCTACAGTTCCCTCTGCCAATGTCAACTGTTCTCCAAAGGGCCTGTTTGTTAGCGTGCTGCTGATTCTCCTCAGGAGACAGCAGTCTTGTGGATGCTCCAAAAGTCCCTCCTCCTTGAGCTACGGCAGCTCCAGTTGCCGTGGAAATGGGGAGAGAAGCCTTCCCTTCCCAGGAACACACACGCCCATCTGTTCAGTTGATCTTCAAAGCATCACCCTGCATTTCCAGAATCCTGAAATGATGCTTAAGAGCTGGCACTCGGATTCTTCACCCTTGGTCTTGTGATATAAACTCTCAGCTCAACTCTCAGTAATTTACCACCTGCGTTTAAGGAAATTATGCTTTCAGAGAGTTCCCCCAATACTGGAAGGACATCTTCTTTATTTATGGAGTGAAAGGTGCATTTTGAAGATTTTCTTAGTGTGTCATTCAGGATGACACGCTAGGCTAGGATATATCTTGCATATTCAGAATATGCAGGAACAACAAACAACCCCTAAATCTTAGTGACTTAAAAATCAAGATTAATTTCTTGCTCCTGTTGTCTACTAATCACGGGTGAGCTATATGAGTCATGAGTTGATGGACTCCGGCTCGCCGAGGAGAGGTGACTTGGTGATTTGATGGGCTCTTTTCTATATCATCCTCTAGAACCGGACTGAGGTTTCAGCCGCTATTGGTTATATTGCTGGTTGCTAAGGCAGCAGGAAGAATTTGGAAAATCACCCATTGACTCGATGCTTACAACCAGAAGTATCACGTGTCACTTAAATTCTCAGTTCATTGGCCAAAGTAAATCATGTGCCCACTCCTAACTTCAAAAGAACAGTATGGTCTTACCATATGTCCCAACATTTGACTAAAACTGATGATTACTACACCCCAAAACAATCTTCCACAAAAGTTTATTGGAATCTCTACCTCTAAAGATAGAAAACCACTTGCAATTCTAAAGGCCATATTCTTCACCCACCTTCTACCTCTCAATATTCCAAAAATCTCAAGAATCAGCATTACCTAGCAACTTGACTTATGGTTGTTAAAACAGTTCAGAGGAAAGAGTGGCCATTGACACGGGGCAAGTTAAGGAAAAGAGAAACAATATGAATTGGAACTTGAAGGAGAGGATTTAGATTTTTTTAAAGGAAATGAAAAAAATTTGGTGGAAATCACAGACATGAAATCGAAGACAAGAGAGTGTGGGGTGCCGTGAGGAGAGAGTTTGCCTCTCTGTGTAGTATATACTTTGTCGTACAGTAATCAGCGACCTAAGTCTGGAGTGGCAGTTTGGAAACAGATTGTGGAAGGCCATGATTAAGAATTTGGTCTTTGTTCTACAGAAAATGGGAGCCATTAAAGATTTAGAGACGAGGTGATGATTGCACTGTGAGAAGAGAAATCTGTTCTTGGAGAAGTTGATGGATTAGAAGAGGGAAGCCTGAGAGAAGAAACAAATTAGCCCACTACTGGCGTCATCAAGGGCTGGGCAAGGGCGGTGACAGCAGGAATGGTGGGAAAAAACGGCCAGGGAAAATGGACAGGGGAAGATTTTAATAGGATTGGTTGCGTGACTAAAGGAAAGGAGAAAGGGAGATTAACCAGGTCCGCGCGTACTTACTCTTCTGGTTAACACTGCCAAGATTGACAGCAATCTCTCAATACTCTCTGCGTGTGTGTGTGTGTGTGTGTGTGTGTGTGTGTGTGTGAGAGAGAGAGAGAGAGAGATAGAGAGTTTGGGGAGGAACGGCGGTGAGGGGGAATGGATGTCTGTGGATGCCTCAGAAGACTTTCTTTTTCATCTAGCTGCATGCATTAACTTGGCCCTAGGTACCATTAAGAGAGATTCAGTGTCCAATAAACTGGGTAGTGTTATATGATGGGTGCCTACTATTTTTAGGATAAATGGTGATTTTGCTTGTTAAATAGTATATACTGCTAAACTAGTAGGACCATTTTGTGATTTCAGTGTTTTACTCTTAAAAATCCTTCTCTTGGACTTTGCAATCCAAATTGCCCTAAAACACATACTAGGTTTGGCTTTTCAGTTAATTGGTGCCAACAAGCTCTTCTTGACGAGTTCAAATCATACCTTCGAACATTTTTATCCCCCTACACAGCCCCTCGATCGGACTTCCCTTGTAGAATCAGAGTCTGTGCCTTAAGTTTTACCATATTTTGTCTGCTAACACATTTCCAGCAACATAATATTAATATTTGTAAATATTTTCTTTTAGCTTATTCAGGAGGTTTTGCTCATGGAGTTTTTTCAGCTGACTGATTCAAAGGATCCACAGGGCCAGCTGTAATTTCTCCAAGTGACTGTACTTTTGTACTCCATCCTCTGCATCTGGCAACTTTGGGCTATAGCAGGTATTGCTGTTCATATAGGATTCAAAAATACGTGTTTTATTCCCAGTCTTCCTCTCTTTCTCTAAGAGCTGCCCACAGAAATAGAGACACAGATGTAGAGAACAAATGTATGGACACCAAAGGGGGAAAGTGGGGTGGGGCGGGATTAACTGTGAGATTGGGATCGACATGTATACACTAATATGTATAAAATAGATAACTAATAAGAACCTGCTGTATAAAAAATAAATAAATAAAATAAAATAAAATAAAAAGAGCTGCCCACAGTCTGTGCTGCCAGCTATAAAACACTACTCAATATTTGTATTTTACACCTAAGGACTTGAGCTATAGAGCTAGTTCACAGTGGATGGAGACCTCACCAGGTTACTGAAGACATTTTTATCTGTAACTTTATTAAAGCCACCATTGTGTCCAAGTCAATTATTTATAAGAAAAAAGATAATTTTTTAAATCTCCTATGCTTTATTCTAGATATTGGGTTAATTTTATTTTATTTTTATTTTTTGGAATTTTTGAATTTTATTTTATTTATTTTTTTATACAGCAGGTTCTTACTAGTTATCCATTTTATACATATTAGTGTATATATGTCAATCCCAATCTCCCAGTTCATCCCACCACCACCAACCCCCCGCCACTTTCCCCCCTTGGCGTCCATACGTTTGTTCTCTACATTCTGTGTCTCTATTGAAAGAAAATAATTTTTAAAGTGGTTTTTTCTTTTATTTTTTTGCAATTGTTTGACCCCACAAAAATCAGAAGGCACTATCGGATAGCCAACCCATCCCCATGGTGCCCTGAGTGAATACAAGTCAGCTTAGATATATGATGGACTAAAATCCCACTACTTAAGGCTCCAAGCATTGAGAGGAACAGCCATCAAATAAAGTGGTGTTTTAAAGAATTCCAATATTTTCTTCTTAAAAATAAATTGTTTAATACACATCTATCACTGAAAGTCAACACCAAATCAAAATTTTTTAACATCTTTATTGGAGTATAATTGCTTTACAACAGTGTGTTAGTTTCTGCTGCATAACAAAGTGATTCAGCTATACGTATACATATATCCCCATATCCCCTCCCTCTTGCGTCTCCCCCCAACCCTCCCTATCCCACCCCAAATCAATTTTTAATCATAATCGGAACTACAGTATACTGAAAACGGTATCATACTGATGTAAGAGTGCACTGATTATAAACAGCACTGAGAGTAAATAAATTATTATTCTCCAGAATTTGGAGTCATATTTGCCCTGACTCCAGTGACTACAATTCTACCCACCACTCTTGGGTTCTCTTGCTTATAAGATGTCAAAGCACCAGGCGACTTTAATAAAACAGTGTGGTGCAGCCATAATAATAGATAAATAGATCACTGGAATAGAAAATAGAGTCCAAAAAGACATGTCTATGAGAGAATTTGGTACATCATGATGGTAAGGAAAAGATGAATTATTCAATAAACAGAACACTTTGGGAGAAAAAAATTATTGTGATCTCACTTCAAACAATATACCAAGATAATTTTGGGATGAATTAAAAAACTAAGTGTAAAAAACCAAAGCTAAAAAGCAATAGAAATAATGTGGAATGATTAGCATATGATTGTACTTTCATTTCTATCTCGTACAATATTATTCAAGCATTAAAAATAAGATTTATCTATGTGTGGTAATATGAAAGGACATCTATTTAAGTAAAAAATAATTTTCCTATAGTATAAATAGTGTTAATTCCTTTCATGTAATAAATGTGTGTGTATATAAACACATATACTCATGTATGTACACACACACAGGCACACAAGGAAAGAAGTGGGGAAGGATAACCCTCACTGCTAACAGGAGACTGGTAAGGAAAGAGTTTGTGGGTGATTGGAATATTATCTATTTTTCATCTATATTTTACCTCTATTGCCTACTCTAACTTTTAAAAATTAAGCAGAAATTTCAATTATCTGGAAATAAAATAATCCCTCCGAATAAAAATATAATATTTGCTATTGTTCTATGCTGATGAAATGAGACAAGAACATCATCAGTTCCTTCCAAAAGCCCTCCCTGTATCATTAGGTGAGCTATCATTTATCCATGCATCTGAGCAACAGCTTCCTAACTCATCTCCTGCCTGAGTCCAGCACCCATTATTCCCTCCCATCAGTCTTCATAGAGATGACATGTGGAGAGCAATGCTCCAGCCCCCAGCTGTGTCACCTTGGATGTCACTTCTGTGAATTCCCCTATCTAAATTGCTGTGCTGTTTTAAAACATTCTGTGTTTTTTCCTGATACCACATAGCACATTTCTTTATTTACTGTCTGCTTACTACTCTGTCCTGATCATGAGGACAGGCACCAGGTCTGTGAGGTTCCATACAGAAACTTCATCATCTGTCACAGTACCTGGAATGAAGTAGATAAGTAAATAATAAGTAAGTATTGAATGAATGAATGAATGAGTGAATTGCATGAATAAACAAATATGGATTAAATGAATGAATGAATACCTTATTTAAGACAGAAACCACCAGTTATAAAGTATATCCACCAAAGAGAAAATAGAAACCATAAATATCATTTACACATAACCAGAGAGGATTTAAACACAGGTACCTGGAGAAGAAGTGGGCAGTGAATGAACACTATCTCCTGATTTTCTTAGTCTTTTTGAACAAGAAGCATGCCAGGAAGCACTAAGTGATAAAGGTCAGATTTGTTATTTACAGAGCTGCCTGCATTTTCCAGCTGTATTTCAGGTCAGGACTGGCAAGATAACAGGATACCCAGGAGAGTTCTTCTTTGATTCCGTAAATGAATGTTCTAAAAGAAACATACTGATGAAAGACACAGCTCTCAGACCCTGGAGGAGCATAATGCAGGACTGGCCTGAGGGAGGGAAAAAATCAATAGCTTTAACAGAGAATGAGACCAGCTTCTTTATAGCTAATGTTGGCAAAAGGAGAAGCCTCAGGGGCACTGATATTGGCACTGTCTCCATCAATTTCCTCTGGCTCTGCTTGATAGCAGATACCAGCAGGGTTTAGGGATGCATTGGGGTTAGCCGAGCCAGGGAAGGGTAACTGGGGAAGCCCAGCTGGCTTACAGAGATGATTTCTCCCCGCTCAGTTCCCTCCATCAGCCACTGGAAGCCCATGGGGCATCCACTAGGCAAGAGCCTGACCCTGGGAACATTAATTATATGCCTGAAATGAAATTAGGCGTCCAGTCAAGAGCTTTTCCTTCATCAGCCATTGTATTCTAGCCACATAATGGAAAATAAATTAAAAGACTTTAACAATTAAAATCCTACTGTTGAGGCTAGATCATCTCAAACCATGCAAAGAACTACGTATAGTCCTCCGCAATCCAATTGGTTAATGATGGACAAAGGTTTTAAACGTAAACTTTGTCCTTATCACAGGGGTCTGTGTTCTTTAAGGAAAAGAAAATGGTTTCCCATGACAGTATCCATTAATCAAAATCAATAGCCATAAAAGCAATTTTTTTTTGAGTTAAGGGAGTAGAAACCATCTGGAAAGAGAAACTTGACTCCTCATAAAGGAAACATCTTCAGCCCAGCTTCCAAACTAAATAATCCCTTTACCAGAAAAGTAAGGGTTTTTTTCTTTTTTTTTAAACAATGATATCATCCAGCGTTAGCCTGTGATATAGTCTTTCTGTTTGGGTTTTTTTGGTTTGTTTATTTATTTTTTAATACAGGCATCACTTTAGATTCCAGACTCTCCTTCCTAACTTTAATTATGGCATTTTTCTAAAATTACATTGTTGAGATGGGTGCTCTGACCCATCTCTTCTTGGTCCATCTTTTATAAATAACAAATTTTCATGACCATGCCACTCTCATCACTCTATCTTAATTACTTTGCCCCAATTTTGAGTTTCATATGCAAATGACATTTACTCGTCATTTACTTATAGATTTTAGTATTTATTTAGTATATGCTACAGGCAATCTACAATTATAGAAAAGTAACTTAGAGCAAGTTTGACTATAGGTTTTCGGATTTTAATTTAAGCTGAGAATCAGTAAGACTACCTTGATGTGAGAGGAGAAGTGCCTTATTTTTTCATTTTCTAGCTCATAATAGGAAATGTAAGACCTAATTATAAATCAGAAGTCTCTCATTTTACTATTTATAGAGCAAAAATTATTATTATTCATGCAACTTCAGTGTAGTTCTGTACCAGCACCTCTATCGGGTTCTTCTGATTTTTCATGGTCACTTGGAGACGACTAAGTGAAACTTGGAGGAAGTCAACCTGGTCCCAGTTCCAGAATCACAGACATCTGCTTCACCAAAGGGGAGAACTTTTGAGTTCTGCCTGTGATCCCTACTGATGTCAAGAGAGTTTGAGCTCTACCTGTTTTAAAAGAAGGAATTGCAAAAATTATTCAACTAACTTCAGTCATTTCTCTCTCGTTCTCTCATAACTAAAAATGCATACTAGCATTTTTAAAATGCAGAGCATAAGCACCCATGGCCTAAGAGACAGGATAGTGCAGTCCTGAAGCTGCTTGGGAATCAAGCAGGTTTGAGTTCAAATACCAAGCTCACAACACATTAGCTGTATAATTTTGCAAAAATTCATAAATGCATAAAACAAATACATATATGCATATATACATAGTAATTAAAGTCAATGGTTGCTATTAATTATTGATAATAGTTATATTTGGATAGTAAGATTGAATGACTATATGAATTGAATGCATATATGTATTTCTCTTCTTTGAGCTTCAGTGTCCCCATCTGAAACCTAACTTAAAGGGTCAAAATAATGCATGTAGAGCACTTGGCACCTAGTAGATGTTCAGTGATTATTATTATTATTATTTATTTATTTATTTTTTTTTTGCGGTGCGCGGGCCTCTCACTGTTGTGGCCTCTCCCGTTGCGGAGCACAGGCTCCGGACGCACAGGCTCAGCGGCCATGGCTCACGGGCCCAGCCGCTCCGCGGCATGTGGGATCTTCCCGAACCGGGGCACGAACCCACGTCCCCTGCATCGGCAGGCGGACTCTCAACCGCTGCGCCACCAGCGAAGCCCAGTGATTATTATTTTTAATATATTTGATTTTTATTATATTGAAAAGTACAATGAAAAATAAAAACGTAATAAATATTTTCTAATAACAAAAAGACAATAAACTCCTTTCCTTTTCTGATGAGTGTATTTGACCAGAGACCATGTTGGCTAATCTGGACATTGAATAGAAGCATCAGTGCATTTTTTTTTTCTAGGCAATTGTGGTTGAATAGTAATGAGTAGTTTAAATTATTTTTCCTAATAAAATAATCTTGTGACTTTCTAAGCTATAAAATTTGGAGAAATTATCCTTCATTCATGTGCTAAAACTGGCAAGACTTGCATCTTAAGAAGAAATCTAGTCTAACCTGCAGTTTCTTCTTCTACCCATCTTGGTGAGGAGGTGGATGGTCAGAAACCCTCAGACTTTCATTTATTTATTCATAAATGCTGACCTCATCCATTCAGTAATATGCGAACTTTCATGAGAGAAAAAGTCCTCAAATTGCCTGATCTGCAAGTAGTATAAAATATTTGTTTGAGAGAGTTGATATCTAAAGGTAATTTTGCTACTGTTGTTTCAAGAATTGATTTTTCCTTTATTACACAATAACAATATATTTGTCAAAGAAAACATCAGAAATACAGATTTTAAAAGTCATTCAGGGACTTCCCTGCTGGAGCAGTGGTTAAGAATCCGCCTGCCAATGCAGGGAACACAGGTTCAATCCCTGGTCCGGGAAGAGCCCACACGCTGCAGAGCAACTAAGCCCGTGTGCCACAGCTATTGACCCTGAGCTCTAGAGCCTGTGAGCCACAACTACTGAGCTCGCGTGCCACAACTACTGAAGCCTGCATGCCTAGAGCCCGGGCTCCGCAACAAGAGAAAACACGGCAATGAGAAACCTGTGCACCGCAATGAAGTGTAGCCCCCGCTTGCTGCAACTAGAGAAAGCCGGCGCACAGCAATGAAGACCCAATGCAGCCAAAAATAAATAAATAAATAAATAAATAAAAATTTTAAAAAATTAAAAGAATCGTTAAAAAAAAAGTCGTTCAATCCTACTAACTATCTAAAATATAACTGCTATTAACAATGCTTAATAGCAACCACTGAATTTAATCACTGTGTATATGCATATATGTATTGGCTTTTTTTGAATGATATGTAGTTTGGAAACTTTCATTTTTCTTAAAAAATAAGAATCATTAGGACTCCTTCAATCACAAATGCCATATGGCTTAAAAGAGGGAATTTATTGGAGCTTGTACTGAAGGCTGAGGATTGAGACATGAATTAATCTAGTATAATCATTTGGCACTTTAGACAACCCTGTGAGGTGTATGCTGTGAAGGCAAAAGCAGACGTCCATTATGTAATACAAGGTAAATATTTGTACATGTGGTTGAAAATAAATATCTTCACATCAACAAATATGCTTTTATAACATTAAAAGGGAAGATTTTCTATGTTTTAGATGTTTCATGGTTTATTAATCAATTTCTTATTGTTGAACATGTGTAGTAAGTAATATAGTGATTAAAAAGACAGAACTCAAAAACTAGTTTGTTTACATTGAGCAAGTTTTTTAACCTCAGTTCTCTCATCTGTAAAATGAGGATAATAATAGCACACACTTAATAGAGTTATTTTAAATTTGAAATAGATTAATTCATGTAAATTGTTCAGAGCAGTTTCTGGCATACAGTAAGAACTCAATGAAAAGTGGTGGTATTATTATTATAATTACTGCTAAAGTTTAATGTCAGAGTGAAGAATATATTCCCATATGTGAGGTAAGAAAGAGGATAGAAACACTATCCTCTTTTCCTATTTGTTTATATAAGCTTAGATTTGGAATCTATAATAGTGTTTTAGATTTGGCATCCATATCAGTATTATTATGGTGTTACTTTTTACCTTACAATTCCTTCACATATTTTGATAATATTTTGACATTTACATTTTGTTTTGTAACTAAACTTATAGCTGTGCTGTGTGTGTGTTTTTAAAATGCTTTAATGTTGACAACCAGCGCCACTTTATAACATGATCTCCTATTTAGCTCCTCTTTTTATTTTTTCTCTCATAGTATATATTTAAGAAATGTTTTTCAAGAAAGATACGTAGATGTTACATTTTCTGTTCCTACTCATATCTGAGCGTGCATTTCTGATTTCTTTACACATAAAGAAAAATTTGACTAAGTATGAAATTCATGACTTAAAATTGTTTCTTTTCAAAACCTTTTAGATCTAATTCTGTTATTGTTGTTGCTGCTTTGGCATTCTATTATGCATATTGAAACTTGCTTATTTTTGGCTTCATTTGTAAGTAAACCATCTTCCTTGAACTATGTATGGTTTTACTTCACACTTTAGCCAAGATGCATTTAGGCGTAAATCTTTTTCATTGGCATTGGCTAGAGCATGGTGATACCCTTCAGTGTGGAGCTTCCTAAGGAAATTTTCTTCTTTTCATTGTTCTTTCTATTCCTTTTTTTTTTTTTTTTGACATGCATGCTATTTTTCTGCCCTTTCCCTTCCACATAATTCACTGGGTTGGATATTTTCTGTTTGTCCCACAGATCTAGTTTCCATCATTTCCATTATGTTCTATGTTCTGGGAGTCTGATCTTTATGACTCTATAACTGATTCTCCTGACCCTCTGCCTTCCAGTTGTCACTGGCCAATGGGAAGCATCTTCAGAAGATCAGAGGGCAGGAAAAGTTGGATATTTATTTCCTCAGCTCCCTCCTCACTGGGTGAAGAAGGCTGGGCAGTGTCTGAATCTATCTAGCTCTAATCACAACTTCTACAGGCCTTCTTTTACTGCCTTCTCCAGGTTTCATTGCTTGCTGCTCCCTCACCCCTTCCAACCTGGGTATTGCTGGTTGTAGATGCTTCATCAGTATTTGCTGGTTTTCCTTGACCCTACCCATACCATTGTTCATAGTTCCTTCTTTAATGCTCAGTTAGTCTACTTGATTATCTATTTAATAATTTCCCACAAGAATGTTTTCTCCTTTAGTTGTATAATCATTTTTCTCTAATTTTCCTCATATTTTTGTCTTCCTCTTCATCAGTGAAAGATTCTCAGTTTTGTTGATAGATAATGGCTCTTTAATGCCTTCATTGGATATGGAGGTATTATGGATAATGAGGCATTAATCTACTATATATATAATATATATTTAGTACACTTGCATTGATTACTTATTCAGTTTCTTTTTCACTTTATTTAGGTGCTTTAAAAAAAATCTCAACCTGTTTTCTTTTTAATAATTGTCAGTTCTTGCTTTGTAGAAGATATATTTTTCCTTACTATTTTGTTAGGTTGCCAGATGTTTACTGACATTGTCGCCTGAAGGCTACAGACAATTATGTTCAAAGACAAGATCTTATTCTGAAACTTCTTGTCACTATTCCCTTCTCTTTTCAGCAGTTTTCCCCCCTCCTCATAGGCTCCAGTTTTCTTTCTCTACTTATCCTGGACTGAGGTGTCACAGTATAACCTGCTTGTACCTTTCCCCTCTTTCTTCTCAGCTATTCCTGGGTTGTATGTAATTTGCATACACGCAGAAAGACGCTGACAGCGAGGATGATCCACCATGGAGAAGCACTCAGGGATGGATAGCAATAGTTGCCCAGTTCTTCGCTATTACAGGTCCTAAGACTTAAAGTAATGAACATGTATTAGGAGAGTTGTGAAGTATTTACCTACTTTTTTCAGGTGAACCCTTTTGTATAAAACAAAGCTGTGATATACCAAGAAGTAGTATGTTATAATAACTAAGAAAATAGATTTTCTTGGTCTAACTGTCAACACCACAATTTACTAACTTTAAGTGAGTCACTTAACTTCTCTATGCTTCTGTTTTCTTCAACTGAAAAACAGGAAGAATAATAGTAACCGAATTTATAGGATTGTTTTGTAGATTAAGTGACTAGAAGAAGTAAAGTCTTAGAACCATGCCAGGCATACAGTAAATACCATAAAACTGTTTGCCATTATTGCTGTAACTTGCACCCTGAGGAGGTTTTCCTTCAATCTGATTCCTTTATAATTAATGCCAATTATCTAAGATCTTAGTAGTGAGTCAGTTGTCAGTTATGGTTTTTGATGTTAAGTTTTCAGTTTCTTCTTTGTCTTCCAGGTACTTTAAGAAAAATGTATTGAGAAGTTTGGGAGAGATCTTCAGACTTTCTTGGAATAAGATGGACCACCAATATGCTGTGTATCCAACCCATAATTTCTGGACACTGCGGAATTGGTTTTACTGGAATGGGTTCCAGAGTAATTTCTAGCCTTTTTAGATTGAGGCTGAAAAACGAAGTTTATAAAAGTCAACATTGAAATTTGGAACTTTGGAAGTGTCTTACCCTAAAAAAAGAGAAGTATTGGGTAGGACATATGTACTGTGTTGAAAGAAGAAGGAACACTACCCACGTGTGCTATGGTGAAACATCACCAGAAAATGTGGAACCAAGTTTCAAATCCTACCTCGTTGCTTTCAGTCTAACACTGCTTAAGGGAGCCCGAAACTTTACAGAGGAAATTACAAAGGCAAAGATTATACTGGCTTTGGAAACACTCGAACAAGTAAGAATTCTTTTCCCCTTTAATCCCCTTTGATTTGCACAAGCTTATGCAGAATGATTATAAGAAAAGAAAAATAGATGAAAAATGGCCTCCAACTTCTACTGTTGATATTATCTATATATTTTTTAATCCATATTTTTATTTTTCAGTTTCTAACATTGTTTTTGCTTTTATGAAATTCCAGCAAAAACATTAATTACATAATTAAAAAATCCCCAAAGCAATAGGAAGCAATATTAAAATATGAAGCAGCTCAATAAATAATAACTTGTTCACTAAGGTAGCCACATCAGTTCGTGTTTGACTTTTTTAATCCAACTCTTTTTTTTTGAATGTATTTATTTAATTTATTTATTTTTGGCTGCTTTGGGTCTTCATTGCTGCGTGCAGGCGTTCTCTAGTTGCCGTGAGCGGGGGTACTCTTCGTTGCGGTGCTCGGGTTTCTCATTGCCGAGGCTTCTCTTGTTGCAGAGCACGGGCTGTAGGCGTGTGGGCTTCAGTAGTTGTGGCACGTGGGCTCTAGAGCGCAGGCTCAGTAGTTGTGGTGCACAGGCTTGGTTGCTCCGTGGCATGTGGGATTTTCCCGGACCAGGGCTCAAACCTGTGTTCCCTGCATTGACAGGTGGATTCTTAACGACCGCGCCACCAGGGAAGCCCTCTTTAATCCAACTTTTAAATGTCATATCCTTTCTATATGTATACATTTGCAGTATGAATCGTGATTTAAATTACTGGCAATTAATAAAAACTGCTATCAAAGAAACTGTTGAGCTATTCAGTTACCCTTTATTGCATCAAACTAATGTCTTGCACTATCAGTACAGTCATATTTTAAACAGCGTCAACAATTTAAATGAGCCAGAGAATTGACTGAATGTGAATTACATGGGTCCAAAACAACAGGGACATAAATTATTCCTACAGTGGCATTTTATTTAAGTTATGTGATAATTATCTCAACTCTAAACAGGCATACTTAGTGTTCTACCAAAATAAATCAGTAATAGAAGGAATTTAGGAAGGAGCAATGTATATGTGCTAAATCTGGCAGACCTACCTAACACGTAGTGAAGAAAAGATTTGGCCATTGTCTAATTATTGTAATCTAATATGGAGAACAAAATTGAGGAATGTTTTAATTAACCAGAAAATAAACAGATCTCTGCTTGATTATGGCTGTGTAGATGAAAGCTCAGGGACATCTCTGAGCAGTGTTTTGTTTTTAATGGTAAACTTCTTGTGTCTTTGCGAAGAATCAACCTCAAGTAATGTTTTCCCTCAAGTAAAAAATATAAATACTGTGCTAAATTTGTGGAAAGGAGAGGACCACACATGTAAATGAAAGAAACTTCAGAGACTAAACTAAAACTAATGGTGTACTTAAAGCTCTTTACTTGGCAATATGCACTTTGATGAGGATGATGGGAGAGTCGGGAACTTTTATGTCTGAGAAGCTAGAAGGATAATCATGTCTTCAGCAAAAAGGCATGCATAAGCTCTGCTACAAGTTTCACCTCCAAATGAGTGGAAGGGCAGGTTTTATGTTCCGGAGTTTACCCATACAGGAAGCAATTGAGTTTCTAAAGATGAAAGCCTGTAAAAGGTCCTGGGAACTAGCCAAAGACAGCTAACATCACTGACAGGATATGATGAATGATAAAAAAAATATGTAAAGAATAGAGATATAATCTTTGGGTTGCTTGACTGATCTTTTACAAAGAAAGATTTTAAATATTGTTAAATGTATAAAATCTTGAATATTTTAATATCTAAGAATAAAGGTCTGTTTTTAGTGGTATTCATTATTTACCTATCAGAGAGCAATATGAATCACTTAGAAATGTAATTATCTTTAAAGAGATATTTAAAAATAAAAGTGACATTTTAGGTATAAACCTAAGACTGACTAGAGCATTTTGTGTAGAAGATGGAGTTCCATGTTGTGATTTACACTACTTTCATGTATATTTCAGTAATAGTGTTGCATAACTTTGTTAAAAACAGAAATTCCAACTTTTTCTTTGTCATTATTTTACAAAATCTTATTTCTAAAATTCAATGTCAACAATTCAAAACACAAAATAAAGCTTCTGATTTATTTTCTTTCATGTGTTTCATGTGTCTTTAAATCCCCCAACCCCCTGAGTTTGCTCTAATGAGGCATTCCTTTCTGCCTTCTTCCTGTTTCAAAATTTATCCTTTCTCCTTCCCTGTGAAAACAACCCATCTCTGACTAATTTTTTAATTACTTGACTCTGCTAAGGAAACTAAGAAACTGATTCAGACTAAATCAAATAGATGGTAATAATTTTTTATGTCACTTTCCCAGTGAGAAGGGAAAAGCAGTTCCTGACATCTGGGAGCTGACCTGGTGCTCACAGCTAGGTCTTGGAGTTCTCCTATTAATAATTTCAATAATAATTATAATAATTAATAACATCAATTATTTCACAGAACATCAACGTCAGACCAGGGTGCTCTGGGATCATGATAGATCAAGGCAAAAACAAGACTACTTTGTAATAATGTTAGAACACAACAAAACATGAGCATTGTCAGTGTCACAAAGTACCATCTACTACCCCCTTGCCCAGATAATATGAATGAGTATTGCTTATTCACCATGTCAGATTTAGTGTCCCTCTATTCTATCTTTTTTTTTCTACTTAAAATTCATTAAGATATCCAACCATAGAATTCACCCCATATTCTGACAGCACTCAATCCAGAGCGAACTCTCTCCTTGCATCCTTCAAGTCACCTGATACAAGTTCAGATCCTACAATAAGTCACTTCTAACACTTTCTTGTTGAGATGCCCTATGGTTCTCTGGTTGCAATGAGAAATACACCCAACAGTGTTTGATATAGGTGTGTTTTTGGTCTTTTGTGTGAAGGACATTGACGCCAGATAACAACCAATGTTTAATAGCTTAGAAAATTCAAACCAGTGACTGAAGGTGAGGCTTTTCAAAAAGTGAAGGGGCGATGCTTAAATCCTATTGGTTAGGTAAGCTTTCTCCCCTAGCTGTAAGAGAGTGTTGCTTGAGTTCGTACATCCATTTTCATTTATTAAATCATTCATTCATTCAATCATACATTCTTTTTTTTTTTGGATGCGCCATGCAGCATGTGGGATCTTAGTTCCCCGACCAGGGATTGAACCTGTGCCCCCTTCAGTGGAAGCGCAGAGCCCCAACCACTGGACTGTCAGAGAATTCCCCATCCATTCTTTCATTAAACAGATATTTGCTGAGTACATACACTATGCCAGGAAATGTGTTAGAATCAAGGGATAAGAAAAATCAAAGCGGGCTTCCCTGGTGGCGCAGTGGTTGAGAGTCCGCCTGCCGTTGCAGGGGACACCGGTTCGTGCCCCGTTCCAGGAAGATCCCACATGCCGCGGAGCGGCTGGGCCCGTGAGCCACGGCCTCTGAGCCTGCGCGTCCGGAGCCTGTGCTCCGCAACGGGAGAGGCCACAACAGTGAGAGGCCCGTGTACCGCAAAAAAAAAAAAAAAAAAAAAAATATCAAAGCGCCTACACTCATCAAACTTACAGGTTAGGTCTGACAATAATTAGATAATTATTTA
Source organism: Physeter macrocephalus (assembly GCF_002837175.3). NCBI lineage: Eukaryota > Metazoa > Chordata > Mammalia > Artiodactyla > Physeteridae > Physeter > Physeter macrocephalus. The sequence continues at coordinate 57,488,078 of NC_041215.1, forward strand.
CAAGTGCAAAGAATGAAGAGGATTTTTGCATTATACACTTAGACATTTCCTCTGTCACCCTGAAATTAAAACTGTTCTAATCAGATACATATTCTTATTTTGTGCCATTTATTCAACACATGGGGGATAAACAGATCAGTTTATTCACTACTGTATTAAAGAACCTAAGAAAAAAAAGGCTCTCTTTGCTACTGTAACTGACGTCTTGGAGTAAATATTAAACATTAACTATGATTTAAGGTACAATTTTTAAGTCTTTTGTGATTTGATTACCTAACTCTAATACCAAGAGTTTAAATTCCTTTCCCTACCAGTGGAAAGCAAGATGGATCTCTTAACCTCATCAGCATAGCAAGATATGCGGTGGGATAAAAATGAGTCTAGGTTACAGCCGTAACCTTGTCTAGTGAATTGCTAGACACACAGCTGAAGAGCTATTGATAATGATATATTCCCATGGGAACAGTGGGAGAATTTTCCTAGCCATGGATTTGGCATCACCTGAGGGGTCAGACACTGAGCTAAGTATGTGCCATGCTATCTCTCTTAATCTTTACTCATGCATATATTTATTAATTCAAGTATTCATTCATCAAGCTAAATTTTTTGAGCATTCCAGGCACCGGGCTAGATCCTGGGACATACATTAATCAAAGAATCACAGATATAAACATAAGGTTACAAGGTGTGATAAGTGCTAAGGAGGAGGGGGTATATGGTACTATGGGAGTGTCTGATGGGGAAAATGAATGGGTTAAGAAGAGCTTTCCTGGGATGCTGCTAATTATACTAAGAGCTAAAATGAGTTAAGAGGTACAGGACAAACCTGTGCTATAGGTATTATCATAACCACGTCTTACAAAAGAGAACTGAGTCTCAACCATATCTAGCAATGGAGAAGTGGGTGACTCAGGATTTGAACCCACATCTCTGAGATTTTTACAGTCCAACATGTATCCACAACATTGAGCAGCTCTGTATATCCTTCCGTTAGAATGTTCCTGCTCTGCTGGAAATCTGTGTACACTTCTGCCTTCTCAATTAGACTATGATATCCTAGAGGGCAGAAGCTGTACCTTACATGACACACAGTTCCAGATACCTGTGTCACTCTCAAAAGGTTGCCTAGATGATAATCAACATGTTCAGTGCAATTTTGTTCATTTTAAAAGACCTTTTTGGCGGAGAAAGGATTTTTGAGATTTTATGTATCGTAAAAAACAAATGCCCATGGAATTTTGAATTGATGCTGTTTCTTTCTTTTCTTTTCTCTCAATTATAAAGATATTTACTGAAGGTCATTCTCTGGAAATTATGGCTGCTCTTAAAGCTGCATAATTTTACTTAAATAGCCTTGGTGGCCTATAGCTGTTTGAAGGTTCCCCTCTTTGTTCGATTTACTAGGAAAATCAAGGCTAAAACTGTGGTTTATTCTAAAGTGATTTCAGATCTGTGTGATATAGGTCTTGATCCAATTGATTTTCCTTTCCTCATTTTTGTTTTTTGGTGTATCTATTTGTTATCTTGTTTTGAATACATCTTATATGTCACCTCTACTCCTTGGAATATGGCAAGATATAAATGAATAAACAAAAATTATTTTAAAAGGCCTCACAAAGGAAATTAGATTTAGAGAATGAACTTCCATAAATCTAGTTCCATTATTCTTCTCCTATGTGTTTTCTCTTTTTTTTAAAAATCTTTATTGGAGTATAATTGCTTTACAATACTGTGTTAGTTTCTGGAGTACAGCAAAGTGAATCAGCCATATGCATACATATGTCCCCATATCCCCTCTCTCTTGAGCCTCCCTCCCATCCTCCCTATCCCACCCCTCTAGGTCATCGCAGAGCACCCAGCTGATCTCCCTGTGCTTTGCCGCTGCTTTCCACTAGCTAACTATTTTACATTCAGTAGTGTATATATGATGCTACTCTCACTTCGCCCCAGCTTTCCCCTCCCACCTCGTGCCCTCAAGTCCATTCTCTATGTCTACATCTTTATTCCTGCCCTGTAACTAGGTTTATCAGTACCATTTTTTTTTTTAGATTCCATATATATGCATTAGCATACGGTATTTGTTTTTCTCTTTCTGACTTACTTCACTCTGTATGACAGAGTCTAGGTCCATCCACCTCACTACAAATAACTCAATTTCATTTCCTTTTATGGCTGAGTAATATTCCACTGTATATATGTGCCACATCTTCTTTATCCATTCATCTGTCGATGGACATTTAGGTTGGTTCCATGTCCTGGCTGTTGTAAATAGTGCTGCAATGAATATCGTGGTACATGTCTCTTTTTGAATTATGGTTTTCTCAGGGTGTATGTCCAGTAGTGGGATTGCTGGGTTGTATGGTAGTTCTATTTTTAGTTTTTTAAGGCACCTCCTTACTGTTCTCCCTAGTGGCTGTATTAATGTACATTCCCACCAACCGTGAAAGAGGGTTCCCTTTTCACCACACCCTTTCCAGAATTTATTGTTTCTAGATTTTCTGATAATGGCCATTCTGACCGGCCTGAGGTGATACCTCATTGTAGTTTTGATTTGCATTTCTCTAATAATTAGTGACGTTGAACATCTTTTCATGTACCTCTTGGCCATCTGTATGTCTTCTTTGGTGAAATGTCTATTTAGGTCTTGTGCCCATTTTTTAATTGGATTATTTGTTTTTCTGATATTGAGCTCCATGAGCTGTTTGTATATTGGGGAGATTAATCCTTTGTCTGTTGTTTCATTTGCAAATATTTTCTCCCATTCTAAGGGCTGTCCTTTTGTCTTGTTTATGGTTTCCTTTGATGTGAAAAAAGGTTTTAAGTTTAATTAAGTCCCATTTGTTTATTTTTGTTTTTATTTCCATTACTCTAGGAGGTGTGTCAAAAGAGATCTTGCTGTGGTTTATGTCAAAGAGTGCTTTTCCTATGTTTTCCTCTAAGAGCTTTATAGTGTCTGGTCTTACATTTAAGTCTTTAATCCATCTGGAGTTTATTTTTGTGTATGGTGTTAGTTAGTGTTCTAATTTCATTCTTTTATATGTAGCTGTCCAGTTTTCCCAACACCATTTATTGAAGAGGCTGTCTTTTCTCCATTGTATGTTCCTGCCTCCTTTGTTGTAAACTAGGTGACCATATGTGCGTGGGTTTATCTCTGGGATTTCTATCCTGTTCCATTGATCTATATTCCTGTTTTTGTGCTAGTACCATACTGTCTTGATTACTGTAGCTTTGTGGTATAGTTTGAAGTCAGGGAGCCTGATTCCTCCAACTCTGTTTTTCTTTCTCAAGATTGCTTTGCTATTTGGGGTCTTTTGTGTTTCCATACAAATGGTAAAAATTTTTGTTCTAATTCTGTGAAGAATGCCATTGGTAGTTTAGGCATTATAGGGATTGCATTGAATCTGTAGATTGCTTTGGATAGTATAGTCATTTTCACAATATTCATTCTTCCAATCCAAGAACATGGTATAGTTCTCCAACTGTTTGTGTCATCTTTGATTTCTTTCATCACTATTTTATAGTTTTCTGAGTACAAACCTTTTGCCTCCTTAGGCAGGTTTATTCCTAGGTATTTTATTCCTTTTGTTGCAATGGTAAATGGGAGTGTTTCCTTAATTTCTCTTTCTGATTTTTCGTTGTTGGTGTATAGGAATGCCAGAGATTTCTGTGCATTAATTTTGAATCCTGCAGCCTTACTAAATTCACTGATTAGTTCTAGTAGTTTTCTGGTGGCATCTTTAGGATTTTCTATGTATAGTATCATGTCATTGGCAAACAGTGACATTTTTACTTCTTCTTTTCCAATTTGTATTCCTTTTAATTTTTTTTCTTCTCTGACTGCCGTGGCTAAGACTTGCACAACCATGTTGAATAAGAGTGGTGAGAGTGGACATCCTTGTCTTGTTCCTGATCTTAGTGGAAATCCTTTCAGTTTTTCAAGCATCATTGAGTATGATGCTTGCTGTGGGTTTGTCATATATGGCCTTTATTATGTTGAGGTAGGTTCCCACTATGCCCATTTTCTGGAGAGTTTTTATCATAAATGGGTGTTGAATTTTGTCAAAAGCTTTTCCTGCATCTTTTGAGATGATCGTATGGTTTTTATTCCTTGATTTGTTAATGTGGTGTATCACATTGGTTGATTTGCATATATTGAAGAATGCTTGCATCCCTGGGATAAATCCCACTTGATCATGGTGTATGATCCTTTTAATATGCTGTTGGATTCTGTTTGCTAGTATTTTGTTCAGGATTTTTGCATCTATGTTCATCAGTGATATTGGCCTATAATTTTCTTTTTTTGTGATATCTTTTTCTGGTTTTGGTATCAGGATGATGGTGGCTTTGTAGAATGAATTTGGGAGTGTTTCTTCCTCTGCAATTTTTTGAAAGAGTTTGACAAGGATTTGTGTTAGCTCTTCTCTAAATGTTTGATAGAATTTGCCTGTGAAGCCATCTGGTCCTGGACGTTTGTTTGTTGGAAGATTTTTAATTATGGTTTCAGTTTCATTGCCTGTGATAGGTCTATTTATATTTTGTAATTCTTCCTGGTTCAGTCTTGGAAAATTGTACATTTCCAAGCATTTGTCCATTTTTTCATGGTTGTCCATTTTATTGGCATATAGTTGTTTGTAGTAGTCTCTTATAGTCCTTTGTATTTCTGCAGTGTCAGTTGTGTTTTCTCCTTTTTCATTTCTAATTTTATTGATTTGCGTCCTCTCTCTTTTTTTCTTGATGAGTCTGGCTAAGGGTTTATCAATTTTTTTTATCTTCTCAAAGAACCAGCTTTCGGTTTTATTGATCTTTGCTATTGTTTTCTTCATTTCTATTTCATTTATTTCGGCTCTGATCTTTATGATTTCTTTCCTTCTACTGACTTTGGGTTTTCTTTGTTCTTCTTTCTCTAGTTGTTTTAAGCATAGGGTTAGATTGTTTATTTGAGATTTTTCTTGTTTCTTGAGGTGAGATTGAATTGCTATAAACTTCCCTCTTATAACTGCTTTTGCTGAGTCCCACAGGTTTTGGGTCATTTTGTATTCGTTGTCATTTGTTTCTATGTATTTTTAAATTTCTTCTTTGACTTCTTCAGTGATCTCTTGGGTATTTAGTAGTGCACTGTTTAGCCTCCATGTATTTGTGTTTTTTACAGTTTTTTTCCTGTAATTGATTTCCAGTCTCATAGCGTGTGGTCAGAAAAGATGCTTGATATGATTTCAATTTTCTTAAATTTTCCGAGGCTTGATTTGTGACCCAAGGTGTGATCTATCCAGAAGAATATTCCATGTGCAATTGAGAAGAAAGTGTATTCTGCCACTTTTGGGTGGAATGTTCTATAAATATCAATTAAATTTATCTAGTCTATTGCATCATTTAAAACTTGTGTTTCCTTATTTATTTTCTGTTTGGATGATCTGTCCATTGGTGTAAGTGGGGTGTTAAAGTCCCCTACTGTTATTGTGTTACTGCCGATTTCTCCTTTCATGGTTTTTAGCATTTGCCTTAGGAATTGAGGTGCTCCTATGTTGGGTGCATAAACATTTATAATTGTTCTCTCTTCTTCTTGGATTGATCCTTTGATCATTATGTAGTGTCCCTCCTTATCTCTTGTAACAGTCTTTTTAAAAAAAATTTATTTTTATTTATTTATTCATTCATTTAGCTGTGGTTGTGTTGGGTCTTTGTTGCTGCATGCAGGCTTTCTCTAGTTGCGGTGAGCGGAGGTTATTCTTTGTTGTGGTGTGGGGACTTCTCATTGCGGTGGCTTCTCTTGTTACAGAGCATGGGCTCTAGGTATGCGGGCTTCAGTAGTTGTTGCACCTGGGCTCAGTAGTTGTGGCTTGCGGGCTCTAGAGTGCAGGCTCAGTAGTTGTGGCACATGGACTTAGTTGCTCTGTGGCATGTGGGATCTTCCTGGACCAGGGCTCAAACCCATGTATGCTGCATTTGCAGGCGGATTCTTAACCACTGCATCACCAGGGAAGTCCCTCTTGTAACAGTCTTTATTTTAAATTCTATTTTATCTGGTACGAGTATTGCTACTCCAGCTTTCTTTTGATTTCCATTTGCATGGAATATTTTCCATCTCTTCACTTTCAGTCTGTATGTGTCCCTAGGTCTGAAGTGGGTCCTTGTAAACAGCATATATATGGGTCTTGTTTTTGTATCCATTTAGCCAGTCTGTATCTTTTGGTTGGGGCATTTAATACACTTACATTCAAGTTTATTATTAATACGTGTGTTCCTGTTACCATTTTCTTAATTGTCTTGGGTGTGTTTTTGAGGGTGTTTTTCTTCTCTTATGTTTCTCACGTAGAGAAGTTTCTTTAGCATTTGTTGTAAATCTGGTTTGGTGGTGCTGAATTCTCTTAGGTTTGCTTGTCTGAAAAGCTTTTGATTTTTCCATCAAATCTGAATGAGATCCTTGCTGGGTAGAATAATCTTGGCTGTAGGTTTTTCTCTTTCATCACTTTAACTATATCCTGATACCCCCTTCTGGCCTGCAGAGTTTCTGCTGAAAAATCAGCTGATAACCTTATGGGGATTCCTTTGTATATTATTTTTTGTTTTTCCCTTGCTGCTTTTAATATTTTTTTCTTTGAATTTAATTTTTGTTAGTTTGATTAATATGTGTCTTGGTGTGTTTTTCCTAGGGTTTATCCTGTATGGGACTCTCTGTTCTTCCTGTACTTGAGTGACTATTTCCTTTCCCATGTTAGAGAAGTTTTAAACTATAATCTCTTTAAATATTTTCTCAGAACCTTTCTTTTTCTCTTCTTCTTCTGGGACCCCTATAATTTGAATGTTGATGCATTTAGTGTTGTCCCAGAGGTCTCTGAGATTGTCTTCAATTCTTTTCATTCTTTTTT
>NC_041215.1:57495087-57541248 GCF_002837175.3 Physeter macrocephalus
TATTCTGTTACTGATTCCTTCTAGTGTATTTTTCATTTCAGTTATTGTGTTGTTCATCTCTGTTTGTTTGTTCTTTAGTTCTTCTAGATCTTTGTTAAACATTTCTTGTGTTTTCTCAATCCATGCCTCCATTCTATTTTTGAGATTCTGGATCATCTTTACTATCATTACTCTGAATTCTTTTTCAGGTAGATTGCCTATTTCCTCTTCATTTATTTGGAGTTGTAGGTTTTTACCTTGCTCCTTCATTTGTGACCTATTGTTTTGCTGTCTCAATTTTTAGTTTTTTTTTATGAGTGGGATTGTGTTCCTGTCTTACTGGTTGCTTGGCCTGAGGCTTCCAACACTGGAGTTTGTAGGCTGTTGGGTAGAGCTGGGTCTTGGTGCTGTGATGAGGACCTCTGTGAGACCTCACTTCGATGAATATTCCCTGAGATCTGAGGTTCTCTGTTAGTCCAGTGGTTCGGACTCAGAGCTCCCACTGCAGGAGCTTCGCCCAACCCCTCGCTCATGAACCAAGATCCCCCAAGCTGTGGGGGGTGGCAAAAAAAAAAAAGAAAGAAAGAAAAAGAGAACAAATAACAAAGTAAAAAATAAAATTAGACTAGGAAACTAATATATATGTTGGAAAGAGTATAAAAATAAAAATATAGATAAATCACTAACTGGGAGGTACAGCAGTACCACAATAGTAAAAAAAAAAAAAAAAGAGGAGAAGGGAAAAGAAAAAAAAAAAGAAAAAAAGAAAAAAAGGGGGGGAAGGCCTTGGCTGTGGAGGGCGAGGCCTAAGCAAGAGTGAGGTTTGGGTGGTGGGTGGGGCCTATGTTTAAAGCCCACAGGGCTGGAAAAGGCCCTGGGTGCTGTAAGGGGTGGGGCTTAGGCTCAAGGAACAGAAGGGGCCCAGGTATTCCCCCCACCCCTGTCTCAGAGGGGAGGGGACCTCACCTGGGAGCCCAGCAGGCTTCCTGGGCTCAAGTGGGAGGGGCAAACGCCCTCCTCTCCTCTCCTACTCCTCCAGTCTGGGAGGGCCCCTCCCACCTGCCTCTCCTGATCTCCCTGGCCTCAGGGGCACTGATCCTGCCTGGCCTCTACTTCTCCTCCCCCCTCAGTCCCCCCATGTCCTACTGGTTCACTTGGGGGTTCCCCCCATCTCCTTGGGCATCAGGGTCCCCCATCAGAGGCCGGCAGGCACCCTAGTTGTGAGGAGATGCTAACTCGGCGTCTTCCCACACCGCCATCTTGACTCTGCCCCGTTCTCCTATGTTTTTTTAATTTTAATCTTTGTATCTGGGAAAAATTAAGGAAAGATATTCAAGGGAAGAGAAAACAGAAAAGGGGCTCTGAAGGGAGTGCATCAAGGTGGAGCCATAGAAGGAGTTAAGTGGTGGTGATGATGATGATGGTGATGGTGATGGAGACTTAGAGAATTAATTGTCTGGATATTTTCTGCAGGATCTTTGTACCAAGAGTAAATAGTTCTGTCATCTGGTTCCTGATTCACTGCCAAGTGCCAAGATTGAATTGGTAAGTAAAGGTAATAAAACGTGGAGGATATAGGTATTACAACTGGTGAATGAGCAAAGTAAAATAGGAAAAAAGGCAAAGCTACAATCCTGGGTGAGTGTGGGCAGGACAGAAGATGGGCATTTCGTGGAGTCAGTGTTCTAGAGGACTTATGTCTTATTTTAGAAAAATAAGAATACATTCATAGTTCCTTATGAAATTAATTTATTTCAAGAGCAGATGTCTACAGAGCAACTTTGTGGCTAGGATTTCTACATCTTAAAAGTTCACCTACATCGCAATCGTCACATAAGTAGCAATCTAGTAAGAGCCTAAACTTATTTTCTCTAAAGCCCTCAGGCACTTTAAATCTTAAACTGATTATCATCAATTTTCAAAATAGTCTCTTAGGATAGCTACATAACTAGGTCTTCTAAAACTGAATGACACCTAGTGAAGGAAAAACAAAACAAACCCTGACCTAAGGTTAGTTTTTAAAGCAGATGCTAGATTTTGGCCAAACTCCTCCACAACGGGAGATTTAAAAAGGCTATATGTTGTTAATGCAAAGGAATTCTCTTAGAATCTCCAAACACGAGAGACAGTCCTACCAGTTTAACACAGAGAAGAGAATTTGAGTTTCGTGTGAATATTACACCTGGGTTAATTTCACTGTTTAGTTTTTTTTTTTTTTTTTTTTTGTGGTATGCGGGCCTCCCTCTGTTGTGGCCTCTCCCGTCGCGGAGCACAGGCTCCGGACGCGGAGGCTCAGCGGCCATGGCTCACGGGCCCGGCCGCTCCGCGGCATGTGGGATCCTCCCAGACCGGGGCGCGAACCCGGTTCCCCTGCATCGGCAGGCGGACGCGCAACCACTGCGCCACCAGGGAAGCCCCACTGTTTAGTTTTATACAGAGATCTAAACATCTGAAAAGAAGAAAAAGTCAGGAGTTTCTTCAGTTTATTTTATATTGATGTGTGAGCAAACATTGACACTATGGAGGGTTTGGTTTGGCTCGCTAACAAGCCCAAATGGAACCACTCCCTTAAAGGGGACACGTCAGCTAATGGTTTCCACCAAATCAGGTTGCTCATAAGAGCAGAAAGATCAAGGAGCTAGGAGAGAAAACAGTGGGTAAATCAACTCAGGGAAATTCCTCTGTGTTATTAGTTCAATCAACCATTAAATCAATACATAGTGAACGTATATAAAAGCTGCTGTGGAGGGATTCAAAGGAGAATAGTCACTGTTCATACTCAGGCAACATCAGTCAGGACTCTAGTCTTTAATTTTAGTAATGGCTTTAATAATTTTAATAACAATTTAAATCCCTTGCCAATTGCAACATAAATTGCTTATATTCTTGGAAGAAGTGTGCTACTTTTTACTCTGGTCATGATGGGGCGATTCATAATTCCCTTCCATCTTTAATATACTATCTTATCCTATACTACAATATAATTCAATGATTCTAATTCTTATAGAGCATTAAGTGGGCCCACTTTTAAATCTATCCGAGTGTATTTCACTGCTAAAATACATCTTGTTAAAGAAGGCCTATGCTTTTAGTGTATAATAATTTGTTTCATTGTTTATTGAACAAATACATATTGGGTACTCATTTTACACTACATACTGTGTTAGGTGCTGGGGATATGACACCTAGGGCTCATGGATCTTACAATTGAGTGGTCTTTATTACAGCAATTCACTTGACAAAGTTTGGGAGGCTTCACCACGGAATTCAGATTTAGAGAACTATGTTCTCAAGAAGCTAGTTCCACTTTTCTTTTAAAAAGTTTTCTAATTTCTTTAACTTATAAAAAGAGCCTATAATCTTCATTTAGCCTCAGCAGTACACTAAGGTGCTATGAGAATGTCATCAGGAGAAGTAAAACTATGGTGAGTGATACACAGTAACTCAAGCAACTACTTTGGGTTAAAAGAAGAACTATGACACAGTGAGAAAAAAGCAGGGAGGATGAAAAATTACAGATAAGCGAGCCAGAAAAAAGTCACTACTGTGTAATTATCTGTTACTTAAGGATGTGGTCCCTGTGGTTTCAGATAGACTTGTTTGAGGCATGTTTTTCTTCAGGGTTGGCAGGGTTATAGGCAGGGATTGGAGGACAAAGAAAGAGAAATCTTTTAGGGGAACAAACACAGAAGAAACTGTACTATGAAGTCTCCTAGCTCCTGAACGTTGCCACCTGTCTCCTGGACTAACTTGTTGGCAGCTGCAGAAGTTACATGCATTTTGAAGAAACAAACCAAAAACGTCTTGATGATATTTTCCCATGAGAACAATGGCAGAATTTTACTAGCAGAGGATATGGCATCACCCAAAAGGCCGGGCATTGAACTAAGTGTGAGCCATTTTCATGTCTCTTAATCTTTATTCGTGTGTGTACAGTTGATCCCTGAACCCTCAGGGGTTGGGAGTCGTGTTAGGGGCGCCCACCACCTGAGTCAAAAATCCTGAATAACTTAACAGTTGACTCTCCCTATCTCAGTTCCGCATCTGCAGATTCAACCAGCTGCAGACCTTGTAGCACTATAGCAATTTACTGAAAAACAAACAAACAAACAAACAAACAAAAACTGCATATAAGTGGATCCACACAGTTAAAATCCATGCTGTTCAAGGGTCAACTATATTCATGCTTTTAATTATTCATTCATCAACCTAAATTTATTGAGCACTTATTAGGTTCCAAGTGCTGAACTAGGTAAGGACACACATTAACCAGAGAATTATAGACAAAAATACAAGTTTACAGCTGTGATTAGTGCTAAGAAGGAGGGGCACATGGTGCTATGAGAGTGTGTGATGGGGAAAGTGACATTGTTGCCGGAGTTAAGAAGAGCTTTCCTGATACAGTGCTAATCATGCAAAGATCTAAGAGAAGTAGATGAATAAGCTCTAGAGATCAACATTGTACCTCTAGTCAACAGTACTACATTGTAGACCTAAAGATGTGGTAAGAAGTGGATCTCATCCTAAGTGTTCATTTCACAATAAAAGAGAAAGAAAAGAGAAGAAAGGAAGAAGAGAAAGGAAGAAAATTAAGATATTTTTGGCAAACCTATGTTTAGGTATTATTATATCCCTCTCCTAAGAGAGAGAATTGAGTTTCAGCTATATCTAGCAATGGAGAAGTGGATGAGCCACGATTTGAATCTGAGTCTCTGTGAATATCTACCACACTGAGGTGTATATGCTGAGCTCATGATGCCACCGATCACGACACTGAGGGCTAGAAGGGATCTTGCTGTGGGAAGTCTTCATTAGCCTCCCCTACAGACAGGCGGAAGCTTGTTTGAGGACTCCAGTGCTTCCCTCAATGTCCTTCTGATACAAAGTGTTTCCCATTAGCAAGTTCTTCTTTGAAGCAAAGTATATTCTAATTACATTTTCTGTTAGCTTCTATTATTTATTTCCTAAGCAAAAATGAAAAATGTTGACCACACTGTCTCACAGTTGAATAATAACAGCAGAGCAACAAAGCTGAATTCCACGAACCACCTTTGAAAAGCAAGTCTTGTTACTTCATTTTCTTATCCTGAAATGACATGGATTACTTGAAAGCAGTAATGAGGTTACTTTTCATATTTAGAATATTCTCATTTTTCTTAGGTTTGTTTTATAATGAGGTCTACTCTGGGCCCTTCTACTCCCTCTTCTGTTTGAGAGGCCTGATTCCAGTGTCATGATTTGCATTGTCCCTCTGAAAATGTAGTGCAAGGTGAGGTCCAGTTTTCCTGAAGACTTTCTTCCTTATTGTTACCTCCCACTCCAAGACTGAATATATTTTCTTAAACATAATTGCTTACTTTTTTCATGTATTCACTTGGGGTCATATTAAAAATGTCCTAGATTCTTTTCTTATTTTCTCAAATACAGTTAATTATGTTCCATATTCTATTTTTATAGTTTTCCATCCTTCCCTCCCCAGTTCTATGTTTAACTCAGCACATGTTCTTGCTGAGTTTTAATCTCTTGGCTTTAGATGAGCATAGCCCTCATTTGTTCTCTTCCTTTCTCCTGAGGTGGGCTAGTATCAGCAGAGAAAATATGGAATATTAACTTTGCAGTTCATTCAATAAACACATATTTATTGAAAGCCTATTGTGTGTCAGAAATCAGCCCAGATGTTTGGTTATAGTGATGAGTAAGACAGATATGACCCCCTTATACTGTGATACATCCTATGAAACGGGAAGTATCATAGATCCAGATAACAGGAACATCTAACCCAACCTGTAATGTCAATGGGAAGATACTTGGATCAGTAATATCAGAGTTGAGATGTGAAAGGTCAGAACGAGTTTGCCAGACAACCGTGGCCAGCCATGGAAAGAGAGAAGAGTCTTCCTGGCAGGCAGAGCAGCATATGTGAAAGTCAGAGAATATAACAGTGACATGCTTCTTTGCTTTTCTCCTAATTCTCATGCAAACTAAAGAATGCAGAAGATCATACATTAAAAATTTACTATTTTGTTTGGGAGGAAAAAAGCTTATATCTTATATATGTAGTATTATATAAATAATTTCCTTGTAGAATTATTGCCTATAAGCTTTGGGATCAGATTATGACCCATTTGGAGGGTCCATTTGGAGGGACAACTGGTCCATGGACTGTGAGAGTCATTGATTTAGGAGAATTTTAAAAAGATCCTTAACACTGGAACGGACCACGGGAGGGGAGGGAACCAGTGGCTGGGAAGCGAGAAAATGTCCTAAAAAATGAGACTCAATGGATGAGCCAGGAGCAACGGGGGCTGGACCTTATAAGCTATGTAAAGATGGCAGAATATGATCATAAAAGTAACGGGGAGCCACAGTTTCAAGCTGATTTATGTTGTTTCACCAGGGAGGGTAGCAGGCATTGTATTCTATCCATCCCTTCTTCTCCTATGGCTTCCTTTGCTCTCCATTAAACTAGATATAGTAGAAATAAAAATAAATTAAGGGCTTCCCTGGTGGCGCAGTGGTTGAGAGTCCGCCTGCCGATGCAGGGGACACGGGTTCGAGCCCCGGTTCGGGAAGATCCCACGTGCCGCGGAGCGGCTGGGCCCGTGAGCCATGGCCGCTGGGCCTGCGCGTCCGGAGCCTGTGCTCCGCAACGGGAGAGGCCACAGCAGTGAGAGGCCCGCGTACCACAAAAAAATAAAAATTAAAAATTAAAAAATAAATTAAAATGATACTTTCTCCTATCCCAGTTTTATAAGAAACAACACCATTGATAAATTTAGAGGGGGAAGTTTGATTCGAATAGACCCATGTTTAAATTATCACCAAAAGGATTTCTAATTGTGGGCAGCCCTTAGAGTAATACATACAAAAAAGCAGAGATCTGCGGTCTGCTGTCTAGAAGCTTACTATGTACTACTCTGCCTGTGGTCTCTCACACACTACTATTATTTCTCTACCTTTCTTCAACCTGTTTTGTGTCGTTAGGGAACTGGAAATCCAACCCAATTTTTCTCTTGAGTGATGTCAAGAGATGCCAAGGAAATTGGCAACATTCTGTCCAGAAAGCTATTTTCTTCCCACCTTGGCAGGACATCAGAGAGTGACAAAAGTAACCATGATATGAAAGGGCCACCTAAGTTTTGGTTCCTCTTGGCTGACAGCTTCGTTTCAGAATCTTGCTTTGCCAACCATATCCCAACCCATGCAGCTGGAAGATTTACTTCAGTGAATCTAGATAATTCTTTAAGAATAGAGGCAACCTATTCCTTTTCTTCCAGACACCCATTTCTTTATAATTAAGTCAACATTATAGGTATTTCCCACCATCTTCCATTTAAAGCTGTGGAGAGAATGAGTAACTCCTGCCTAAGGTGGGTTTAACAGACCCTGGGGTGAGCATTTTGAGAGTCTCACACAGAAAAATGTCTTGGTATGAGAAGGAAAGATGGCACTTTCATTTTCCCTTATTATGGACTTAAGGATTTGGATTTGAACTGCTGAATTCTGTTCTTTAGGACAGCTCAGCTGTTACCACTGTTCTGCTCTTGAAGTTAATTGGTCCTACCGTATATATCAGTATTCCTCTTTGTCTAGAGACACACTCACACCATAGTGCTTATGTCTTTATTAAGAAAACATGTCACTCCTTTTATTATTATTATTTTGTTTGTTTGTTTGTTTGTTTCCGGTACGCGGGCCTCCCACTGTTGTGGCCTCTCTCGTTGCGGAGCACAGGCTCCGGACGCGCAGGCCCAGAGGCCATGGCTCACGGGCCCAGCCGCTCCGCGGCATGTGGGATCCTCCCGGACCGGGACACGAACCCGTGTTCCCTGCATCGGCAGGCGGACTCTCAACCACTGCGCCAGCAGGGAAGCCCACTCCTTTTATTATTGATTATGAAAAAGAAATACCCTCCATCTTCTGCACATGAGATCAGAACACCTGAGCCTTCTCCCTTTTGATTTCAGGAAAAGTATGAGTTTGCATTTGGAGGACAAATAGAGACATTGCCTTCACCAACAGAACTGGACTCATTGTTCTCCATCAAGTTACAGAGGGAAAAAATAGCAACCATTTGCAATGTGATCTCTTCTTTTTTGTCCTCTAATACTTCTCAGATCTGTCTTTGAGATTTAGGACGTGAGCAGAGGACTTCAATAACAATAATAATTACAGAGAGAGAAGACTGTTTATACTTCCCCAAAGTTACTTATCACTCTGAATTGTGGTTTTATTTGTCTTTGACTTTCTCACTCATTAGACTGGCATTCATAAGGACAAGGACAGGGTCTAATTCACCCTTCTCTATGCCCAGCACAGAATTCAGTGTCTGACACATGGAAAGTACTCAAAAATTATTTGCTGACTACATCAATGACTGGGTCTACAAAAGCAAAGGGCATCACTTAAACAATGATCTCCATTGTATTATTTTTCACTCTCGGAGGAGTTCTGTTGCATTTGCCAGCAGCGCCACAACTGGATTTGGAAGAAACCATATACTCTAGTTCAACCAAATGGGAGATTCACAGTGGCTGGGCCTCCTCATGCAATGGTCTGCTCACTGGTCAAGGTCTGGGAGAACAGCCACTCAGGAGGCCTGCTGGTCTCTGCCATTAGCCTCCTTCTAGAGACCTCAGGCAAGTCCCTGAGTGTAGCTGGTCTTCCATTTCTCTTGTTTGTAGACCAGAAGAGTTGGACACAGGAACTTCTAACCTGGAGACCACAGATTCACGGATGAATACCATGGCAAGCCTGCGAGCTTCCTGACATTGTGTGTGACATATTATGGTTTTATGGATATGTGTACTTACACATATTTTTTGAGAGAAAGGGCTGATAGCATTCATCAAGTTTTTTTTTTAAGAAAAATAACTTTTAAAAAAGGTTAATTAAAAAAATAAAATTTAAAAAAAGGTTAAGAAACTCCTGAATAGCTAACTTTTGATATCCCTTTCCCCTATACAATTTCTATACTTCTAAGAAAACTTGTAAAATTCCTTCAGCCACAGCATTTTTTTTTCCCCTCTGATTGTCCATTTGCCCCTAATCATTCACTGCCTCATGATACTTTAACTATCTACGTATGTCCAGGTTAAACTTCATCTACATTGTTTGAATCTGGAGCTCAGTCTTTTATTTCTCCAAATGCCCACAATAAATGGTGATTGAAAATTTTTGTAGATTTATTTTATCCCAGAACACTGACTATTTCCCCTCAAATCCTCTATGTCTTCCAGGATCAGGGCTATAAATATCATCATCCGAAAGGAGTTCAAGAGACTGTAGAGGGATCGTTTGCTAAGACTGTCCACATAAGAGGCTACTGGAGTGAGATGCTAGTCCAGGAACTTCTGGAGACACTGAGTGAAGAGAGCGTGAAGATTTCTGACACTCACTAGGAATGGCAGGTAGGCAATTCCTAAAAGGAGTAGTTTGGGTCTGTGGTAGCAACTCCACGAGCCAAGGCCATCGCCTCGTCATCTAAAGAAGTCAAATGTAAGGCATGAAGGAAGAGGACAGTTTTGGTTAGCCCACCTGTATCAGTTTCCTATCGCTTCTGTAACAAATTGCCACAGACTTAGTGGCTTAAAACAACATAGATTTATTATTATCTTATAGTTCTTGAGGTGAGAAGTCTAAAATAGGTCTTCAGGACTGCATTTCTTCTGGAGGCTCCAGGGAAGAATCCCTTACCTTGACCTTTCCAGCTACCAGAGGCCAACTACATCCTTTGGTTAATGGCCCACTTCCTCTGTGTTCAAGGCCAGCAGCACAACATCTTCAAATCTCTTTCTCTGTCCCTCTTCTGAGTCTTTCATCATGTTGCCACTGTCTGACTCTGAGTCCTCCTGCATCCCTCTCACAAGGATTAGTAATTACCTGGGGCCCACCTGGATAAGCTAAAACAATCTCCCCATCTCAAGATCTTTAACCGATCACAAAGGCAAAGTCCCTTTGATAAGGTACCAGATAAGGTAACATTCACAGTTACTGGAGATTAAGAGGCAGGATTGCTTGGAGAGCCATAATTTAGCCCATCATTATACCTTATGTTTGCTTGCATCTATTTATTTATTATGCTACAGTTTTGTAGGAAGAGTCATGTTCACGGATATTATGTGCAAAGGGAAATTACTTGGCTAAGTACATGAACAAGCAGTAAGAAAAGAGGGAAGAACTATGTGCCTGGAGCTGAAGGGAAACTAAAATTCTTAACAAAGGAAGCTAAGGAATGAAGGAGTCTTCTCTCACCAGCAATTTGCCATATCTTCCACTTCTATATCATTCATGTGGAAGACTGGTAAATTGGGAGGATTTAAAAATAATAATTATAGTATTGTATTTTATATATATATATTTTTAAATTAATTTATTTATTTTTGGCTGCATTGGGTCCTTGATTCTGCATGTGGACTCTCTCCAGTTGTGGTGAGCCAGGGCCACCCTTCACTGCGGTGTGTGGGCTTCTCATTGCGGTGGCTTCTCTTGCTGAGGAGCACGGGCTCTAGGCGCGCGGGCCTCAGCAGTTGTGGCACGTGGGCTCAGTAGCTGTGGCTCGCAGGCTCTAGAGCGCAGGCTCAGCAGTTGTGGCACACAGGCTCAGCCGCTCCATGGCATGTGGGATCCTCCCGGACCAGGGCTCGAACCCGTGTCCCCTGCATTGGCAGGCGGACTCCTAACTACTGTGCCACCAGGGAAGTCCTTATATTATATACTGTAATAATATTATAATACAGTTGACCTTTGAACAGCGTGGAGGTTGGAGCTCCCATCCTTGGTGCAGTTGAAAAATCAAATACAACTCATAGTTGGCTCTCGACATCCACGGCTCCCCCATATCTGTGGTTCCATATCCTTGGATTCAACCAACCATGGATTGTGTAGTAATGTAGTCCCCTGTTGGACTTCTAACCAAGCACAAAGATCTGAAGTCCTTATACAAATTCTACGTTGATGATGGGCATCCATCATTCATATTCACATTGCTCTTCCATAGTCATCGTAAATGGACCTCAGCCATTAGGATGCACTTGAAAATTCCTTTTGCACCATCATATCATAGCATTATAAGTGTGGTGTAACGTGTGGCTATTTCATTGGTACCTGGCTACGTATTGGAATGTTTTCCACCAGCCACTATCTCTGACTCAGTTAATATCCATGGAGGTCACCTGGACATGGTGCATCATGGTTTGTTTGTGACTGTCTCTCTCTAATCTATTATAAACTCCCTGGGACAGAGATTTTGCTTTGGTCATGATTATGGGCCAAGCCTAGAAACGTGGCAGGCAAATAGTAGGCACTCAATAAATATGTGGCCAATGAAAGGACAAAAATAAAAACTAGGAGATTTAGAACAGAATGCTAATGTCAAAATAACCCATAAAAAAGGACATGCAGCTTTAAGAGTTTCAGGAGTCATAAAGGATGAGGCGATTCTTTTTTTACTCCTTCTAATACAAAATAACTCCCTGGGTTATTTCTAAATTTGCAATTAAGGCACATTTAGAAATAACCAGAATCTTCTAAGCAACTATTCCTGTTCCTGAAAAAGATTAATAGAAGAGAGGCACAATTAAACTCTCAGAATTTGAAAATCACTTTTTGGTATTTAAAGAGGCATTAATCATGATCATTAATCAATAGAAAAGAATGTTCACAGAATGCTTAGAAGAAATGTTTGCTGAAGCAAAAAGTCAGAGGAGAAAAGGAAGGCATACATGCCTAGGGCTGAAGACCAACTTTTTTCTTTTTGGTTTAACAAATTAAAGCTGCTGGAAAAGAACAATTCACCAGAGGGAAACCTTACTGTACAACCTGTAAAATACCGCCAAAGTCAGCAGAAACTCAGCTGTTGGTTTTTTTCCTCCTGTGTCGGTCATTGTTGAGAAACGAGTTTCTTGCAAGCCTGATTTATATATTATACCTAAGAAGTTACTCAACGCCAAAGATTAAGAAAGTACTTTTATTTCCTTTACTACATGCCGACAAGAATGAGTTACAAATATTTTCGGTAATTCTGTGTTTTTTAAAACTTTTTATAAGACTATCCGTAATGTCAATGCTCTTTAACTCATTCACTTGTACTAGATCCTCGGTTTTCCCTCTGCTTTGTGTTTCTGAGAATTATTCCCAAGCAAGTCACTATACCTCAGACTTTGAAAGCCATTTTAAAAAAAGCAAGGATGCAGTTTTTATATGAAGGGACTTAGCTGTGTAGAAGTAGCTGAGTTTTTCTGAATAGCTGTGAGATACTCCACGTGGAGTATCTTTCGACATTTCTGTAAAACTTGCGTGTAAGAGTCTTAACTAAAGACTGGGTTTATGGGCACCCAGGCCTCTCTTGATCCTAAGCTATTCCATGTTGACTTTATAGCTTTCAGGTCACTGGGGAAGCCTGTATTGTATCGTCCTGTGTTATTTAGAGATGCTGCTACAGTAAACAAGGTCATTTTTACTTTCCTTTTTCTCGTGCTGCTTTCCTTTAATTGTTGCAATAGCCAGGTCCTGGGTCACCTATACAATAGGCTTCTGTGAACAACAGCACATGTTGAAAGGTGGATGCTGGTTTAGGAAGCGTGGCTTGGGGCTCCAGCGGGCAGGGTAGCAAACTAGGCTCATCATCAGCATTAAACCTGTGACCTGAGACTGCATCATACTGTTTTACTACTAGAGTGTTGAAGGAAAGTTCCACATTTTCTACGAATTAATCCTAGGCAGTGTCGTGGCTCTTTTCTGTTTATGGTCAAATCACTTAGTCTAATTACACTCCATTTCCTTCTTGGGACCTGAAATCATCATGAAAACCTTTTATATACACAGATTTATCTTCCCCTAAGAAACTCTGACTTCTGCCAGAAATCAAAAAATTCCAAGGCCTACTCACCGAGGAAATGTTAGGTCCGATCTTGCAATCACCTCTATTAAAGAAAATGAAACAGCTGCATCAGGAAGTAGGTAATAAAAGGCAGAGCACATTTAGACAAAGACATGGTTACTTTTTTATTTGAAGAAAAAAAAAGTATGTTTTAATAAATACTGCAGAAACATTGACCAAACAAACATACAAAGTGACTTCAACATTTAAAAAACTGCAACGAAAGTTCTGCTTTATAACAGTTATAACTTATTTTCTTTTTACAATATTTAAATACAGAAAGCACTTGCCAGCTATTTCGTAATACTGCCCAAAGCATAATGCTGCATCAATCAAAGCATAGCATGTTGGTAAAATGTCTTTATTTCGTGGGAAATGACTGGAATGGTATTTTCTTGCAGAGGCAAAACAAAGTGCTCGTAAGACACAGACTGAATGTTGTAATTACCTTAATCTCCTCTCCTGCCACAATTGAATGGGAGCACAGCTTCAACACTTCAAAAATGAAGCTTTATCATTGGAAAGAAAGCTCGTTTTCAACAAGCGCCAACAATAAAAAGGTCAGATCTGGTTTCTTCTCTGAAAGAAGCTCTAAAAGTAACTGGTCAAAAAATATCTGTAAATTACTTTAAATGCTGACTCTTTTATGCAATGATAGTGATAAAGTATCAAACACGGGCCTTGGTGGAATCTGGTTAAGTGAGGTTTAGCAATCACTCTCTAGAAATGCCCTAGGATAGTGTCAGGACTGACATTACATAATTTTCCTCTAAGGATTCTCGAAAGCTTGGATCAGACGGTCCTTCTGTATCCTGTTCATTGAAAGAAAGTGAAATAAACAAACTGATCATCAGATATTGCCAACTTCGGAGCTTCATCCCAAAAGAGGTTTTTTGCTTTGTACTTTTGGTATCTTCATTCCAGACGGCTTAACTCACAAACTGTGCTTTCTGCTACTATCCTTCATTCGTTATCTCTTCAGGTGAAAATAGTACCTACGTATTTTCCCCCTTGGACCATTCCATGACGTCAAACCAAGACACCTTTTATTTGACTTTGCATTTTTATCAACGATGGCAAAAAAAAAAAAAACAAAACAAAACACACACTCTCTTTTCTAAACAGCACACAAAAATATCACATTGAGCAATTTACCACTTTTTAATGACAATCACAAGGATGAACAGAACCATCAGACTGAATTAAAAATTGACACTTTTTTTCTAGCTGACCTATTCGATCTTGGTAGTGCTGGTCTGCATATCTTGCAAGACTGCAAAAGCCTTTCTTGAGAACCATCTCGCTCAGCTATCTTCAGGATGGCAAGATTTCAAAGCCTCACCAACTTTTCCTCTGGATATCCCATGGGTCCTGATACAATTTCCATTTTAATGATGAGCTAGGAGGAAATTAGATCACATCCTCTAGAAAACTAAATGCTAAGGTCACAGTGCCAGTTCCCCAATGAGGACGGTGTATTAATATATACTTTTCGTAAAGGAGATTAAAACACTTAAAAATTAAATCAAAGTAGAGATCCATGAATAGATTGTAACAAAGAAAACAAACACGCAAGCACCATTCAGAGCGTGGTTTTTCTTCTTGGAGGTACTCGCATTCCTCCTCCTCAACCTCTAGCCCATCTGAATCTCTCTTTTTTGGCATATTTTTCAAGTCACACTTCAAAACTCTTCAATGAACTCACTTCTCACCGCTTGTTCTACATGCCGAACCTAAGGACAGGATTCCAAAAAGATGAGCATCCTTCCAGATGCCTCCTAAGCCTCCAGAATACGTGACTTTGGCTGTGCACTTTGCTCAGACTTCACCTTTTTTTGTTGTTGGTGGTGTTTTCCACACTAGGTTTCCTTGTCCTCATTAAAGATAACCAGAGATTCACATCACAGTGCAACTCTTGGCTTTGTCCTTTCGTAAGTCCGTAGCCACTGCGGAGAGTTCTGGTCTGCTGGGCATGTGTGAAATCCGCTTTGTCGCCCTCTGCGATTTGTTCCGCTTAACGTTTTTATTTGTCTTGTTTACACATGCCAAGGTGGCCACATGAAAAATGTCTCTGACGCTATTCTCTGACTGTAAAGCCGAGCATTCAATGTAAGTAGCTGCTCCGATCTGTTTGGCCATATTTGCCCCCTGAGAAGCCAAAAAAGGGGCTGTGATCAGCAGTAAGTCTTTGGGGAAGTGTGTCTTCTAACACCACGAGATAATGCATAGCAAAAGGTTTCTAATGCTCACTGAATTTTCTAAGTATTGACGAAAAACAATTTTTTACATTTGAACTGCCTTATTGATTATTTCATAAATATTTGCAGCCAAGACCCAATCCTAAGATGTCCAATTATCATCACTCAGTAGACACTGCTTGACTTCCCAGAGGTGCTAAGGGCTGATCTAATGTCATTGGGTCATCAGTAAACAAGGGCCACGATCATCAAATAGTTAGTATGGGTGATTCTAAGAATCACCCAGAGAATCTTACTATTGGAAGAGAGTAAAAAAGCTGAAGACCATGAATGTAAATGCTCTGGCAGGGTGATCTGGTCCCTTGCGCCTGTTCCAGCGCCTCATGGGGCACTCAATTTCTCTTTTCTTGAGTGTAAATGGCACTCAAGACTAATAGACAAGCTGTACAAAAAACAGGGGTGAGAGAATTTAGAATCAGTTTTGAAACGTATATGATTAGGTCTTAGGGACAAAATAAATTGAGGAAAGGAATAATACTAGATGTTCTAGCATCTACAACTTACTTAGGAGACACAAAATATGTAATTTCTAAATGTGGACCAGACAACCAGTGGACACAATAATAAGCATGTGTGCATCAAAATGACTTATTTAAACAGCCAGATTTTTGTTAATTGGAACGAAGGACAAAGAAGACCACAGTATGAATGGTCAAACGATGAATACTAAATAAAATTCTAGCTGTTTCAACATGAACTCGCTTTAGAATCTGGTTGTAAGTTTTAAGAGAATGAACTTCTGAAACCAATTCCCCTCCTTTCTAAATGCTTGAGGGAAATGCTTGCAGAAATGATGAAACTCTAAAGGACAGTTTTCTGGAGTGCTCTATTTTACTGACAATGGTCTTTTTAAAGTATTGTATTGTATTGCTGAGTGTAAAATAAGATTAACTTTAAGAGTATTGCTGATTTTGATCACATTTCTCTTAAATCTATTTCACTTTAAACCCAGTGAGAGTTGCAGAGATACAGAGGGTTGACTCTGAGCCACTGTCTCTGCACTCAAGTGATCAAATATCATGCGAGTCCCCTACCGAATGACAGAGCATTTCACATTTTAAAGGATTCTTTTTCCAAACACGTCTTATGTACACACACACACACACACACACACACACACACGAATCCTTACACAGTCAACTGCTAAATAAATACTGGAAAGCTTTTTGAGAGAGTCCAGAATCAAAGTATCACCACAATTTCAGCCAAACCTTTTCCCAAGATCACTTTGGTGCTCACTTGGCAGTTTTTACATTAATCTGAGCACTGGGCTGCCAGGAAGGGGCTGGGATAGTTGCTGTGAAGGCAGAGGCACAGAAACGCCAGCCCTTCTCATCTGTGTTTACAGATGGTCACGACCTGGACACTCGGTGCTCATTTTGCATCTTAGGAAAAAAAAGGGGCTAGCACCTGGCCTTGACCCCTGGTTGAGCCTTTAGAAAAGCAGATACTTTTTATTTTATTTACTATGAATGATGTTCCATTTCTGACATTCTAAAATCTGTGTGTGCCCACTGACTACATACGTACCTGGTCATAGGACACTGGGGTCTGCCTGTGGTTTGAGAGCTCTACTAATGTACTGACATCTGTCCGAAGATCAGATTTGCAGCCGACCAAGAGCATTTTGGTGTTGGGACAAAACTCCTGGATTTCACCTTTCCACTATGGGGTGGGGGGAAAAGAAGATGAAAAATTAACAAAGTGCTGGCATCCATAAAGTGGAAAACAAGTTCTCCACTGGCAGGCATTGGAAATGGGACTCAAAAAGGACATTTAAAAGAAATTGTCACTTCAGATGCAGAAGCAAACTTGCATTTATCTTCTACGTAGACATTGAATGTTACTGCTTTTTAAAGTGGATCCATTAGGGAATCATATTCTTCTTCTCTGTGACTCATTAACTGTCCCTACTGCAAGAGACCTGTTGGGTGTTGTGAGAAAGTAACTAAGGCAATTTCTTAATTATTGTGGTATCTCTGAAAGATAAAAGTGCCTTAAGACTAATTATATATCCTAACAAGTGACTACATCCTCGGATATGCTGAGCTGGTACTTCCCAGCATGGAAGACTGGGAATAAGGCAGAGCCAACGCAAGCACAGTTGTACGTTCACTTATCCCACCTAGAAAGACTGAGCAGCCACCATGTGCTGAAATCTCTACTGAGATTTCAGAGACTGGAGATAGAGTTAATAGAACAGAATGTCCTGCCTTTAAGGAGCTTCCATTGGTGTGGCTGAATCAATAAAGACCCTGACATTTGCAAAGGCCCATCTCAGGTTATCAGGGAGGCATCTGGTCCCATGTCTCATATGTCCTTGAGTTAGTCTTAAATTACATAAGTTATTAATTTATTCTACTTTGGCTAGTTGTTTCATGACCCAACAAGAACTCTTAGAACCTTCCAGAAATGCCTGGCAGGGAATTCCAGTTGTCCTCTTAAAGAGCAAATGGATGACTTTTTGTGGTTTCACTTCCTCAAGCTTGAGATGACCATCAGGGCGAGAGTCAGGAGTTCAGAGTGTTCACAGGAGAGCTCAGCTCAGGGGCTGAGATCGGGAATCTGCACCTGCCTCACCCTGCCCACATTCACAAATGCGTACTCAGTGCTCTACTAAATACTGTGGTGGTTACAGAGATGATTAAGATGTAACTGAGTCTTCTGGAAAGGAATTCACAAGAGAGTGGGGGTGATGAAGTCATGTCTATGATACTAGATAAAAGTGACATCCTGCGGGAGTAATTTAAAAGACCTCTAGAGGAGACATCTCCAGATCTAGAACAGTGGGCAATGAACTCTAGTCCAAAGTACACCCGTGGATTGAAGGAAATAATACATACTTTCCATAAGAGCCTAATTTATCCACCAACTCCTCCCTCCCGCCCTCCCCCTCCCTCTCCTGCCCTCCCTCCCTTCTTCCCTCCCTTCCTTCCTTCCAGCACTATTTAGAGGCATCTATCATGTGCTAGATGACACTGGAGTAAGAACTAGAAGGTGAATTGAAAAAAAGAATAAGATCTCTCCAGCTCTAAGTCACTGTAACCTCTTTGATATTCAAGGACTTAAAGGATTCAATTAATCAAGACAAACCATAGCAGGGATTATCATGAGCCTTAAACTTCACACAAATGTAAAACACACTCATTAATATCTCTAAGGCCAAAGTCACTACACATTTGGTCTTAGCAGACAAAAGCAAAAAAAAACAGGAACAAGACTTTTCATCATAAATTATGCATAACCCGATACTACATCAAGTAAGAACTCCAGTAAATAAGCAGTCTCTTATCTACAGACAAGCAAGAGACAAGTTGTTATGTTGTTCTTCAGCTGTGTGATGGCTCTGGCCTGCCCCATGTCTAGCAATTATTCACAAGCACCGAAGGCAGGAAAGGTGTATTCCTGCCAGAATCTGACAGTCGCATTATTTGTGTTAGATACAAACATTACTCAAAATTGAAAGCTAGAAAGAGCCTTTAATCTTTTAAGAAATTCATATTTCATTGAACTAACTATATTTGTTATGTTTAGTAAAGAGACGGGGTAGGGGGGATGTAATCATCCTTCAAATCAAACCTTCAAATCCTAATTTCATAATGACACACAAGGCCAGCAGTCAAACATGACAGGGAAAAATAAACTAATAAAAACACACAAAATACGAGGACACTGCCTTGCTCTTAAGCACATCCTCTGACTAAGCCTGAGTGCATGGAGAAGAAGGGGGCTCTAGGGAAGGTCTGATTCAGAAACCCCATAGCACTCAGGCTGGGACTGAGAAGTCAGCTAGAGACTAATACACGCTGGTCCTTGGACGGGTATATGCCTTTCTCTACCTACCCGGAGGCTTAGTCCTAGGTTGGCAGAGCCCAAGGAATGCTCCTCCCCCCACCCAGCCTCCCCAGGACCTGTGACCCACCTGCCATAGGGTGCCTTCCTCCTGATCTCCCCTGGGTTCCATCCAGAGCTTCCTCAGTTTCCTTCCCTACCTAAAGAACCTCACTACCTTTGCCTCCAGACACTAGCTATGTGATATCACCTGTGACACGTGTACATGACTGTGTTTACTAGTATCTGACATCACCTGGTCTAATGTCTGTAAACACACCCCTATTACTCCCCTATTTATTCTATTTCTGTTTCTAATAAATAACATCACTACTGAAATACAGCTGCTTTACTAAAACAGCTATTACTGCATTCATTTCAATCCCCGAATTGAGGTCAAAATAAACCTGTAAAGTAAAGCACAAGCTGCAGGGTGAATGAAGGACGGAAAGAAGGAAGACACACTTAGCAGTAATGGAGTATCAGTATTTTTAGCTGCGCCACTGCCACCCAAAGGATAAACACAGAGGCTCTTAAAAGGGTATTTTGTTTCTTAAAATGAAATAAAATGTTGAGCACGTTCATCATCAAAACTTGGGACACATAGGAGTGGAAACCCTGTTATAATGTGAGTGTCCTTTTCAGTGTTTTAGTTACAAGACATAAGCAGGGAATTAACTGCAGTGTTTGAGCTCCCAGCCAACCACATGTTTCTACTTTATATCTGGGCCAGTACTGATCTGCGTCATCACTCCCCAGCACTTGCCTTTTTCAGGACACTGTCCAGAGTCTCTGGTCTACTGATGTCAAAGCAAATCAGCACGGCATCTGAATCTGGGTAAGAGAGGGGCCGTACGTTGTCATAGTAAGGAGAACCTGAGAAGAAACAAAGAAACACAAGTTTTCAGATGAATATCCCCTTTGCCTGTCATGCATGAACTCTGCCCTTTTGAGTTGAATCCTTGGATGGTCACATGGCTCCCATCTCCTCTAATTCTTGGAAAAGAAAGCAAACAAAAGCTGAGTAGTACTATATTCATGTCTACTAGAAGACAAGGAAACCTCACTTGTATCTGACTTAAATTCGAGGGGAGGAGCCAGGGTCTTAAGTTGAAATCTGCACAGTTCAAAGAGTAGAGCCCAAAGGCACCTAGGTGAGGGCAGAAGCATCTGGAACCAGATGGCCTGGAGTGCAAATCCACCTCCACCACTGCAAGACGGGGGCAGGTGGCTTCAGGTCTCTGTGGCTCCGATTCTTCACTCGTGAAAGGAAGATGACAACAGTACCTACCTGGGATTCAATAAACCTGGGCAGTGCCTGTCACTTAGTAACGGATCAAGAAGCCTTAACTATGGCTGTGGCTGTGCTATTGCTATCGAAAGCTGAGTGGTAGCAAGCACAGTCACCGGAGCTACTTCTTGGGAAAGAGCCCGATATTCAAGATCACTCTGTTAGTACAATGGAGAATGGGGGAGGGAGGAAAAGGGTGGGTTCAGCCACACAAAGAGAACCATCTTGAACCTCATCAGCACCACCCTATCTCCAAGTTACAAGTTGTGTAAGCCATGACCTTTGAGCTTGCTTCCTTAAACTTATCCCCAAACTCTGTATAGACTCTCTTCCTGTTAAAACCAAAAAATGTAATAAATGCCATACTGGATCCTGTCACTTTTTCACACTTGTCCGTCTCTGGGAGTGACATTCAATGATCCAAGGATCTGAGCCTGAGTTAAATCCAGGGTTCCCTAAAGGTTCAAGTTACCAGCCAATTAATTTAACCACAGAACCCCCTCTGGTTGTTTAGGAAATTTCTTCCATTCTTTTAAAAATCCCAAAGGATGGGCAATTGCATGAGGCCAGTTATTATAAAATGGTGTGCCTATAAAATTAAATAACAGCCTGCCATGCTATTTATTTTTCAAAAAATCATTTTCAGTTTACTGACAATTCACAAGTACAACATGAAATCATTTTACTAGGAATGTATACATACATACACACATATATATATACATATATATATATATATATATAATTTGACCCCAGAATAGAGAAAAAAAATCTAAGCCACCAGTCTTTTTGAAACCCAATTTCATTTTGACATCACCTTCCATTTCTAGCAGAAAAACATGACATCTTGTCCCCTGATAAATCAAAACCTCAAAAGTCAAAGTCAGGGAAAGAGAAAGACTAAAGAAGCTTTTCAAATAATCTTTTATATTTCTATCAAAACAAAAATTTTCAGGAGGCTGCTCTTGAGATCTCAAAGTTACTGTCCGTAGTTAGGGTGCATCATCCTCTTCACAGGATATTGTGGGTCCCTAGCATTCACTAAGCAACCCCAGGAATGCTGTGGCTTTTTCACCAGCTGCTTTAGGCATGGAAAGTGACAACTTCAAGCCAGATGTGTCTACCAAGCAAGAAGGAAGGGAAATGTTCTAGGAATCAGGAAGAAAAGTGTGAATAAATATAGACCAACTAAGCCAGAATCTGTCCTGAGCTGCAGCAGCTCCCTGCCCACATCTGGAATCAGGACCCTGATGGAGTAGAGACTGACAACAAAAAGATACTTTCCAAAAGCTTAAACGGTTTAAAGTGAAGGAAAAAAAAAAAGCCATTTTAAATAGTAAGGCCTATAAGAATAGGCTGTTTCTGAAAGCTTGTGTCTGAAAGGCTGTTTTCTGAAAATGACACGCTGTGGCTGCTGCCTTCTCAGCCACTCAAAAAAAAAATCTGAGGTTACAAGAAAAATTCACAAATAGTTCATTAACTTTAACATTTTTTGAGGGGATCAGAAATGAGATGGCTTATCACTATACGTGGATACACTGGCATTTCCATATTTGTTCTGTGAAGTTCAGACTTTCTGAATTGCAGCTTCTGTTTCCGTGTCCAAAGTCTAACCTGGACACAGCTTCTGCTGTAATTATTGGGGAATCTCTTTTTCCAAACGTGGAATCAGAAAATTCCAGATCATAGAGTGGAAATCCAAATACCAGACACATACACGAGGATTTCCTCTACTCTTCCAAGTTAGCAGGAGATGACCTGACCCCAAGTCTAGAAAGTCACAGTGTTCCAGCAATTCAGGATGTCAGAAGCCTAACTAGGCTTCAGAGATCTCCCTTCTTGGAAATCACTCCCATTGGGAAGAAAACTATCTCACTGTGGATATTTTCCAGTCTCCAGCAGACCTGAACTTTGGAGGACAGGCTTCTCCAGGTGCCTTATTTCTTCAGGACATAATCTTTGACTAAGATGAAAGTAAGTCCACACTGCTAATCTCTGATCTAAGACTACTCTACATAACAGTGAAAACCATCTTTTCCAGACACAAAAGTAAGGACAGACAGTTGGAGAATTACAAGGGTGCTAAAATAGAGTAATTAAAATTCGAACTACTGGGAAAATCCAGAGGAATGGTTTTAACTTCCAAGCCACCACGTGGCTGCAGAGAATACCCCTCCTTTTGTGTACTGGGCTTCTCTCCCCCGCCCATTTTATGGCCACAAAGGGGATGTGGCTTTGTCTTCAGCTCTCTGTCACTGCTGGAGGCTCCTGCTTCCTAGAATCAAGGGAACTGCCTTCAGTACTTAGTGGGTGTACCCAAATATCTGCAAAATGTAGGGACTGGCCTGACTTTAAAATGAAGTGGAGTTTGCAACTGAAACCAAATTCTTATGGAGGTTTGATTCTGCTTTTGTTTTTATTTGGTTTAATGTTTTGAATGAAAATACATATTAAATATATATATATTAAGATTCATGAGAAATATGCCACCTTGCTTGCTGAGGTACATAAGTAATTTTTAAGAGCTTTAACAAGATCTAATTAGGAGTGACACTTTGATCTGTCCTATTACTTTTGCTAATGATCAGCGCTTTTAGATCCACAAGAATGTCCAAAGGTAGTAATAAAACTGATCTCCACATTTATTAGTTATAAGCATAATTTGCCCAACCACTAACCACAAGAGTAATTTGTCATTAAACGTAACAAGACCACTTATTCATTATATTTTTTGATAGGGAATGGTTAAAACTTTGAATAGAAAAATCCATGGTCTGTATTTTTTCATAGTAAAAAAAGGAAACTGATAGAGAATGATAAAAGAACTGTCCTACCAGGAAGAATCTAACAATCCATCGGCTAAGCACGACCTTCGGGCGGGGTGTGGAACCGGGGGACGTGGGGGTGGGGGGTGAATCCAGTGTAACTTGCAAGTGTTTACTTTGCATTTAAGCTCTTGGAATTCTTGCCTATAAAGCCCAAGCTACCGCACAGAGCAAGGAAGAACAGCAAAGCTTGAGGGTGCGCGGCGTGATCACAGGCATGCGGGGGCTAACACGTCAGCCAAGAAAAAATAAAGAGGAATTCCAGGAATGCCCCTATGAAGTGAGAAGCAATACAGGGAGGGAGAAGTGACACCAAACGAAGAAGCAGAAAGCAAGTCGATGAGACAGGAACAATACCTGCCCCTCACTCCTCCATCCCTCCAGAGATGCCTTACAGCATTCTGTTAAGTCAAACGGTAAAATATTAACTTCTACAGATTTTTTTTAAAAGATGCATGTGAAAAGCTTCCAAGGTAACTATAGAACTAAACACAAGGCAAGAAAGAACACTGAATAATTGTGTATTATGTAGAAAAGAACTGAACTTTAACTGCAGTATATAGTAGGTACTGACATACATATAGTATGTACTCTAGTACCCAAGAAAGTACTAGATCTAAAGTCAGTTAGTCTAGGTACTGAGCTTTGCTTGTCAAATAAAACTCTTTCTCACCACGTGGAATAGGCTTTCTTGCACATGATATTCTCAGATGCAGCATTTCTCTTATACTTTGTGTAACTTTAAGCACCCAGCACTATTCCAAGGTCCTTTCTATTTAACCATTAGATCATCAAAAGGAAAATTTCAAGAAATTCCACACTGTAAAGAAACGATGACACCACAAAGGCAAAATGTGTGCTCCCAAACCCCACAAAGAACAAGCTTTGCTTGGGTGGAGACTGGAATAGTGCCATGTGAGGTTCTCTGAGTCCTTCGAGTTTGGCAAACATCAGCAAAGTTCCAAAAGGCTTCTGAAACTGTTCAGGTCTACCCATCTTTGTCTTCAAGATCATTAATTCTGGGTGAGAGCAGTCTTTCCAGCCCAAGAATGGTCACAAAGTGCCTCACCCAGAAACTACTTCTGCAGACACATACCTGTCTGCTTAAGTCATCTCTTCACAAAGACAGAACACACCATATATGTACATAATTAAATGTAAGAAGATTCATGCCCAAAAGGGAGGCTTTAGGGAACCTTTTGCAAAACGAGTTCAAACACTGGGAGGCTTTATAGGAGCTCGAGAACTGAAAACTCTAGTTGACTATTTCATAAATACAATTTCTTTTACTTGAACCTTAAATTGAACAACTTCTCTTTCTCCCATAAGAAATTCCTACCTAGAACAACAAAATCAGGGATACTGCATATTTTGGGGAGAGAAAATATATTAGCTTTTGGTATTTTTAGTGATCACCAAGAGAACACCTGTACTCAACAGCAGTTACCATGTGGATGACCTGCCCAGTTATTACAAGATTCCATTTCGTCATGCCATCTCCACTCAGAGTGAAAGCTCCAAATCAGCAATCATCTCAGGAATGTGAATCAAGTCCAGGCAGAACTTCGGGTCTGGCTCAATATAAGACTGTTGAAGCCTTTTTCCAAAGAGTCTGCACTACAGGCCCCAGGCCCTCAAATATGCAACAAGTATTGCCAGGAAGGATATTTTATTTGTTTCTTCTATAGGTTCAGCTTAACAGAAATTATAAACAGATTTACGAAAATTTGGGGGCATTTCTCTGTTGCTATTAAGAAGAGAATCAATATTTTCAATTTCCGGGAACAATGCAGATACGTAGTTGTATAGAAAGTCAAAGAGGTAGAAATAAGACTATTTTTGAGCTTTAAATAAAGGTTTAGGGTTAAACTCCCAATCCTACTGAGATACTTTAAAAATATAAGAATCAAAACATTTTACTTAAAGTGGAACTATAGTAAGTCACAGAACTTTAGGGATAAGAGTAGATATGTATACATCTAAAACAATTACATTATCATTCAGTAATAACCCATGAGTGAATCTGCCCTGCCACATACTATGTCATCAGGCTCATGTTTCAAAGCTAATGTGTGCAACACCTGGTCGGACTTCTGAGGCAGCTTAACGTTCATGCCAGTGAAATTTCTGTTATGTCAAGGGGGTCTCTGAGTAAAGTTGGCAATATATAGTAACTGAGGAGACATTTAAAGGCCATCAGCAAATGATTGAGACACAAGTAATTCATTTAGCATGGACCACCAGACACCATGAGCTAGCTGGAGGAACTATTGGTCCTTGGTGTCACATCTACATGCAAAAGAACTGGATTAATGAGAAAACATCTGGTTATTTCAGGTGGCATCAGAATGATCAATCTGGATGCCTCACAAAAAAAATGTGCAACTTAGCAAGAAACCAGATTGGAAAAAACCCGGCACTAAATGGGGTTTAAATTAAAGAGAGACAGAGAGAGACAGAGATCTAGACACAGATATAAACTTAGAAAGGGAATTTATATCTTCCTCCTTTTTTTGATCTATAGTTTCAACGGAAATCATTGCACAGTGGACAATTCTCCAAATGCAGCTTTCTGTATTTCTTACTAGAGATCACTATCCAAACTCAGGGCTGTTTTGCCTTTAACCCACATCTCTTACAGAGTTTCAGGGTGAAAACTCAAGAGTTGAACCTGGTTTTGGAACTCTAAGCTCCTAGAGCTCTTTACTACCTTATGATCTAACTGGTTTTGTGCAATTTTGCCCTTGATATTCACAACACAAGCACCCATGCTTCTTTGGCTTCTTCATAAATTCTTGCCCTCCCCCTTTCTCTAACAAGGTTAAGTTAAAATTCTTCAACTTTCAGAATCTTGTTCTCCCTGATAGTCATTCCACGTAAGCATGTTTCCAAGTGGGAGGGATGTTAAAGAGTTCTTAAGGACTGAGTCAACTTCGAGAGATGAGGAAGAAATTGTGGTGGGCTTCGATGAGTCACAAGTCAGGGGGCTTGGGCTGGCCCTGCAGCCTTCAACAGTTTTTTGGATCTTCTTGCTAAGTGAATCCAGCTTTAGAACCTCCAGGCCCAGCCTCCTATAAACGAGTACTAGACAGTGAGTACCTTGAGGCAGGCACTGTCCTAGCCAGGCTTGTCCCTGCTCCCACAGCCTTTAGCAGAGTTCATGCACACCGAATGCCCAAAAAAATGTTTACTGGTTTCAATCATTTCTGTAAGTCTTGCCTTGATGTGTTAATTTGCATCTTAAAACACAAAAAAGGGACCAGTGATCCTTCTGATGCTGCTTTTCTGGATTAATTATTTACTAACCTCCACATAGCTGAAACATTTCCATCCCTGTTAAGAAATATTTCAAGAGTGCTTGTCACTGAGACTATTCTTCAAACCTGATGTATGATCTATAAATATAACAATATATTGATAGGTAGACATGGTTATAGAGGAGTTTGTCCTCAAAGTCAGGCCATGAGTAATTAAGATTTTCCTCTCTTCCCTAAGAATACTACATTCTCTGTTAATACTGCTAAAAACTAGTACAGGAAGTGCTAACTTTAGCACTCGTGGCCTAAAAGAACCTTGTATCAGGACATGTTTATGAGGCAACAGCATAGTTACTGTGGGCGAATATTAGCAGCTGAATTGAGTATTTTAAAACTAACAATATGCCTTAAATAAAATGTGCATTAACTTGCCCTGGTTAAAAGCTGAAATGAATGATTATTACTCCCTAAATCACATGTGCTGAAATTACACTGCAATCAAATCACTTAGGAAAAGATACGGTGATCCTTAAATGACAAAGTTTCTATTATTAGTAGACACTGGCTTCATGCTACAAATTGCCTCTATGCTTGGCAAATCTGGCAGATTCTGAAGCACAAGACTACTTTGGTCACACTTATCACTTCAAAATGTTGAAACCATTACCCATTGTTTTGTAGAAACTCACTGAATGAATTTGAAAAATCAACAGGAGCATTTCTTCAACTTTTAATCCAAATGCTCACCTTATTATCAATGAAAGGGAATAGGAAATATTTCTCATTAAAATCAAGAAATCATAGACCTGTATCCAAAGACTACCTTTTAGAGGTAGTCAAAAATCCTCCCTTTTAGAGGAGTCACAGTGCCGTTATTTATAAGAGGGTTTTGTTTCCTTTTTTTTTTTTTTTTAACTTTTATTGGAGTGTAGTTGATTTATAATGTCATGTTAGTTTCAGGTGTACAGCAAAGTGAACCAGTTGCATATATACATATACCCACTCTTTTAGATTCTTTTCCCATATAGGCCATTACAGAGTATTGAGTAGAGTTCCCTGTGCTATACAGTAGGTCCTTATTGATTATCCATTTTATATATAGTAGTGTGTATATGTCAATCCCAATCTCCCAGTTTATCCCTCCCCATCCCACTTTCCCCCGCGTAACCATAAGTTTGTTTTCTACATCTGTGACTCTATTTCTGTTTTGTAAATAAGTTCATTTGTACCATTTTTTAAGATTCCACACATACGTGATATCATATAATATCTGTCTATCTCTGTGACTTCACTCAGTACGACAATCTCTAGGTCCATCCATGTTGCTGCAAATGGCATTATTTCGTTCTTTTTTTAATGGCTGAGTAACATTCCATTGTATACATGTACATCTTCTTTATCCATTCCTCTGTCGATGGACTCTTAGGTTGTTTCCATGTCCTGGCTATGGTAAACAGCGCTGCAATGAACATTGGTGTGCATGTATCTTTTCAAATTGTGTTTCCTTTTAGGGGGGGCTGGAATAACTTTAAGCAGCCATAGGAAATCTACTGGCAAAGTGCCATTTGTGGCTGCTTCTTTAATTGGTGTGTGCCTTGGGGGCGGCAGGAAAAGTTTCCTGCCTGAGGATCTAGAAGATCTATCAGCATTAGGAATGCCTAACAAGGGAAATCCACAGCAATCAGATGGAAAGGGCACTTGGGTTCAAGAATCTGACAAAATTGGCTCATCATAGGTTGCATGTGAGCTACACTAAGTGGGGAGAGCTTCCTTCCCCCCACTCTCTGCCTTACCTGGACTGTATGCGTCTTAGGGGCAGGACCATATTTTAATTAACTCTGTTATCTCTAAGGCCTGAGAGAAGCCCTGCACATAGTAGATGCAGAAAGGAAGAGGGAAAGAGAGAGAGAGAAAATGAGACTATACATTACTGTGCCTCAGAAAGTAGGGAATGAATTATCTTTTCTCTTGGTGCAACGAGGCCCCACAAATCCTAATTCCACTTGATGTTCTTTCCTACACCCAAACTGGCAGAGTTCTGCCTGTGCATAATCGTATGCTGCTGGGGGGAAAAGGAGACCCCCTTATGAGAAGCTGTCCAAGTACAGAAACCGGATATGAGAACAGCTTCCATCTCCTAATGTCTGCTAGGAGGCTAAGCGGGATGTGAATGCCATTCAAAGGACAAAGTTTATGCCATCTCTCTCCCTATGTAGGAGAAGTTACATGCCTCATTTTCCCTCTAACTTTCACAAAGTTCTAGAAGGGGAAAAAAACATCTGACATTTAGGACTTTAGACACTTGGCTTGGATCTTTTCTCCAGAGTTAAACTGATAGCAGTTGGAAAAAATAAACGTATCAAGAGGTATCAGGCATACACAATTATTTTCACAACCCAAACTAAACATATGTCTTAGTGGGCAAAGAAAATGTCAAATGTTTGTCAAAAAATAATCCTGTGCAGAAATTTGCCATGAAAAGCTTGAGATGAAATGAAAAACTGTTAAAGATACTTGAAATGATTAGTTGCTGATGCAACAGTTCTTGTTAGATGTATTTCACTCATGAATGATAAACCATTTTTGGTGGAAACAGTCTATTCCTAGAATCCAGGCAATGCTTCATGACTGTGTTTAATCAACTCACGTTTCACCTCACAAACAACTTAATGGGATTCTAAATAATTCCTTCATGCCTTTTTCCCATTATGTATAAAACTCAATCTAAATTTGAACTAAGATTTCATTACTGGATAATTTTGCTATGTGATATTTTCTTAATCACAGTCTTTTCAAACCTTTATATTTTAGTTAAATATGCATAGGTTTTGTTTCATTAAACAAAAATAGAAGTGATTATTTCACTACAGACTTCATTTCAGGTGATTATCTTTAATTTGATGAAGGGCAATATTTATAAAGTCATTCTTTGTGCACAGGTAATTCAGTGGTAATAAATGTCAGTGAATCTCATCTCCTTGGAAATGACGCATATGATTATTCATTTGTTCATTCAACAGATTTTATTGGGTGACTACTGTGTGCAAGGCATGATGCTATGTGTGCAGAGACCACAAACTGTAGTTTGGATTAACTACTCGAAAATATACGAAGTGATATTTATCTGCACATGTGAAGCAGAGCCTCCAACTATAAACTGCCCACATTTTGTTTTCTAGGCTTTGTTAAACATGTGCCTTTTCTCTTCTTTAAAAAAAAAAAAAAAAAAAA
This sequence comes from Physeter macrocephalus, assembly GCF_002837175.3. Classification (NCBI taxonomy): domain Eukaryota; kingdom Metazoa; phylum Chordata; class Mammalia; order Artiodactyla; family Physeteridae; genus Physeter; species Physeter macrocephalus. The sequence continues at coordinate 57,524,640 of NC_041215.1, forward strand.
AAAAGTCAATTTGGCTCTTTGCGCACCTAATTTAAAATCTCCATTGGTGGTCCTGTGACTCTTGAAGCTTGAGGCGGGATGCACAACCCAATATTCCTATAAGCCCACCCATGCCCCCTCCCCGCCCAAATGTGTCTCCTTCTTAAATCCACCAGAAAGCAGTGGCTCTGTTCAGAGCCTGGCTTGCTTTGTAGGTCGTGAAAACTGCAGGATGGGATGGCAGATCCACTGGGACCAAGAGCTGAAGCCCACCAACATCCCTGGAAACAAAAAGACTTGCCCCTCTGGTGATCTAAAGCCAAGAAGTATACAGCTGGGAGAGATCCGGCACATTATGTGGTTCTGTATCCTTTTTTTTTTTAGATGATGAAATGAGACTCAGGGAGGTAGAGGATCTGCACACATGAGTCTGTGGTAACCAGTAGCTAAGATCTAAACATAGCTTTGTATCAACGACTGGATCAGACTCACAGACCCCATACCTAAATAATTCTTATCACGCATTAGGTCCAAACAGGCTGGGGGAGGGGGCTGAGAATCGGTGTTAATTATTGGTACCATACCAGCTGTCCTGCCCACTAGGCGTAACAAATACCATGATATGTCTGGGAATTTGAGCCCATTAAGTACTAGGCTGTGTACAAATCTGATGATGGAAACTACTGAAATCAGAAAATACTAGAATTCCGTCTATCACCACCTTCCCTATAGTTTCGAGTGTGCAATCCTCAGTACAAAACACGGTGAGGTCCCGGTTCTGCTACCCTTGGCGAGGCTCCAGGAAGAGCCTGACTCTCCAGGGAGAAACAAAATCTGCATATCTTACGGCAGCCCTCGGAGCATCTGGCACCAACCGTGAGAGGCGCTCGAGCGAGACTTCTCACTTGCCTTTGTGCCGGCACTGCCTCCGGCGACCCTGTCAGTCAAGGTCTCTTCTTGTGCTCTCTAATCCCCTGCGTCCCTCGGGGGCTCCAGAGGCTAAAGTCGAGGGCTGTGGGAAGCTCGCACAGCCCAGAAGCACCTCCACGAGGTCACTCCCAGCTGAGCGCAGGTTCACCTCGCGGGCCTCCCCGCCCGACAGCAAAGCCTGCGTGCTGGCACTTGCGTGCGCGTCCTCCCTAGTTTCACCCGGGATTTGGCTCGGTTCACCCGCAGCAGCCCAGCTCCCTGCTAAACTCCCAGACCTAAGCTCAGGGGCCTTCACCCGGCCTTCCCACCGGCTCCTCCTCCTCCTCCAGAGGCTACGCCCTTCCTGGGAACGGCACTCTGCAGCCAGGCACCGCAGGCTGGGGCGGCGGGTGCCTGGGTTCCAGCCGGAGGTTCCCGGGGATGCTCCCGCCCCCACCGCGCCTGGCCCAGCCCGAACCCCTAACGGCCGCGCGGGGAAGCCTTCCCCTCCGCGCTGTAACCGGCCCTCCCTACCAGCGCGCCCCAGGTTGGTGGGTGGGCGCGTGGGAAGGCGATAACCCGGCCTTGAACCCCAGACCCTAGAAAATAATTCACCATGCCAATAATTCAACTGGACGGGAAGGTCAAAGGCGGATAGGACGGCCCGCCTTAGACTGGAGGAGGGTGATGCAATGGGTCAGGAGGGAATGGCGTGGGCCGGGGGACACCAAGTGATCACGGGGGCGGGGGAGGCTCGGATCTGCCGGCCGGCAGCTCGGAGAGGAGGCCCGGCGACCGCCCGCCGGGTGCTGCCCGCGCCGCCAGCGCATTCCAGGCAGTAGGCGTCACGAGCGCCGCGGCTGCTTGGGCTCACTTTCCTCTCTCCCCAAGCGCGGAATCCGCCTGTACCTGCGTTGCTTTGGGGATTTTCTCCCACCACCCTCTCCGCGCTCCCCGCCTAGCCACCAAGCAGCAGGTTAGATCCTGGAGGGGCGCGCTCGCATCCGAGAGCCAGCTGATTCCAAGGCGGCACACGCATCCCCCCAACATTTGGCCTTCCCGGCCGCCCCGAGACGACTCGGGCACAGCTCCGCGGCCACCCGGCTACAAGCATTTTCTACCACTGGGTCACCCCTCGGGCAAAGAGCGCCCTTCTCTTCCCACAGCTTTCCCCCGACCCAATGTCGTCCCCCCACCCCCACTCAGAAGGGACACAATTTTCACCCCGCAGGGAATCCCTCGTAAGAAGCAAAGTTAAAGGCGCGGCGCAGAGCGAGCGCTGGTGGCGCGCTGGCCCGTGCTGAGAGCGTGCCAGGCGCGGAGTCGCGCTACCCGCCGCGCACCCCGGAGCGACTGGAAACCCGCCCGAGCGCCACGCGGTCCGATGACTCTCTTACCCGAAGTGTCCCACAGGCTCAACTCTATTCTTTGTGTGTCGATTTCAAAACTGGCCGTGTAATTCTCAAACACCGTAGGGACGTAATTCTGGACAAGATGGACAGGGGAAAAAAAGAGGGCAAAGAGGTTATCTTAAAATGCACGACACCCGCAGAACACCCTCTGATAATCGCCTCCCCAACTCTCCAACTGAAAAACGAAACCCCAAACCCCGCACCCACCAGATCTCACACTGAACACGCGGACCCTTTCCGAAACCCCTAACTTCCCTCTCGCCCCACCCGGATCCTCCAAGACCCGAGGATCCAAATCTCTCAACCCCAGATTCTGCACACAGGACCGAACAAGTTGCAGAAGCTAGCAGCAGAAAGGGCAGGCGCATCCCAACCCCTCAACGCTTCCAGCCCACTTTCCCTTTCCGGGCAGTCTAACCAGGGGGAAAGTAGTAAATGGTGAGAAAGACGGCTGAAAAAAAGAAAAACGGGTGAAGGGGGGAAAGTCGGGGGAAACCCACCTCGACGCGGGGATCCCCCGGGCCGCCCCCCTCCTCGCAGCCCCGGCGGGCCACACTCACCTCGGGGAAGCAGTCTTTGGCGAAGACGTGCAGCAGCGCGGTTTTCCCACACTGACTGTCTCCCACCACTACTATCTTGCATTTCACGTTCTGATTAGGATCCATGATAGATTTACTGGATAATTTCTGGCTGGCTCTTCTCTCCTTCATTGATCTTGCCTTATTTTATCTTGAAACAGAAATTTTCACTTAAGAGGAAAAAATATATATATTTCTCTTTCTATAAAAAGCAGATATATAAAAATAAATCGCAAGGCTGGTGGGAACCCCTGAAGCGCCGCGCAGACGAGGAGAGCTAGAGGAGCAGGCACATTACTCTCCTCCGACAAGTTTTATGCCTGACTCCACCCGGCGCTTCCCAAGTCCAATTCCGATCCGACTGCTTTGTTTCACGCTCTCTGCGCGGCTTTATACGCCCGGCCTTCCAATCCTCTTTCTCAATGAGAGAAGGAAACTGATCCGCCTCCTCCCCTTTTATGGAGCCTGGGAGCGAGAGCCGTCTGGCTCCTCGCAGAACACGTAGACAATGCGCCCTCTAGGGTGACCATGCGGGATCGATTTCCAGACCAAGGCTCTGCGACGACTTGAAGACCCCAATGACGCCTTGCTGAAAGATGGGATTGTACAAGTCAAGGAGGAGGTGGGAAAATGAATTGTCTGTGCATATTGATTTTTATCAGAATTTCTTGAAAAAACGTTTTCATAGGGGCTGATCTACGGAAGCCTCATGAACATTTATGAAAGCAAAAACATTTCCTGCCCAACACAGAAGGGTGGGGAAGGGTTAAGTGGCTGTATTTTCTTAGAAAGTGTTTTGTATCAGGTATATAGGCCATGGAACAATAGCTAAGCCGGGTTACTTCCGATGCCGGAACTGGCTTGCCTTGGTCACAGCAATAGAGTGGCTTCTGAAACCAGTGAGTTCCAGCGACTCAGGAGGAGAGAGAAAGGTTTTGAGGAGAGGGAAGGGGAGGTGGGAGGGGAGAAGAAAGAAAAGTGGAAGATGCTCATAACTGAGTGACCAAAGCCATTGGAAACTCAGTCCTACTGCACTAGGGACCTACACACACAAGGTCAGCCATTGCCCCTGTCAGTGAGAAGAGGGGGTAGGAGGGATTTTGATCCTGCCCTTTAATTCCTTTATCTGTAGCTTCCCTTTCTCTGAAATCAAAGCACACTAGGCTGGACCCAGAAAATAGAAACTTGCTTGGCTGAAAAATGCAGGTACAACCCTTCGCTCCCTCTCCACCTTGCCTCCACATCCACCCCCTACCCACCCACCTGAAAGTCTCAGAGAGGACTAAAAATGGCCACACGTTTGTTCTCTCTTCCCTATATAAAGTCCTTCTTTTCTCATCTTCATTTCCTGTGCTTCAAGTGATCAGGAGGTTTCACCTATTTTTAAAATTTTTATAGAGGTATAGTTGATTTACAGTATCATATGTTTCAGGTGTACAATATAGTAAATCCCAATTTTTAAAGATTATACTCCATTTATAGTTACTATAAAATACTGGCTATATTCCCTGTGCTGTGCAATGTATCCTTGTAGCTTATTCATTTTATACATATAGGTTGTATCTCTTAATCCCCTACCCCCATCTTGCCCTTCACCACTTCCCTCTCCCCACTGGTAACCACTAGTTCGTTCTCTATATCTGTGGGTCTGTTTCTTATGTTATATTCACTAGTTTGTTTTATTTTTTAGATTTCACATATAAGTGATATCACAGAGTATTTGTCTTTCTCTCTGACTTATTTCACTCAGCATAATGCCCTCCAAGTCCATCCATGTTGTTGCAAATGACAAAATTTGCAGAGGTTTCACCTATTAAATTGTATTAAGGACATTGGCCAAAAAAAAAAACAAAAAACCATATAGGTTCCCCCATGGACACTTCTAGGTTTGTAAATGAGATGAAGATGAGGTGAAAAACCAGAAAGTTCAGTATGGGGAGTGAAAAGGCACAATGATAGATAGTTAAAAGCATACATGTAAGTATCAACCCTAGGACCGTGAAGACTCAGGGATCTAAGGATGGTCTCCTCTTCCTTTCAGAATAGAGAAAACTGGAGCCGCTTAAAGGAAGACTGACTCAGTGTGTAGGGCTGTGTTCATACACACACAGGGCTGACTCACAGAAAAAGGGAGCACTGGCCCTGCTCAGGTTACGAAAGCAGCACTGGCCAAAGTTTGCTCTGCAGAAAGTGTGCTCACAAAAAGCGTCCTGCATCCCAATTAGTGATTGAGACACTGTGCCCGTATCACCCCTTGAAGATGTGCCAAGCATTTTGACATATTACAAATAGTAAAAAGCTCTATAGAAAGGTAGCATACCTAACGTAGTTTAACCCAGCATTCTTCAAAACTACTTAAGCACAGGAAACTTTGATCTAATTATTTACTTGTTTGAGAAGCAATGGACATAGTGGTTGGGGGCAGGAAATCACAAAGAAGTGTATCTGTGTGACCTTGGATAAGTTACTTAACCTCTCTAAGCCTCAATTTCATCATCTGTAAAATGAGAGTCATAATAGTAATGATGAGGAAATGCAAGTGAAATTTGCAGGATAGTTACTGGCACATTAAAGAATCCTCCACCTACTTTATATTTCACACGTAACTCTTATTTTCACTTCTCAGAACTGTTGAACATATCTTGGGAAATTCTGGCCTCATTAGTGGACTCACTAATTGGAGCTAAGAGAATAGATCCACCCTTTTTTTTTTTTTTTCCTCAGATTTTTAACTTAGGAAGTTGCTCCTTTCTGGAAATATGATTTGACCTTCCACATTCCTGAATTGATATAGTTTATGTGGTTAAGCTGCTCTAACTAGCAATAGTTATGAATTATTAGTATTTGGCTGACAATGAATAAGACGGCCATGTAATTTATCATATAAGCTGGGACACTTTTGAGAGCAAAAGGGGGTACCACTAATGGTCAGAACAACAGTTGTAAACAGGGTCTGGCCCAGGCAAAATGAGAGACCTAATCACTTTAATGAATAATCTGGAATCATAGACTATTTTTGGAAATCAGGTGACCTGAATCTCCAGGAATCTGCCAGTTGCTGAGTGAAATATTTTTAATTTTTAATTAATTATATTTATTTATTTAAATAAATTTATTTAAATAAATTTATTTTATTTATTTAAATAAATTTATTATATTTATTTAAATAAATTTATTTTATTTTTGGCTGCGTTGGTTCTTCGTTGCTGTGCACAGGCTTTCTCTAGTTGCGGCAAGCGGGGGCTACTCTTCGTTGTGGTGCGTGGGCTTCTCATTGCAGTGGCTTCTCTTGTTGTGGATCACCGGCTCTAGAGAGCCGGATCAGTAGTTGTGGTGCACGGGCTTAGTTGCTCCTCAGCATGTGGGATCTTCCCGGACCAGGGATCGAACCCGTGTCCCCTGCAGGGGCAGGCAGAGTCTTAACTACTGCACCACCAGGGAAGTCCCTGCTGAGTGAAATTTAATGGCTGTGTAATAGGGTAGAAAACTAACTGCCTGAAGTCACCAGGCTTTGAATCCCTTTAGGGTAAGAATTCTTTCCTTGTCTTCTTTGAGTCTCTACTACTCACTGTGTAGTAGATACTCAATATATTTTAAAAATTCATTTAGCATTTAGTTCAACAAATATTTATTAACCTGCTATATTCCAGGCACTGTTCTAGAAACTGTAGGTATAACAGGAAACAAGCCAGCCTGCTTGCTGCTCTCACAGAGTACATATGCCAGACAAGAGATAGACAATAAAGAAGTAAGCAAGTACACAAATAAGAATGAATGTGCCAAGTTCTATGAAGACAAAACAGGATGGCATGATGAAGCGTAGGAAGGTGGGGATTAGACCCAGTGGCCTGGCAATGCCTCTCTGAGGAGGATGAGTCTTCAATGGTGAGAACAAATCAACCTGGAGAAGGTCCACTGGAAGTTAAGGGAACAGACAGTGAAACAGTTATATGCAGAGAACTCAGCAGGTGGGAGGAACAGGAGGAAGGCTGGAGTCAGTAGGCCCACTGAAGGAGGGAGAAAATAGATAGGAGAGCAGAAGAAAGAGGGCAGGAGCTAATAAATGGGCCTTGGAGACAGGTTCACAGAATTTGGCTTTCATTCTAAGGGCAATATGCCGTCAGACACAGGAAGGCTTGAAGCAGGGTAATGACTTGATTATTTGAATGAATGGCTCCAGTTCTAAGTTTGCAGCTGTCACTCCACTAACTATGACTTTGATGAAACTGCTTATCTTCAATGAGATTTTCAGATCTAAATGATACCTAAAGTCCTAGAAAAGACTAAAATTTTAGATTGCAATGAAAGGGTTTTCCCTAAGGAAAACATTCATTTGGAAGGAGTGCAGCCCCACCTAGGGAATCATACATTACCTAATGTCCCGTCCTTTGTTACTCTTCTTGTTTCCTATTACTCTCTCCTTTCTCTAATTACCCCTAAGTTCAAGAGAAGAGAAAAAATAGCAAACATTTCCATATGGATTGGTTACTACATCGTGTGCATTCAGCATTCAGCTGCCCTAAGAAGTCTGAACTTAAGAATTCTTTCCTCTGTGGTTAACAACCCTCTACTTATAGAGGGAAGCACCCCCTCGCATAGAAACTGCATCCCCTCTGACACAAAACAGGTTGATTCCAGGCCTGGAGAGAGGGCTAACTGAGAGAGAATAGCCATCTAGGGATGGCACAGACCTGATAAACAACAACAGCTCTGTGTTCTTTCTATGAGCACTGGCCTACAAGTCAGGACATTGGCTTTTAGTCCCAGCTAAACTAAAGCACTGTCTGACCTTGGGCAAACACTGACTGAATTCTTTTCCTTAGTTTCATCCTTACAGGACAATGATAATATCTGCTTCCTTTAAGTCCCACAATAAGGCTGCTTAGAAGATCACATGCCCTCTACTTTCAAACATTCTTCTTTAGAAACACACGTCAGGCATCCCCTCCCCCTCCCTTTTCAGGTTCAGTGTATTTAGGGAGGTCTGGGTTCACAGTGGAATATTTAAGGCATAATCCTAATTGTTTATTCCTGGTTGCCTGCCTCTCCTCAGATGCCAGCATAAGTGTTTGAAGGAGCAAGTGTGCCTTGAGGAGAAAGCCCTGGTCTCTTATAAGCATCGTCAACGGAGCAGAGATAACATTAAAAACAGAAAATGTGCATGATGTTTTCATAGAAGTTATGTCAGAAAATATGGATATGAGTCATAGGCATTCTCTTTGAGAATTTAAGAGATGGTGTGTATGAAGTAGCTTCAAATACATGAAGTTCAATATAAAATAACAGCAGGAAAAAATAAAAATAAAATAAAATAAAATAACAGCAGGGTGTAAACTTGTGACCTGCTCTGTAGTGAAGGGTGCCACTTTCACAACTGTCCCTTTTTTGAGACGGTTAACTCAGCTGGCCTTACATAACATCAACCAAACAGGAGGCGATTTTTTTTTTGGAGAAAGAGGAATTGAGGAAAGAAGGCTCATAAAAGTCAATGGATTGAAATTGTTGTTTGGGAAGAATCTGTTCTCTTGGAGAGGAATCTTTCCTTTTATTTTCTTTTAAAATTATGGCTGATTGTCCTGTCAAGGGCATTGCAATAAGCTGTGTAGGCTGTTTGGTAAGGGTACTTCAGTCTGGGTTGCAGAATTTGGTCCTGTTTTTCCTCATTAATGCTGACTGCTAATATGATTTACTGCTGCTGTGCAGACTTAGCCCTCACCCTTTAGCTGACAGGAAATGACACAGCTGTGTGAATGTGGAATAATAAGTCATTGCTCAACTGATCATCCTTTTCTCTGTTTACAGCAAATTTGACAAAGAATTTGTTGCATACTTTAGAAACGCAGGTCCATAATTTTGTTTCTGTATATCAAAGGGTACATATAACCATTTCCAACTGCCTCTTCCAAATTCAGTGTCATTGATTCCTAATAACATTTCTTTTATAATTCAGGATTTCCAGGGGGTAGAACAAACAAACAAAAGATTAACATTTGAAGAATTAATACAGGATGATAAGACTTATTGATACTGCTAAACATCCAAATATACTCTATATGAATTTGTCAGTGCAATATGAAAACTATTTAAGGAACTTCCCTAAGAAAAAACTTTAAAGAATGAGTTCTTTAGAAATTGTTGTCTTTGAAAAACAACATTAGTACATTCAAAAGATACACCATTTTCAGTGTTTTAGGAGTAGTCAAAGAAAAGCAAAGATTATTACTGAACACTAACCAGGCCATCTTTCAGAGACTACCGGAGCTTCATTGCCAATCTGATGAAATATACAGAGCTGAGTTACTTATGGCAATGTCCATGGTCAAGGGGCATTCAATATTTTATTTTATTTTACTTTTTAAATTAATTTTTATTGGAGTAGAGTTGCTTTACAATGTTGTGTTAGCTTCTACTGGCATTCAGTATTTTAATCCAAGACTTAAAAGATGGAGTCACAGATGCCCTATCAAATTTCTGGAAAAATCCTTTGTGAAAATTCTTGTCACTTATGTTGAAATACTTTAAGAAAGAAAATGTGAAAACTTCTTTGAGGTTAGCATTCGTTTACTGAAAAGGCAGTAGTTGTTAGATCAAACGTATAAACAAAACACTCAGTAACCACTACTTTATTATTTCTGAACTCAAAATGAGGAAACAGGAAATAATTGACTAGAACAACTTGAAATGAGTCATTAGCTTAGGCAAAGACAAAGACAGACAGTAGATTTTAAAGTTAAATAACCTCAGTTTGCTGATATTACTCTTGAGACCAGCAGCTCTCAATTTATGTGTAGGCAGAGGGCCACTATTTTGGTAAATAAAACCAACCAACCAACAGAAAAATTCACAGATGTTCCCTGGAGGATTGTGCCCAGAACTAGAAGTCAAGTTGCAACAATTTTGATAACAAATCTATAAAGAGATGTCTAGGTCTGGTACTCTGTGTATAATATTTACTTAAAAATTGAGTGCCTTAGACGGGATTACATTAGATCTTGAATCATGCATGATCCATGAACAAGGACTATAACGGATAACTAGTGATTCCAGACCCAGAATTTGAGAATCACTGCTCCAGACCAGTTTTTAGGGTCAAAAGATGTTTCCTTTTGACAACTGATTTGACTTCAGCAGAGTGGATTTAGTACTTCAGATCATAAGCTCAACTGGAGTGGTAGTGCTTACAAAAGAGTTTATGACTGTTAAAGACTGTAAAAAAATATGACAGTATCAATTCTCTCTTCTTTTTTGTTGTAGAAATGAGAGCAAAATTATTTCATTTGCTTTCATTGAATTACTTGGTATGTCTTATGTTCTTATCCTAGAAGATCCTTTCAGTTAAATATTCTTTATTTCCAGGGTGTAAGTTAAAACCCCAAATCTTCTTTCCTTTGAAGGAAACCTCTTTGAGGGAAGAGGGCATCCTGGAAAATATATCCCAAATGCTCAAAACAGTACTCAAGAATATCTAAGATAATGCAGACCCAGATAAGTTCTTGCAACCACCGATTTTTGAAAACATATATAAGGGAGAAGAAAATTATTCTTTTATCCCTGGCCAACAAGAATCTTGCCTTCTATAAACATCTTCTAGTCTTGAGGGTCCTCTGGGTCCTCCTTCTCCCCTCTAACTTTCAAGGAACCCTCTCTGAAAGGCACCGCTTTTTACCAATGCTGGCTATTACACACTGAGTGCTTTGAACGTGATTATGAACTAACTGTTAGCCCTTCAAACTGTCCACATAAGTAGGGGTCAAATGACTCACCACAATCTGATCCTGGCCCTTATCCAAGACTCTTCTGTAGGTCACATCATTGTCACCAAACCACTACAGACTGGCTATAGGTTAAAAGAATGTGTAAGCATTATGATGCAATGTCTGGTAACTAGCAAGATATGTAAGTTGTGTGTGAAAAAAAACAAAAAGAAAAACAAACGCCTGTCCTGTTCTTTAAAGGCGTAGAGGAGGTCCTAATTCATTGATACTATAATTCACCTTAATTTTAACTCAGAGCAGAAAGCTACCATCAGCACACTGTATGTAGCCATTGATCTTAATAAATATTTACTGAGGATTTATGCCAGGACACTTTGTTTTGGCTTATAGCCTCCATGCTGCTTCTGAAAATGCCCCATGGTGCTTCCACACTGTCACAGCAACGCTATGGAATCAATCCAATGGCTGCTCTCAGGAGTACACCACGTCATCGAGTCCCATGTATACATGCCTAAATTCATGTTAGATGAGGTCGCCAAAGGCTCTTAACACATTGGCACCAGGGCACTTAACGGTGGTTCATATATAATTAAAACAGACATTTGAAACCAAATTTTGAATTACATCATAAATCTTGGCATGATGAGAAAAGAAGAAAATTAGGGAAAATATGAACGTATTTCTTTTTATTAAAAAACATGACTTAGAAAGAAAGGCTAATATTAGCATCCTAAAGAGAGGCTTATTTATTATAATGTACAATGGAAGGCATTCAACTTTGACTCATTTTCCAAAACAGCTGACTAGCTGTTGCCCAATTAATACATTTTGGAAACTTTCCAGAAATGATCCTTTCCATATACGTTTACGAATTCACAGTTTTACTCCCCGCCTCCCGGCCAAGTTCTCAGTTTGTATTTTCAGCAGTCTTGGTGAGTGCTACCTGGCCTACACTTCTCAGTCTGAGGGCCTGGGAAGTCAGGTCAAAAGAGTTGGAGGAAAGAGAATCAGCAGACTTTGCAGTTCTCTGGAGCTTACCTACTGAGCCATCCATGGACTTCAAGACCTCTTGGGGCCTCCCAAGTTGACTGGTGCTGACAGGATTTCTCACAGCGCTCTGAAACACACCGAGGTGAATGACTAGAGACTATGAGAAAAGCAACTCTAACCATGAAAATCTCTTTCTGTAATAGTCCAAAATGTCTGGGTGCAAGGATAAAAGAGGAAGTCTTTCTGAGGGTCAATGATTTGGGTAATTCCAGGCCCCCAATATCCACTGTTCCCACACACAGCCCTGCAAAGCTTTTACTACCATGAGGAAAGTCAGTTTGTATTAAAATATAAACAGAGCAGTAGATGGCAGACCCAGTCTCCAAAGGAAATCTGGGAGACAAGCATGGTCTCTAGGTTTTCTAAAATTACACAGGAGTAAAAACAATGAGGTTATAGTTTGGAGGGCAAAATTTTGCTTACATCGTGAAAATATAAATTACCCTCACATTTATTTTTAAAGCCCAATAAAATTACTATGTTTAAACTCAATGCAAATGAACGGTTGCGTTCGCCTATTGGTTCAATTCAATGATGCACTGCATTCCCCTCTCTGGTCTTAAAACCTCTATGGAGAAGTGGCTGGAAGAAACTGAAATGCAGTTCCTTGCGATGAAACTCTTTCTCAGTTGTGAGCCAGCCCTAGAGGATTAGGGGCTCAGGCACAGTTACTCACTCTTTCCTTTCTGGTCTAAATCTGGTTCGAGTATCTATCAGAGAAAGTCTTAAAGTGACTGAGGAAGACTGAAGAGTATAAGCACTGATGGGCCACTGACTTTGACTTTGAAAATGGTGGGTAATTGTAAGTGTGAGAGGCATCCAGATATAATGACTTCATACGGTGTTGGGAATATGGATATTTTGGTTACCACTAACTAGCTTGGTGATCATGGGCAAATATTTAACCTCTCTGGGTGTCAAGTTCTCCACCTGTAAAATTAGAGAGCTGACCTAGGTGATGTCTGAGATCTTGGACAGCTTTAAGGTGCATGGCCTATGACTCAGATTGTTTTTTTTTGTTTTTTTTTTTTTTTTTTTTTTTTTTGCGGTACGCGGGCCTCTCACTGTTGTGGCCTCTGCCGTTGCGGAGCACACGCTCCCGACGCGCAGGCTCAGCGGCCATGGCTCACGGGCCCAGCCGCTCCGCGGCATGTGGGCTCTTCCCGGACCGGAGCACGAACCCGCGTCCCCTGCATCGGCAGGCGGACTCTCAACCACTGCGCCACCAGGGAAGCCCCTCAGATTGTTTTTTAGATCAGTGGGAAGAACTATATCCCCATTGCCTGCCTTCCTTTCCATCAGCCTACAGCACTTGGCTCACAATGTAGGGCTACAAATTCAATTTCTTTAACATAGATACTCTTATTCAGGTTATGTATTTCTCCTTGTATCCATTTTGGAAATAATGTTTCTCAGGGAATTTGTCCATTTCATCTATGTTGTCAAAATTGTTGGCACAGAGCTGTCCATAGTATTTTCTTCTTCTTCTTATTCTCCTATTCTTCTGTAGGATCTATGGTCATAGTCCTTCTTTCATTCTTGATTTTGGTATTTTCTTTTTTCTACCTTTTGTTTTTGATTAGTTTTGATAGAGGCTTCATTTGTATTAACTTTTCAGAAGAACCAACTTTTGATTCTTCCAAATGTTGATTTTATTATTATTTGAGATTGATTTCATTGACTTCTGCTCTCTTTATTTTTTTTAATTAAAAAAAATTTTTTATTTTTATTTATTTATTATTATTATTATTTTCTTGGCTGCATTCTATTATTATTATTTTCAAGCATGCTGTGCCCATGCTTCTCACTGTGGTGGCTTCTCTTGTTGCCGAGCACAGGCTCTAGGCACGCGGGCTCAGTAGTTGTGGCTTGTGGCCTCTAGAGCGCAGGCTCAGTAGCTGTGGCACACGGGCTTAGTTGCTCTGTGGCATGTGGGATCTTCCCGGACCAGGGATCGAACCCGTGCCCTCTGCACTGGGAGTGTGGAGTCTTAACCACTGGACCACCAAGGAAGTCCCTTAATTTGCTTTTGTTTTTCTAGAATTTTAAGGTGGAAGGGTAGATAATTAATTTTAGAGGTTTCTTGTTTTTCTAATATAAATATTTAAAGCTATGGATTTCCTTTTAAACACTCTTTTAGCTGCATCTTACAAATTTCAGTATGTTGTATTTTTTATTGTTCCATTCAAAATATTTTCTAACTTTTCTTGTGACTTCTTCTTTGGCCAATGGATCATTTAAAAGTATTGCCTAAAATCCAAATATTTGGAGGAATTTATTGATATCTTTTTGTTATTGATTTCTAATATAATTATGTTGGGATCAGATAAAATACTCTGTGATTTCGATCCTTTTAAATATATTGAAAGTTTTTAATAGACTAGCATATTGTCTTTTTTGTTTAATATTTCATGTGTGCTTGAAGAGAATGTATATTCTGCATCTGTCAGATGTAGTATTCTATAAAAGTCTATTAGGTGACTTGTTGTTAGTGTCATTCACATCGTCTGTATTGCTATTGACTTTTAAAAAATTTATTTGTTCTATCAATTGCTGAGAGTTGGCTGTTAAAGTGTCCTGTGATGATTGTGAATTTATCTATTTCCCTATTTAGTTTTGTCAATTTTTGTTTCATGTACTTTGAAGCTTTGTTATTAGTTGTATTACATTCAAAATTGTCATGTTTTTGATAAATTCAATTTTTTATATTATAAAATATCTCTCTTTATCTTGGATAATACTTATTATTTGAAGCCTACTTTGATATAAATACAGTCACACTAGCTTTCTTATGATTAGTGCCTGGATAGTGTTTTATTCCCTATCTTTTTACTTTTAAACTATTTGCAACTCTATATTTAAAGTGTGCTTCGGGACTTCCCTGGTGGTCCAGTGGTTAAGAATCCGCCTTCCACGGGTTCCATCCCTGGTCGGGGAACTAAGATCCCACATGCTGCAGGGCAACTAATCCCGCGCACCACAACGAAGAGCCTGTGTGCTGAAACTAAGACCTGACACAGCCAAAATATAAATAAATTAAAAAAAAAAAGTAAAGTCTTACATATATATAAGTTAAAAAAATAAAGTGTGCTTCATATTGGTGGCATATAGTTGGGTTTGTATTATTATCTATTCTGATAATTCTGTTTTTAATTGGAGATTATATTTAATATAGTAACTGATATAGTTCAGTTGGCTATGATTTTTTGGTTGCTTTTGTTTTTTCATTTTCCTGCCATGCTAAGTTTCCTTTTGTCATATATCTTCTAAACAGGTTTCTAGGTGTCATCCTATCAACTTGGGCTGCTTTTCTATCTCTCAAAGGAAGTAGATCAATAGAACATATACACACTAAACATAGTCAAATAAACAGAGAATGGAAAATAAGTCAGTTGGGAATATAGGTTCTAGGATGGATCACACAACTCACGGTCATTATGCAGAAAGGACTTATTAGAGGATCAGTGTCAATACTGGTGGTAGTTGTCTGGGACCAGCACCAGGCCTGATACTGCTGAATATTTTCTTTGGTGATTTGTGAAAATTATATTTAAAGGAGTAAATGATGTATTGCCGGGTGGAAAGGCTGGCCAGTCCATGGTTGCCCAGATTATAATAATGAAATAATACGTTGGAGGAATAATGAGTAGCAAACAAAATGAGTGTTAATCAGGTAAATCTTCAGCTGATACACTTAAAAACAAAGCTAAAAATATTCTAAGCTAATAAGGATGAACAAGATTAGCAGGAAAAAAAGTCTTGAGGTTAACATGAATAAGCAAATGATTCTTTTACCACTGAAGTCCAACAATTTAAAAATATTATTGTGAGACTAGGATTCAGAAATAATAATAAAGCAAGTCACAGTGATGACCTAACTTCTATACTTAGCACCAGTGTGCTACGTCCAGTTCTAGATTCCCTAATTAACCTGGGAGAACTGGATAGATTTCAGGGAAGCATCAGAACTTTGGTTTTAGAGCTAGACCAATAGTCAGAGATAAGTCTGTCCAAACTTCACATTTTACTGATGATGAATCTCAGAAAGGTTGAAGTGTTTTATCCAAAGGCACACACTTAGTTTGTGGCAGAATTGTAACTAGAGACTTAACTTTTAATCCTTTGCCTATTGCTCTTTCCAGCTCTCCAATGAACTAGGGATTTTGAAATGAGAGGAGATGAGGAAAGATGCAGGGAAGTGAGATTATTCATTATAGAGAAGAAAATGTTTAGATTAGATACAATACCTATCATCAAACCTATGAGAGTTTCTTATTTAAAAGATGATGACCAGACACTCTTCATCTCCTCTAAAAAGGGACTTCATTTCCACGGATGACTGAAGGAAAGGAAATGCACAATAAAGTGCTACAGGAGGAATTTAGGAAACACAGAGCGAGAACCATTACTTATTAGTATGGTAGCTCACAGTACCTGTTCCCCAGAAGTCTGATTTTTTAAAATTCAGATATGTTCTTTTTTTTTCTTCCCTCTTTGCTTCCTGGTGCGCGAGGAGAGGGGTTTAAGCGCGCCGCTTAAAGGAGCTCCAGAAACTGGCGCGGAGCTGCCGAAGAGACAAGAGACTTTTTTTTTGCCTCTTTGTCTCCTGGTGCGAGAGGAGAGGGGATTAAGCGCACCGCGTAAAGGAGCTCCAGAAACGGGCGCGGAGCTGCCGAAGAGACAGGAAGCTTTTTCTTGCCTCTTTGCTTCCTGGGGCGCGAGAAGAGGGGATTAAGGGCACCGCGTAAAGGAGCTCCGGAGGCGGGCGCGAGCCGCGGCTGTCGGCGCGGACAGCAGAGACGGGCGTGGGACGCTAGGGTTGCTGCTGCCGCCAACAAGAGGCCTGTGTGCGAGCACAGGTCACTCTCCACACCGCCCCTCCCGGGAGCTCGTGCAGCCCGCCACTGCCGGGGTCCCGGGATCCAGGGACAGCTTCCCCGGGAGAACGCGTGGCGCGCCTCGGGCC
>NC_041215.1:57545988-57629069 GCF_002837175.3 Physeter macrocephalus
TGGGCATATACCCTGAGAAAACCATAATTCAAAAAGAGTCATGTACCAAAATGTTCATTGCAGCTCTATTTACGGTAGCCAGGGCATGGAAGCAACCTAAGTGTCCATCAACAGATGAATGGATAAAGAAGATGTGGCACATATATACAATGGAATATTACTCAGCCATAAAAAGAAATGAAACTGAGTTATTTGTAATGAGGTGGATAGATCTGGAGTCTGTCATACACAGTGAAGTAAGTCAGAAGGAGGAAAACAAATACCGTATGCTAACACATATATATGGAATCTAAAAAAATGTCATGAAGAGATTAGTGGTAGGATGGGAATAAAACACAGACCTACTAGAGCATGGACTTGAGGACATGGGGAGGGGGAAGGGTAAGCTGGGACGAAGTGAGAGAGTGGCAGGGACATATATGCACTACCAAATGTAAATTAGATAGCTAGTGGGAAGCTGCCGCATAGCACAGGGAGATCACCTCTGTGCTTTGTGACCATGAGAGGGGTGGGATAGGGAGGGTGGGAGGGAGGGAGACGCAAGAGGGAAGAGATATGGGAACATATGTATATGTATAACTGATTCACTTTGTTGTAAAGGAGAAACTAACACACTATTGTAAAACAGTTATACTCCAATAAAGATGTTAAAAACAAACAAACAAACAAACAAACAAAAAAAACTGAACTGGCATTGAGGAGAGGATCAAGGTCAGGAGCAAGATTACAGGGAGACCACTGAGAACCAGAGAAAGAAAAAAAAAAAAAATCAGATATGTTTCACCTATCTAAAATGGTAATTGCTACAGATGGGAGGATCTTGTTCAAGATCGCTAAACTTCCATACTAGATCATTTTTATTTGCCCTTATTGTGTGCCTCTTTATTATTCTCTTGCGAGATCTTATTCCAAGAAAGAGAAATAAAACTTGAAACCAATTAAATATTCTTGTTCTTAGTACCATCCAATACCATTCCCAGAGTGAGCTGACTCCCTACTGAGCCTTTATTGTAAGATTGCCGCTTTTATCTTTTACTATAAACTACAGGGTTTTGGTGTTAGGTGAGACAGTTTACCTAAGCACGCCCTTGGCTGACCAAAATGTACTCGCAAGAGCTACTGGAAAGTATGACCCCACTTGTCAGCAGCAAATGGAATTCTTCTTAGTTAATATTATGGCAAAATGTTAAATTGTCGTGAATTGTTCAAGATAACAATTTATTACCAGCTTACTGGGTAAATAAAAACCTGGATACTACAAACTGCATGAAAAACTACAATTAAAAGTAATTGCCCGTAGTGGATTTTGCTTATAAGACCAATACTTTTTAAACAGAAAGCAAGTTCAAGTAACATTAAAATCTGTATTACATAATTTCAGACAGATAGACTTGGAACAACCTGCATGATCTTCTCAGAAATTCAGAGATTGATTTCTGTTGTTACTTTACTTTCCTGTGCTACAGATAAAACAACATCGCATCTTTGATAGTTGAAAGTAAATTGAAATTCTTTTTTAGGCAAGTACTTTCAGTCAAGAAAAACAGCTGTATGTTAGTTTATATCAAGGTTGATTCTTTTCTATTATGCAGGAGTATTTACAAATGATTTTGACAAAGGTCACACAACCAAATCACTATTTTTCTTTAAAGAATGCGCCTCTAGAAGAGACAACAAAATGAGAACCAGTCAAGGAAAGTAAATAAGTTTTACTTCTCTTGAACATACATGAGGATCATTTGACTTGTCCACATCCCAGATAATTTACAAAGGAAGAAAACAATTACACTATAAAACCCAGTTGTTTGGAATGGCTTTGGTGTTTTTAAAAACATCTCATATTTCATGTTGTTTTCCATCGAGTAATATGCACCCGTTATAGGACATTATAAAGTATTTTGCTATCCCATGGAGCCTGTGCCCTACATTTTTTAGACCCAGTCATATTCTCCATATATAGAGAGAGGAGTTATGTGTAGTGGACTGGGTAAGAGCTTGAACAATGGAACCTGAGAAAGCTGGTTTCATAGCTGGACTCTATTTACTTCCTGTGAATGAACACTGTGGGCAAGTCACTTAACCTTTAGCTTCTCTGTGCTTGTGGATGATTACTCAATTATACCCTTTTGATTCTAGTAACTGGGAGGGAAGGTAACATTCACCTCTGACTTCTGCATTATTATTATTTTTTGCTCGTCCCTATGCTAACTCACTGTGAGAGAAGGCAGAACAACCTGTAGAAGTCCAAAAAAGCTGGTAGTGACGACATTGCAGCCCTATAGGACACCCCACAGTATTCTCCACCCTGGAGGGAACACCAGTACCTTTATCTCTCTTGGACAGAATGAATCTTAAGACATTATCTTCAGTGTCTGTAAATATCAATAGATAGACTTTGCCACTGTTTTGTTTAAAATTACACATGTGGTATACATTACCTGAATATTAATTAGAGTGATACCCGAGTCAGACCTTCCCTTTTGCAACCCAATAGGGAGTTAGAGTTAGATGCCATGATTTCCAGAAAGCCAAGCATTCCACAAAGAATAGCACTAGAGCTATTCTGAGGACTCCCATGGACCTCTATAGCATATTTTATTCATTTCTCTGTACCTTTAATAAGTATGGAAAATTTCTTAGTTAGCTTGGACTGCCATAACAGAAGAGCACAGACTACGTGTCTTAAGCAACAGAAATTTATTTTCTCATAGCTCTGGAGGCTGGAAAGTTCAAGATCAAAGTTCGAATGGGTTCCGTTTCTGGTGAGACCTCTCTTCCTAGTTTGTAGATGGCCATCTTCTTGCTGTGTCCTCACATGGCCTTTCCTTTGTGTGCATAAAGAGAGAGAGAGAGAGAGAAAGACAGAGAGACCTCTTCTTCTTCTTCTAAGGTCCTCAGCCCTATCAGACTAGGGACCCCTCCTTGTGACCTCATTTAACTTTAATTACCTTCTTAGGGGCCTGTCTCCAAAGACAGTCACATTGGGAGTGAGGGTTCAACATGTGAATTTGGGGGCACAATTGTGTCCAAAGTAGACAATAAATAGGGAGATTTACTGGCATTGTCTTAATTTCTTAAAGCATTTTTATGAAAAAGGCAATTATTTAAATATATAAGTAAATGTGATTTGATTTTTTTTTAACCTTTGCTAGATTTTTTTAAGGTAAAATACGTTTGTATCTTTGCTTGACTTTGCTAGACTTTTATATTTATGAAATATATTTCAGATATTTCCTAAATCTGAAAATGACCTTGTTATATCACCAGCTGTTGGGTTCAGAAGATCACCATAGTTTTATAAAGTGTCTTGAGAAAAACCATGTGGAGAGCAAAAGACATTAACATCGTATTATAAGGCTAGAGAGATTGAGTACAGTGCCTCCAATGTAAAACTCATAAAACTGAGGTCTAAAGAAAATCACAAATAAGTAACTGAGACACCTCTGCAACCCTGACCCGCCTTCTGACCTCACTGATCTTTGCTTTCCTCATTAACTCATCCACAATCCTTCTTGCTCCTATCTCGGTTCTTTTAAAGTCCAGAATTAAATGTGAAACTCTTCTGTGGATCCAAGGTGTAACCCGAACCTATAGCTGAAGAAATTCTTGTGCCTGTGTAGTGGTGGCACAACTTTGACCTTACAAATTGATCCAATAAATCTGAATTTCAAAGTGAGTAGAGATTCCTAGGAATTCTGTAGGTCATAAGATGACCTTATTTAGGAGAATAAATAATGTAATAATATACAGCCACGAAGAGAAAGACATCAACTCCGGACTGGAGCAATTTATTTAACACTTGAAGTTGTTGGCATATTTAACAATCATCAGATAGACCATAATACTGATAAAGCATTATATGGGTTAATTTATAAAATGTATTCTTAGCAGTTATCTAATTAACAACATTTGTCATTGATTGAGTACCTACTGGCATAATTGCTTTGCTTTCCAAATTGAGACAACCTTCCAATGTCACATAAAGTATTTTAAACTACTATGAAACATACATTCATTCGCTCATAAACTGAAGATTTTATAACAAGGGCAAAATAATTAAAATTTTAAAATCAAAATAATAGTTTTTAAAAATATTTATTTATTTATTTGGCTGCATCGGGTCTTAGTTGTGGCATGCAGGATCTTCATTGCGGCATGCGGGATCTTTTTTTTTTTTTTTTTTTAATTGCAGCAAGTGGGATCTTTCAGTCACGGCATGCTAACTCCTAGCTGCAGCATGCCAACTCTCAGCTGCGGCATGCGGGATCCAGTTCCCTGCCCAGGGATGGAACCTGAGCCCCCCGAAATTGGAGCATGGGGTTCTAGCCACTGGACCACCAGGGAAATCCCCAAATTATAGTTTTTTTTAAAGGTAGTAAATATTTTATGATATCCAAGATTATTGAGTTCCAGTGCAGTGAAAGCTGTCAATTCACTCCTCAGTACAGATCAGACATGGGGGTGAGGAGGTACCAAACGGAAAGGAAAGAAGAGTCCTAAATAAAAGCTTGTCCTTGCAGAGAGTCACTCAGGTCTCCCTTGGCAGTGCTGAAATCCACCTGACCTCAGCACATTAGTTCACTTAACTTTCACTTCTCTCTTGCCCCAGCCTGAGTGCCTCAGTGAGACCGGCAGAGAGAAGGAACTCTCCACGTGAGAAGTGAGTTTGAAATACTTTGCTAATAACAGTGTAGGTGAACGCCTGGCTCAGAGGGGGTTAAATCAAGGGCATGGAGCATCGCTGCTTTGGGTGAAAGAATCTCAGCGACATGACTGAGCCCAAGTGTAATGCAAACTGCCGAAAAGCAATAATTAAACTTACACCTTTAACTTTGTTAAATGAATGATCTAAAAGCTCCACCCCTCTGAAAATAATAAATTAAGCAGTGTGAATCTGCTGTAGGCAACTGCAGTGATTACATGGGACATGTGGTTTGGGATTATTTGGATTAGGAGCAAATTGTACGTGTGGACTGTTCAACACTCAGGAAGTATTATGATTGTCCTAGGACATGTTCACTATTATATGGTATCAACATATATCAAAGAAAGCCAAAATCTCCACAGGAGGAAATCAATTCACAATTCATAGGTCCATGTGTCCAAATAAAACGAGAAAAATTTAAACATGCTTTCTTTTAGGTCTTATAATAATAAAGTTCTCCATTATAAAATTTCCCTAAATGCTACTTATAAGGAAAATATTGTCCTATAGGCCAAGTGGAGGAGATAAAATGAACTATATTGAAAAAAAATCGAGATTTTCACGATACAACGGCAACAAACCTC
This sequence comes from Physeter macrocephalus, assembly GCF_002837175.3. Taxonomy (NCBI): domain Eukaryota; kingdom Metazoa; phylum Chordata; class Mammalia; order Artiodactyla; family Physeteridae; genus Physeter; species Physeter macrocephalus. The sequence goes on from NC_041215.1 coordinate 57,551,278, forward strand.
AAGAAACGGAAGAAACAGAGGCCTCATTTAATCTAAAGAGAGAGAAGACTGATGGCTAAAAACAACCAGGTGCTAAATTCAGTATTTCTGTTGTGGTTATGAAGATTGTAAAGAAGAACCTATAATCTCATGCTTTTTAAAAATTTGGCTAATAAGCATGCATGCATGTTTGTGTACATTTCAAGTCTTCCCTTTTATTAAGCCTCAGATTCAGCTCCTGCCTCTTTTCTTTATGTGGATTTGTCTTGTAACGTGGATTATAAGACTCTCTCTGGCAGACACCATACAACTATGTCTGCTGTGGCACACATCTATCTTGAGCAGTCAGCACACCAGACCAGCCTATCAATGAGGAACCTTCTCTCTGGAAGCCAGAGTGCCCTTTACTAATTGATTTTTACTAGAGAACTGAAGGGTAATCTTCCTGGGAGAATTGATTCTACTCACCTAGGAGAGATGACTCTTCTGGAGAAGAGTTTGCTTTCTCTGGGCTGCTCTGCTGACTTTGCACTAACAGAATTATTTGAAGAAGCCCAAAGCATCACCAGTTTCCACTCACCTCCAGGTCTGAAGATATACCACACAATCACCTAGAGGCATCTCAACTAAGTGAGCAAGACTGTCCCAATTAGGCAAGAGTCCTCACTATTAAATATTATTAGACTTAATTTGGTGCCCTCAAAAATTCTCGATGAAGTCCATCCCACTAAAGGGCAGGGCATTGTAAAACCACAGCAACACGCCCAGAAAACACTTCTACGGTAATGTTTATTAAGTCCCAAACTATATCATTTGGTGACATAGTCTCTAGGGTTATAGAAACACCAACCCTTAAAGTTGAAAAGAGCTCTGGAAATGTCATCGTCTCTGACCCTGTCACTTTACAGATGAGGAAATAAAAATCCTTGGTGGTGTGGTTGATTAGTAAGGAGAAATAAGACTAGATTTTAGGCCTCCTGACTCTTCCAGCCAGGAGCTCTTTACATGATACCATTGTACATCCTAAAATATGCCAGTGACTGAAAGCACATCTTGAAAGCTGTGATCTCTCAATGTGGTTATATTGGGTGGTGGTGGGATTACAGTACTTAGCTTTGCATTTCTAGTGTTTAACGTTGAGGAAATCATTCTTACTGCATCTGATTTTTGTTAACTATAAATCAGGGATGATTTTGTCTATCTCATGAAGCTGTGGTGAAGATTTAATAAATATTGAATGACAAGGTGCTTTCTGCAAATACAATGTTAAAATGGAGATGACAGTGTTTCTCTAGAAGTTTATCTGTGACTTTTGGTTCCAGATGGTGGATGTACATGTGTTTATCTCTACCCTACTACCCACCATGAAACCCTGTTAAAATAATAGTAGAGAATACGGAAGATAAAATCCTGTAACAATAAGAAAATGGCGGCCAGGGAGAAGGGAGGTGAGCATCAATAGACGAGATTTTCACAGATTTCTAGGAGACAAACATGGGATGAAGGGCTGGTGGGCAATGAAGCTGACCAGTGGACAGACAGACATGAATTCATGTGGAGAGACTTATGGCTCTGGCTGGAGATGACTTTCCCTGAAGAACCCTGAAAAGGATTAGGACTTAGAAATGGCAGGTACTATTGAAGGTAAAGAGAGGTGTGGGACTAACAACAGAGAAATTAAATTCTGAGCACAACCCGACTGATCTTCACTAACAAAACACCTGGCATCAAGGTATCTACTCACCACCACTACCCCTGCTACCGCAACCACTGGAACCAAAGGGCTCTTCTCTAAAGAAACTGAAGGAAGTGGTAGAAGTTAGGGCAGATGGTGTGGCAGTTGACAGTCCACACCAAACGCTCTCTGTATTCTGCTGTTTAGGGGCACCAAACTATGAGGGTCCCTTGCCTGCCAGTTCCCCCTAGGTGAAAATTGCTTGTAGAGAATCCCTATCTCTATACCAGAGCTCAGAGTGAACTTGTGTGTTGCTTTTTTCATTAATATGATAAGGCAACAGAGAAACAGAGGCATTTGTAGAAAGCCTGCAACATGAAAGAGAAAGAAGTAAAGAGAAAAATTAACTTTAGAGAAAAATAAGAGAATTCAGGAAAGAGAGAGAATGAAGTCTCTAAATGGCATCCTTAGATAGACTCAAGAGGATATTACATCCATGAAAAGTAAAACAATATGAAAAAAGGACAGAGGAAAAAAAAAGAGCGCCTAGAATTAAAAATTATTGCTGAAATTAAAAAAAATTACAATGTTTATAAGAAAAGGTAAACAATAAAATCTTTCAGAAAATAGAGTCAAAAGAATACAAGAGGGAAAATATGTGAAAAGACTTTTAAAAATAATCAATCTAGCAAATATATTGTCCAAATAATGAGTTTCAAAAAGAAAGAAAATTAAAATCGGATGAAAAGACATATTATCAAAAAATAACAGGAGAAAATTTCTTGTAGCAGAACATGGACATTAAGATTGAAAGGGCTTAATAACATCTATACAAAATGAATGAAAAACACATAATCAGGAACATCAGTGTGAAATTTCAGAACACTGAAGATAAAGAGAAGTCGCTAAAACTTCCAGAGAAAATACATGTGTATGTATATACATTTCATGCTCAAAGTCCAGAAGAAAACGCACATACACTTTTTTAACAGCCACTCTGAATGCTAAACAACAAAACAAAGCCTTCGAAGCTGGGCATATGATATACAACCCAGCCTAACTATCAAACAAACATGGTATCAGAATAAACTCTTCTCAGAGACTCAGCCTCCCAAGCTTTCTCAGAAGTTTTTGAGGATATTTGTCAGCAAAGTGAGGGAAGGGACCCAGAAAGAAGAGAAGCATAAGCTCAAGTAAATTGTGTATCCACGCCAGGAGAACAGTTGAAGGAGGTCTCAGAACGCCAGCTGCCCGACAGTCCCACAGAGCAACCAGGACAGATGGGGAGAGGAAGGAGGCCGTAGAGGGATCACTGAGAGGGGGGCAGCCATGATCCTACAGAGAATAAATGATAAAGGGAGAATATGATAAAAATTGAGAATATACTAAAGGCAAATGAATCAAGAACAAAAAAAGCACTTACACAAAAGGAAACGCCAGTGAACAATATTTATATAATTGCACTAACAAAAACACTATTATTGATTTTCAACCTTTTCAAGTAATCTATAGCCAAAGTACAGAAAACTTAGCTATGCTAATAAAATGTAAATTTACCTATGCTTATAGAATATTATGAGCATGTCAGTGTAACAATCGAATTACAAATGATAGAAATTGTAGTCAGGGGAAAAAGCTGTAGGAAATGGAGGGAGTGGGTAATACCTCAGATGAGAAAGTATGGAGCCATATGATATTGCCTTTGGATGACTAAGAAATAAAAAATTTAAAAATATTTTTTTCTTAGAGTTACAGAGGTTATGTTTGGAGGAAGCAAAAATAATGGCATAATTATGTTTGGTAGGAGACTGGCATTAGTGATGGAGAATGTAAATAAGTTGTTGTTAACTTCTATAGATAAACCCTAAAATTCAGAAATCAAGATATAGCAGTACAGGTAAATTGTTTAGAGATACAGGGATAATTATCCAAAGAATAAAGGAGTTAAAAGTGGTTGCTAGGAGAGGGACTAGAGAAGGATGAGTGATGGAGTCAGGAAGGGCTTAATCCTTTTCATACTACACTGTAATTGACATTGTTGGTTGACTATCCCAAATCTATTTGCCCTTTATTCCTTCTTGAGACTACCCTGATTTTGTCTGTATTCACTTCTACCTAAACTCCAAAGATAATCACATTTCCTTTGCTTGGGATCTCCCCGGTGGAATGGGAAAGGAAGGCTCAAGGGGTGGAGGAGGGGTGTTTTTGGGAAAAGTGCCCCTCATTCCTTAGAGGGAACTGTAAGGACATATGCTGTATCCTCTTCCTGAGGATGTTGCCATATGTGGATGAGACACTTAGGGCCAGTGAAGCCATTTGAGTGTGAGATGAATTGGAAAGAACACAGGTTCTTCATGACAACTGTGGATTAACCAGCCTTGAAGCCTACCTTCCCTTTGTCATACTGTAATATCAGATAATACTCCCTTATTTTTTCAGTCAGTTGATTAAGGCTTTTGTTACTTGCAGCCAAAAGTATCCAAATGGATACATAAAGCCCTCCTGTATTATTTGATCTTATAAAGCATATGAAAGTATTATATTCATTAGAAATAAAGATAAAAAACAGTGTATTTAACAATACAAATTTTACTCTAAACACAAAATGTCTTCCCTCAGCATTGTATAGTTTTATTTTATTTATTTTTTATACAACAGGTTCTTATTAGTTATCCATTTTATACATATTAGTGTATATATGTCAATCCCAATCTCCCAGTTCATCCCACCACCCCCCCCCACCCCCGCCACCATGCATCGCATAGTTTTAAAACATGTGTTTTAAAAATTATCCAGTCGCAACATCAGCCAATGCGGAAGTGTGTAAAAGTAAAATGGAAGTCTACATGCCCAGGAGTCATTAACCATCAGCACTATGCATCTTCTCAACGTGTAGTATGCATAGTTTTTACTGTGATTATATATTTTACCAAAAAAAAAGTTCATACTACATATACTCTTTCACAACTTGCTTTTTCACACACACTATGTCACAGATACACTTCCCTGTTATGAACTTTTTTATGACTGTAGAGATTTCTGCAGATGGACAGACCACAATTTATTTAACCTGCACCTTATTAATAGATATTTAGATTGCCTTCAGTTTTTACTAATACAACAAATGCTGCCAGAAACATTCAGACACATGCTTCTTTGTACCAGTATTTTTCTAAGATAAATTCCAAGATGTGAAATTGCTGGTTCAAAGGACACATATGTTTTAAATTTTAATAGATTAGAAATTGAAAACCCCCTTCCCCCCAAGTGGGCTGTACTATTTTACATTCCCACTAAAAATATATGAGAAGTCATTTTGCCACATTTTTACCAACCACTGATATTATTAACCTTTTAAAATTTTAGCTCACTATTGTTTCAATTTGACTTTTTCTGATAAGTAGTGGAGTTTATCTTCTTTTCATATGTTTATTAGCCATGCGTATTTTTATTCATATATTTACATTATTATTATCTTCCTACTTAGCTATTTGTGTTTTTCTTGTTATTTTGTGTTCTTTGTCTCTTACAAATATTCCCTTTATTATATATGATGCAAGTATTTTCTCCCAAACTGTTGTTTGTTGGTCTTTTAAGTTTTTTATTGATAAGTGTTTCAATGTTATGATCCAGGGCTTTAAAGACTTGGGTAATAATATTTATTTGTTTGACGTTTCTTATTGTCTTCATTAAAAATAAATTAAAGCAATATCAAACTATTGAGCAAATTCTTATTGAATGCCCACTGTGTCCAGTAATCTCAGAAGACACTATGGTAGAAAGACAATCTCTGATTATAAACATCATCCAATACACGGAAGAGATAGACCTGTTAGAATAAATAATTCTACTACGGTAGGTTTTTAACATAACAGATGTTGGAGACAGGGGAGAAAGAATGCCTAAAACTACTTATGGATTGTCAGTGAAGAACTCATAGAGGGGGGAGAATGAGTTTGCTATTTCTATGAGTTCTTGACTTTTTATACTGTTGAATTCTTAAAAAATTTTTTATTCTCAAAATGTTAATAAATAAATTCTTCAAAATTTATGTATCTTATTGCTATTAAATCATGTATTTTTAAAGAACAATTGAATAATGAGTCACGTGAATGTGAAACACACAAAACTATTTCCTTTTTAAGCATTCATTCTAATATTTCATTTCCTATTTTTAATAATCTGAAATCCTTTATACTTATAGAAATATGAACTATCTAGCATTACTTTCTAGAAAGAATTTATAAATGCATGTTAAAGGAAAATTAACAGTTCCTCCCAATACCCTACACAGCCTCTCCACACACATTTAATGGAGAAGACGTTAGAATGCTTCTTTTCCATCTTTGAAATCTTCCTTTGATATCCCTACCCCTACCCGCTTCAACTTTGACATCTATCTAGTCTTGCATCAGCTATCTCACAACGAACTCAAGATAAAATGGTGAATGCAACTGCTCATAATATCTCAATACCTCTTTCATCAGTTAGGGTACATTGGAAGGCTAGTCTACCATCAACAAGGAACCATGAGGTATTGAAATATTTTTCACATGCCAATCCGTAGCCCAGTTCTGTTCCTATGACCTTTGTAGCATTTCTGATCCTTCTCCACCCCATCCCCTTCTCCCCTTATTGAAAAGTTCAGTTCTTTTTCAATATTCATCTGAAAACCACAACTTTCATCTCCAATGTATCTCTGGTACTCCATCCCAAGAAAGACAGAGCATAACCTCTGAATACGTTGAATTTTTTAATAATAATAATAAAAAGTCAAGGTAACTTGGCTCTACGTGTAGTTCTAAGCAATCAGAGATTTGTTTCTAAATAGCTCTGGGGATTTCACCATATGACTCCTATTAGTGGAAATTGCTGAGCTAATCTCTCCGTGTGACATTACAAATATTAGCTTCCCGTCCAACTTTGTTTGAAGCATTTCTGTTTTTCTTTTGCTGTTAGAACAAGAACTGTAAATCTGGAAAGGATTTTTAAGATCAATCAAGTCAGTCTTCTAATTTTACAGACGAAGAAATAAGTTTCAGAGGTTGTTACTGACCATTAAATGGCTGTGTGATTTTGAGCAGTTTGATCCACTGACTTTAAAGACTGGCTTGGAATTTAGGAAGGATGTTTTTAGGCATTATCTACATAAAAGGTAAGGGGAAGTGAGGAAACTTGAAGCATAAGCTAGGTTATCTGAATTCAGTGTTGCAAGGGTTTTCTTTTATCCTACAAGCATTATCATTAATGGTTGCGTCCATATTTGGAAGTTGTCCACTTAAAAGATTATATTATAGAGAACATAAGGGTCACCAGATCAGCCAGCTAAAGGTCTGTCATTATTAATGGGGGCTAATATGGCAGGATAATTTCTCTAGAGTATATTTTATTATGGCTCCTTGAATAAAAACACTGCAAGTTGCAGCAGCATCATAAAAATTAGATTTTAATAAGTTTTGGTTGAGTGGGTTTCCACTGTACAGAATCACTGTAAACCCCTCTTGGACTTTCAGTGAAGTTAAACAATTCTGAATAGCTTTTGAATGTGTGAGGAACAAGTCACAAGATGGGACAAAAAGCCCTGCTTGTATTTGGCATGACAAAAATTCTTTCTCAATAACATTGCAATCCTTCTTGCAGTTTCTTTCTCAGTAACATTGCAATCCTTGCAATTTGCAGAAATTGAAATTCTTCTACATTTGTAGGTTTAGTCCATTTATTTCAATCAAATGAGATGCCTGTTTTTCTTTTATGATATCATGGTTTTTGCTTTTTTACTTTAGTTTTCTAGGATAGAAGAAATAGGTTCTTTTTTATCTTTTGGTGATTTTTTCACAATTAAATATTTTAACATATTACTAGGATTACACAAGGCATCTGGTGTACTTTACAAGCTATTATCCTTTCAAATATCTTCTCAGGTGGAGAAAAAACATTCAGCATTCATTCATGTATGATTCATGATTTTCTGACTTTGTGCTGGCCATAGTGACCTAGGGCTTAAAAAAGCACAAACTATTTCAAGTCAAATCTGACTTTTATCTTTGTCTCTTAAGCTTCTATTCCAATTAAGGTGGAATACTGTGAAAAACAACAGTTCACACAGTTTGTTTTTCCTTAGGGAGGGGCAAATGTGTGACTAATTAAAAGAAAGCCAATCACTATTGGTGTTATAATTTCAAACCTAAAATTTTCTAGAAAAGAAATCCTTTCTCATGTATATATTTCTACCTGGAAAAGTGATTTTTCATCGAACTGTTTTTTTGAGAAATGAGTGACCACTTACTTAAAGCCACAAATATGACAATTTCACATGTGGGAGGTTTTTGGTTTTTTTTTTAAGATCTTAATTTCTCTCACTGCATAGAGAAGAGATGACTCTCTCATTTCACCATATACTGGATTTTATCATGGTGAAAGATGATTTAATAATTGCAGCCTAACTATTCATGTTATTTCTACTTTGTACTTCCTAAGGAATAGCTCATTACATGACATCAAAGCCAAATCCTGCAATTAGGAAAGAGTTTATATGAACTGGATTTTGGAAAGAGGAAACAACAAAACCACTCCAAATTCTTCAAACAACAAAAGAGAAAACACAGCAAGAAAACAAGCCTTGGCATTTGCTCATCTCTTTTAACCCTTGCTCCTTCATAAAATAAAAACAGGTTGGAGGAATTGTGAACAAAGGGTATTAATTGCAAAAAAATTTTTAGGAGTGTTTGAAAGGAAATGACAGAGTACATTCATTGAGCCTAGACCAAGCATGCTTATCTCATGTTTTTAGTTTTGTTCTCTTTAAATACTCATTTAGAATCTGAATTTAGTAATGACACTATGGGATTCTTTCACTTACGTTGTATAGAGAATAGTGGTGAACTCAGGACAACCAACCAACCAAAGAAACAGAAGCATATTCGGAAAAATAAGCTATGAGGCACAGCTCATGCACAGAAATCTCATCCCTGGGTCCATGTAAGCTTGGCGGGAAGAATCAACACGCTAAAGCTGGAGCCCCTGTGCTGTTAGGGATGAGCTTGGCTTCCGGCAGTGCCTTTTTCAAAGGTACAGAGATTTGTGGAGAGAAATGCACTGATGACAGGTGGGCTCTTCCCTGCTAAGTGGGATGGACAGAGGGGGCTGGCACAATAGCTTGCAATATTCGAGTACAATGATTTTTGTATCTTATAAAGACGGAAGCTATTTTTTTTTTTTTTTTGCGGTACGCGGGCCTCTCACTGCTGTGGCCTCTCCCGCTGCGGAGCACAGGCTCCGGACGCGCAGGCTCAGCGGCCGTGGCTCACGGGCCCAGCCGCTCCGCGGCATATGGAATCTTCCCGGACCGGGGCACGAACCCGTGTCCCCTGCATCAGCAGGTGGACTCTCAACCACTGCGCCACCAGGGAAGCCCCTGGAAGCTATTTTTTTTAAGCATGTGGTTTCAATGGTGTATGTTTGATTCATGACTAAGAATTCTTTTCCTCCATGACGTATTAGCACCCTTGTATAATTAAAAGTTTCCCTCCTGAAACTTATATTGGGCTGAATTCTGTTTTACCAAGGTAGTGAATATGGCATGGACCATTTAGGTTTAAAACACATCAGAAATGTGGACATTTGAGATGTTTTCTCCAACGGTTTGTGGGTGGACAAAACAATTACATCTTGAATTTAATACAGTAAAAATCTCTGTCCTTCCTCTACAGTTTGCAGGCATTAGATATAATACTGGTGTGAACAACTTAGAGAATTCTTAGTTTCATCTCCACCTCAATCTTGTCAGAATGACAGGGGTGTGTGAGCTTAGTTGGATTTAACTGGATATGAACCTGAGCACATATTACACATGCAAATCGAGTCTCCTTTTTTAACCATAAAAGGCATGAACATAAATTCCAAAGCTGATTACACAGTAAATGACATGGGATGACAATATTACTTCCCTTTGTGGACCTGTTTCTCCTGCTGTAAGACAGAAAACTTTACCTCTCTTGAGGCTTGTCCTTGCAAGCCCATAAACATTTACCTGTCTAAACTTATAATTAAAAAATTTATCCTAATCCTTTAGCAAGTAATTATATTGAGTATTATTTACCCTTCGTAAGAAATCCCTTAAAGATCTAAAGGGTGACAGCCTCATAAACTTTTTATTGCCTCCCTTGATGCATTGCCATTTTTGGAAGTCTCCCCTTGCTTTCTGCTTGACATACAGGAACACAAAAAGAAATTCAAAGGAAGGTACCTTGAAAGAAGAACTTCATTAAATCATTACCAAATTAGAAAAATTACATACTCAAATATCCCACACATGTATAATAAGATGAGAGATACATGTGTTTGCATGTTTGAATGAGATATACAGTCTTGGCAAGTGTAAATATATATAGTTTTCTCATACAACATAATTAGAGAAAATTACATATTTAGCCAATTACTCTTCAGAATAATTTTCTTCATATTTTCCTTCTCCTGAGCTAAAATGGCCTTGATGACCCACTGCTACCTTCCTTTTCTGCAGTCTCACCCTCACCCACTCCCCTCTTCTGCTTTGCTCTACCATCCTTCACATTTTATGCCTTTATGCAGGGCCACCTCTTTCCTCCTCCTCCGGTTCTGTTCATTTTCCCAGACCCTTCCAAGTCTCAGATACTGGGCAAGACTCCAGCTGTTTGTGGGTGGACAAAACAATTACATAGAAACTCTAATTGAAACACAGAAGACTCCCTGCCTGATGTCATGGATGGCCCCAGACCTCTGCTGGTTCTCTGCATCTGTTTGTCCCTTGGTCACAAAGAAGAGGATATGTTATCACTCTAGACCAGAATTTGGTTGCCAAAGAGTCCTTCCATTCCAATCCACTGGCTTACGGGAAGCCCGGGGTAGCCAAAGCACTTCCTTCTAGGGTAAGTCCATATCCTTGCAGGCTTTGGAGAGATACATTTAAGGCTAAGCTTGTCTTGCATGTCTGTCCCTAAGTGTAGAGGAATATGGGGAAGCCCAGCTCTGTCGGCACAAGCCTGAGCTCTAATGCAGGCCCTGGGAAATCCCAGGGAGTGTGCCTTTCATTTGCAAGTTAAAGGCACACACCTAAGCGGCAGAGCCTGCTTCCGCCCCAGCAGCTACTCAGCAGGCTCTCTCTGCAGCCTGGCGAGACCTGGGAATTTCAAATTCTGCCATCAGTTCTCTAAATACCTACCTCAGCCTTGTAGTAGATACTGAGTATTCAGACAGCTCTGCTTTGGCTCGGAAGATAGAGTCAAGGTGGGGATTTCTCACAGATTTCCCTCTCTCTCCCTCTTTCCACTTCCCTGTGAACCCACAGGGGCAAGGTTGAGGCTCCTATGCCCCTATGACAATGTTTCAGCCATTTTAAAAAAATCATTGCTCTCCTAAGGAGCCTTTTAAGACATGTTTTTCCTAATAAATTAGTAAGTTAATAAAATTTCCCCCATGACAATTTAATACCATAGATATACCATATATCCATTTATGTACTGTATGTATCTCTGTGTTTGATACATAACACAACTTAGATGCTTTTACTCCCTGAGAACGAATCTTCACCTTTTGGAGGTGATACTGTCCCTATCCAAATGTGTGCTCTTTGGATTTTCTGTATCGCTGACATAGGGCTGACAGCTAACCAAGGTCTCTTTAGCCTTTAGGTCATCTACCTGTGATAGCTGCCTGTGTACAACATTCCACTTCATTCTCTCAGCGGTAGTTTATTTCATGAGTATCCTGCCAACATTAGGAAGCACCAAGAATCTGCATAGGGCTGTTTCGGCCAGAGGTCGGGCCTTTGTGGAGATGGGTGTGGTCCAAAAATGAAGTCTGTATAACATTCCTGTGGAGTTAACCACTGTACTAGCCAGAAAGCATTCCCCTGATCTCAGGCTGATTGTTGCCTGGTTCTTTATCTAAATACCCAGAGATACAGAGGTGATGCACAGCACATGCATTGTTTATGAAATATTCCCAGTGGAATAAGGATTGATGCTGGAGGGGGGCTGGTCTGCGTGTCTCACACAGGAATGCTGGCTGGGGGCCTGAGGTGGGAGGGTGAAAAAAGAAGTGGTGCAGGGCAGCCCTAGTGAAGAGTAAAGTGATGGTTGCCTCTGCACAGTGGTCCTTCTGAAGAGCAAGGACCATGCCTCCTCTTAAACCTCCACTTTGCACTTGCTCTATACAATGCTTCTTGTTTTCGAGACACAATATGGTCAGGGCTGCATTTTAGGAAGCTCAATCATTACTCTTTAGAAGTACATTTAATGACTTTCAATTATCCACAGATTGAAATGCATTATTAAACTAGCATTTCAGGCCCTCGGTTGAATGACCATACTCATTTATCTGCTACTTTTCTCTGACCTGCAGTCTACATCCTCTGTAACACCAGCTCTAAACTCATTATGACCCAAATACCCACTTACATGCCTTTCCTGTTGCTATGATCTCTTTGTAATAGGCTCCCCTTCTCTTGCCACCTACTCAAATCCTGCCCTTCCTACACCTTCAAGGTCGGCTTCTAGAAACCAATTTCTGTTTTTTCCAAACAGATATTTGGAAATTTGGAGGATATTAATTCTTCCTGCTTCGAACTCTCACTTCATTCCCTTGTGCAATCACCAAAGAGGAAGTTAAATGACAATAAAAGGTAGAATAAGGTGTTTAGCCCCTCTACTAACCTGTAAGTCCACTGGGAACAAGGATTCAATTATATCCATCTTTGAATCTTATACAGTGACTAGTGCACATACTGAGAGCACAACAAAAGCAATGAATTTCCTGTGTTGATTCTGTTGTGTTGTTGCTTCTGGGCCAGAATAGGGAAGAAACATCCACCTCATGTCATCTCCTCTGTAATGGATAATGAGACCTGAGCTGGCTCTAACAGTAAAGAGACACAGATTCATTTAGATAAGCAGAGACGAGGGATGTTGTTTTCGTCATCAGTCTTTCTGTTTTGTTTGTTTGCTTTACTTTTTAATGTTTTCATTGAGGAAAAAAGAACTGACATGACCAATGGACCATATAACCTAGATGGTTTTCTCTCTTGTAGCTTAATATCCCCTGTTAATTGCAAAGCTAAAAATAGTCCCTTTAACTGGAGCTGATGGAGATCATTCACATGGTGTGCTGGTTCCAACAACCCAACTCAAGGAATCATTCATTTGCTTTTATTATTTTTTCTCAGATCATCTTTCTTTGGGTGGTCTCCCTATTGCTCAATCCCCTCAGATTATTGAAAGTTAAACAATGTAGCTAGATGCAAAAATCTAGCTTTTATTATTATGTGTGTAGAAGATACATGTTATTTGTGATATTTTTTTCATTCTTTTCAAAGACAAGTCATATCCAGAATCCAGTGAAAAAATTGAAACAGACCAGAAGACATTGTTGAGGTGAAAGTCATTGTGTGCTTGGGATTCAACGACAAAGCGGCTGAAATTTGAAGTATAGCGGTTTTTTTCTACACTTCTGGTAACCACGGGGTTAGCAGAGTATCTTATATACAAAGCTTGTGGGAAGGAAAAACCTTGGAAATTCTTCTACTGAAGAGTGACTTAAGCCTTGTTCTGACACATGAATCATGGGGTGGTGCTTTCTGTCAACACTCTTTGCTGTCTTCAGAACCAGAAAAGCCAGTATCTGCCTGGTTACTGGTGCTGCCACCGCTGCTGGAGAATAGCATTGTGACAGTGGAATTTTTCTGAAATCATTTTTAAATAGTGGCATGTGCCCAGGAGCACTCAAATGATATTTTCCTCACAGGTATCTTTTGGACATATTATTGATATCCTGCACTATATGAAATGACATTTGGAACAACTTAATTTTTATTCTTAACTGAGAGAAGGAGAAAATATTCCAAGACATTCTTTTAGCATCTGAAAATGTCTAGGTGTTGTGTATGATGGAACTAATGTGCTTCTTTTGTTAATTTTAATTCAATATTATATTCAAATCTTAAAGTAGCTATATATAGTTATATATTATATATGTTAATTCAAATGATTTGTATTGTCCTTTTTCTCTTTTGTGGAAATCATCATTTTAGATCACTTTTTCTTAGAAAAGCAAAAGTAAACATTTTAGTATACTAAAAACATTCTAGAAATTACTAAATTAGCTCTCTTTAATGGTTTTTAATCCATTCAAAAGGAAGAGGGTATCAGAGAAAAGTACATGGCTAGATCGTGCCAACCAAACTAGTTTTTTATTTACTTATCTGAACATTTTATCAGAAATCATTTTGTGTTTTCTTTGCTCGCTATAGTTCTCTGAACAACTGCTTCTACATTTATTAACACAACTTCACTATACTTCACTCCCCCATAAAAATCAAACAAAATTAATTTATCAAAGTCTTCTTGGGACCTCCCTGGTGGTCCAGTGGTAAAGAATCTGCCTTCCAATGAAGGAGACATGGGTTCGATCCCTGGTCGGGGAACTAAGATCCCACATGCCAGGGGACAACTAATCCCACGTACCACAACTACTGAGCCTGGCGCCTCAACTACAGAGAGAAAAACCCACATGCCACAACTAGAGAGAAGCCCACGTGCTGCAACAAAAGATCCCCTATGCCGCAACCAAGACCCAATGCAGCCCCAAAATAAAAAATAAATAAAAGTTAAGCAGAAAAAAAAATTTTTTTTTAAGTCTTCTTTTCATGTATCAATAGATTCCATTAGATTTTTTCCTTCACTGGCTCTTCCCTTTCCATCATACCTTGACCAGTTTTCTTTGTTGCAACACAAATGCATGTTCATCTAGGACACCGTGATGTGTCCTCACAGGGCATCTTAAGTCCACTCTTCCCATCCCCCAAGTGAAGGTTCCACACATGACAGTCTTGTGTTACCGTGCAGAGGCAGAGGAAATCTACTAGTTTTCTTAATCCACCAGGCTTATGCTCCCTCCTCTCAATCTCCCCCCCACCATACATATACAGCTAATATATAGAATATATATATCTAAAATATAATCTATATAGCTAAAATTATAGTATATTATATATTAGTAATATATTACATATATTAGCAATATATATAATAAAATAGTATATATTTTATATAACATATACTCTAATATAGTGTATATATATATTTTTTATAATATATACTATCTTTTTCATGTATATATAAAATATATATAGCTAATACTGGTTTCAGTCTCTTGCCTTCTGCATGGCTTGTTTTATTCTCATATCCAGTCCCCTTTAGCTTGGACTGTCTCTTTTGTCCATTTTGCCCCTGCATAGTGGGCATACTTTTATTCAGGGGCTGGGGATATTTAACTCTGTTACCCAGTCTAGGAGCCCACACATAACCAGGGAGTGAAGGCAGGCATTTCTTGCTACTGATTCTTCTACATTGTCTTCCACTCTCACTAGTCACTCACTGCCACACCACTGGACTCTATGAATCCACTCTGCCTGTGAACATTGAATATTAGAAATAGCTCCACCACCCCCCTAATTTTTAATTGGCCCTGCTTCTTTGCGACACTCACACCAGACTGCAACAATGTCCGTAGTACCTTTAAACACCCAATTGTCTTCATAATCTATATTCATCTTCCCAGCAAGACTGCGATTTCCTTGAGGAGAGAGAAAACAACTGATTCATCTTTGTCTGCTGCCCAGCGCTTCACTCGGTGCACGGCATGCATATCACCTATGTCCAACAATGGACAAATGCTGAGAGTTTCCTCTCCTTTTCCCTACTCAATAAAAAAGCCTACTATTGTTATCATGTTGAAACCACTGTGGGCTTATTATAGGAAGTCTTTAACTTATAAATTGGTTCTATTCCAGAAAGGCTGTATGACACAGAAACCCACTGACCATCTCTGGAGGTATTAGTCACCAAGATGCTGTGCTAGATGGGGTCCTATGAGTGTGGTGAAATGACTGTGTAGAACTGCCTTCTGGGAGCTGGCGGCCATGGAACAGCGAAGGAAGGAAAAAGGGAATGAAGACAGTTTTCTGCTACCAGGTGTGGTTTTGTCCAAATTCTAAAGGAGATAAAGGTCATTTGAGACATTCTTCCACATTTTATTTTTTATTATTTGCAACAGTCTCCCAAATCGTGTTGTGCTTTCCTTACTCACCCCTACTTCCCACCTGCAGAGTGACTTTTTGCTGGTCTATACCTTCCCTGTAAAAGCTCTGTAGGAGTGGGTAATGAGAAAGACTAGAAGAGGAAGCTGATTTTAATGAGAATGACAGCAGCTTTGATTAAACTAATATCCACTAAGGTTGGAATAATTAATAGCATTTTTAATTCTTCTGTTATTCGCATTTTGATGTCTTGCCCCACAGCAAAGTATATCTGTTCCTGTTTTTCTCCAAGTTCATACTCTGCAACTTTCTCACAGCTCTGCTTGCTTGTTTATTGCTGTGGTTGGTGCGTGTGTGTGTGTGTGTGTGTGTGTGTGTGTGTGTGTGTGTGTGTCAGGGGGTGGTGGTGTCTGTATGTTTTGGCAGAATCAGCAGGCTCTTTAGCAGGTGGGGAAAAGACAATACTGAAGAGGGAGGATCGTACTGGTTCTAAGTAGGTCATTTGTAAATCAGGTGTTTATCACCGAACAGCTGCTTATACATCTAAATATTCTTCATAAGAGCTATGTTATGAATCAACATTTTTGTATAAGAGTGAATGGGGGGTTCTGTGGAATTAGTAAGCTTGGAATTCTGTGAGCCTGAAACTCTGATCTATGACTTTGTGTTCGGAAGTCAGGAATGCATAGTATGTGGGAAGTGCTGTTGAGGCTCTGGACCCCTTTGGGGCTCCATTTCATAGTCTTTGCAGCTTGAAAAAATAGTCCACTGAAAATCTTTGGTGGGGAATGTAGCCTTCAGACAAGTTTTCTTTATTCTTTTGTGATTCTAGAAATTTGATTATATCAATTAGGGAGAGTTCATATTTCCTAAATGTCCCCAGGGAGTTTCATGTTTTATTCTTTGGTTATTTACATACAGTTACGAGTGTGAACAAGCCTCAACCATCAGAGAACATCCCCAGCTTCTCTGAAGAGTCTGTAGGAAAAGAATGCTCTTCGGGTCGATAATATTTGATGTAAAAGGAATCAATGAACTGCAATGATGGTGGCCTCTATTGTTCTCCTTTATAAATAATGTAAATCTCTATGTATAGAGAAATTTATATAACATATGAATATGTATATGTTACACACAAATTTGTATGTAGGATGAAAAGTGTATATAGCTGAGCAAATATATCAACAATTACAAATATCTGTGTTATAGTATTGTGTATATTTACACACATAATATATATATATAGTTCTATGTAGACAAACTGAAATATGGCTAATGTCTGAAGCACAATGATTATGTTAACATTAGAAGTTTGAATATAAATTAATTTACAGCCCTGTAACCAACTCCAGCTCCTAGCTCCTCCTCCCAACAAAGGAATGTGCTGGGAAGCGGCTGACCCGAGCAGCTGTGTGACTGAGAGAATTCCCGGGACCCTCGTGCCCTCAGCCCTGTACCTTTAATCCATTTGAAGTTGGATTAAAGTACGGGTTGGTGTATTATCGTATCCTGTTGACATATTTCTCCTTGCTCAGATGACATCCCTCTGTGGTCTAAAATGGCAGACCCCTTCTGTAACTATGTTTCTCACCGTTATTTTTAATCACATTTTCTTTGGTTAACAAATATTTATCGAAGGTCTACTATGTTCAGATACCACGATGGGGAGATGTTCCTCTTGCCTTTAGGGAGCTCATCATCTAGAGAGAGTTATTGCCTTGTATTATGTGTCTATAACTTTGTATGATTACTGTGTGTTCAGGTTTACAGATTTAGGGGCTTTTTGTAAAGGGTATTTATGTGCAGATGTAGTGAAATATAAGAGAGTTATATTACATAGTTATTTGCAATGAATTCTAAGTGCAGATCTAGGAACCAAATTAAGGAAAAAGACACTGTAATGAGAAGATAAAGTACATCTTATAAACAAAAAAATAGAGTTTTAGTCTGTGAAGAAAATCAAAAGCCAATAATGTGCATTTTTCTGACAGTGATTGATGAGTTCCCAAATATCTCTAGCCTAAGTTATTAAAGTTAAATAGTAAAACAACATATCTTCATAAATCCTTGTGTAACTTTGACTTTATAACTAACTATGTTATTGATCAAATGTGGTTTCCCTTTACTAAGGAAAAAAAGCCTTTAAAAAATCTCATATAGCTTATAGGTATTCAAATACTTTGTAGAGGGTAACATTTTGATGAAGAAAGTGAGAATAAACCAGGAACATATGGATTACATTTACCTGAAAATGTGTAGACTATTTAAGAGGTTATAAGGGAAATTTCTGGCAAAAAATCTCCCTTGATTTGGAGTATGAAATATATCTGAAAAAGACACAAAAAGGTGGGTAACAGGAATATTTAATATACAGAGTCTGCAAGAAGTCGAATTGCTTTCCTATTCAAAAATGTATAAGTCTATTCTGGAAATACACAGCCAAGTCCTATAACGACTGGTCCATGCTAAAAACTCAATTGTGCGTGAAATTTGTGGAGTCACCCAAAGAGCAGCCAGTTGCAGAATCTTAAAAATATCACCCTGAATAATACAGGATTTCCAACATGTGACTTGGAAAACCTCTTACAAGTAGCTGGGGAGTATATACATTGCATGCGTGCATGCGTTTGCGTGTGTGTTAAACATCTTCTAGCAACATGTTTTTGGAAATAGAGTATTTGTATCCCAATAATTCATTGTCCTATCACTTCTTATGATGCATTTGCATGAATTTCATTCGCAAGTGTAAGGTTACCCACCTTTTTTACCTAGGTCACATGTATAATAACTTCCCTGAGAGATCGGTGCAGGTGTGCACACCTGAGCCTTTGGAAGGGGATGAGGGAGGAGACTTGGGCATGCTCTTCCTCCCGTGTGGGGACGGTGGCATTGTTTGTGGTTTTTCTCTCATCTCTGCTCTACTCTCATTCACCTAAAGCCCATGTAGGAGAGATTCCAGGGTTTCTGAAACCAGCTTTTCACCAGCCAACTGCTGGAAATTTCCTCACAGCAGGATGATTATACGTGCTCTGCAAATCTTCATGAACCGAAATGCATCCCGTTCTCTCTGCCATTTCCTCCTAGACAGGAGGAGGACACTGAGAAGTTCCAGTGGTGACTGGAAGAGAGAACTATTCAGAAAACAGACCAAAAGTAGAGCGGCACCACAGTGCTGAGTGGTCCTCAAGCCTGAAGTGGTTTGTGGGTACAACCAGGGAGGGTCAGGTAATCGGGGGGTGGCTCAACACATGGGCCTCCTGACTGAAGTCTTCCATAACTTCCAAATGTTTCACACTTCAGCATTGTACCCAGGTCTGGCCCTAGACCTCAAGGGATTGCTCTTGTGGTCTTAACATTGAACTGAAGCCGAATGGAACTTGGAATCTCCCAAGTTGTTGCCTCCATGGCCCCCGAGAGCCAGTAGCCTCCCTCCGTGCCCCGGCTCCTCTGGGAGCAGCAGTTTCCGGGAGCTCATGATGTGCAGAGTGGCTTCCTGACCATGAGGAATGTTTCCACACTCCAGTCGAAGCCTCTACGTGCAAATTCTTCACTCGTGTGAGTATTTCTCTTTTGTTAAGTACAATTTGACCTTCTTGAATGATAATGATAACTAGGACATTTTTTTTGACAATGCCAAGCATGAATCTCTTTCTGTTTTTCAGAAATTGTACATTCTTTCCCCAGAACACCGTAAGCTTTCTGATCTTATAACACAGTTTTGGAATTTACGAAACATCTGTCTCGTTCTTTTTGCAGCCAGAAAGTACGGAGAGGGCCTGAGTGTTGCTTTGGCGCCATGGTGGAGCTGGCACCACAGCCCTTGAAGTGCAGGTGAGAGCAAAGCGTAACTTTGCTCCCCACGCACAGACCTAGATCTTTCTTCACCCCAGCGTCACTGGCAGCATGTGCAAATCCTGACAGAGGAGCCTGGTAGGTAAATCCCAGAGTTTCATGGCAACCATATCAATGGCAGGATCTCTATAAGCACCAGGCAGTCGGGCCACCCTTCCCAAACGCTCCTGGGCATATGGGCATGTGTATGGCCAGGGAATTCCTGGGCCCTGAGCTTTGGCACCACCTAGAGCATTGCATCTAAGGTGATTCTCTCCCAGTCCTCCCTGACGGTCAGCCCCAGAAACGCCTGCAGGGGGACAGACTCTTGGCCTTGGAACGGCCTGGTCTACCAGTCTCATAAAAAGGGTAAAGCTGGAAGGGTCACACGATTCTGTGAGATTCTAGACCCATCTTCCAAGCCCGCTACTTCTCCACCCCATTCTCTAACCATGGCTCTCAAAGTTTTTTGACTAGTTTCCATAGAAATCTCAGCCCAGCACAAATACATCCATACGCACTGATACATACACTATATGTAATAGAAACAATAATTTCACAACACATTACTTACCATTGCATGCTAATGTACTGATTTTTTCTTCTATTTGATTTTTATCTTTTTCTTTCAATCCTTGTCATAACCCACCAAATGCATTTCAGGAGCTACAAACAGTCACAGCCCCATGGTTTTGAATAAAGTGCTCTATATGATGTGGCTTGTTTGCTGTTAGAAAACATTTTAATAATATAGTAATGATAGCTGTGATTTACTTAGCATCTACCACATGTCAGGTACTGGGCTGGGTGGTTTACACACATTACCTCTAATCCTACAATACCTTTGCAAGGTAGATATTATGCACATGTTACAGAAGAGATATTCAAGTTTAAATAGTTTAAAATGTTTTACTTCAAATATTTAATTTTATAATGCAGTTCGGCTTTTTGAAATATTTTTATTCATAATGACTGAATATATATGTGTGTGTGTGTATAGATATATTGAATAAATATATGAACACACATACCCTATAAAATAGTGAATGAGCTCAGAAGGAGGTAGATTACATGTGCAGGAGAGGCCCTCTGAGAAAAATAATCCAATGAGCTTTGTGTAATAATTCATGAAATGATTTTTAGGCTTGGGCTACTGCAGCTATAAAAGAAAAGCTTGTCCTGTGTCAATTTGTAAAATTTTTTTTTTTATCTTTCTGGAGAGAAAAATTTAACATATTTGTTTTTGTCTCCCTTAAAATGTTATAAATTTTTTCTTATAGCTTATATATAGGAGTGGGTGTGCTACCCAAACTTGTCTCAACATATTGCCAACAAAGTATTGATAATTATCAATACAATGGGAAAATGCACCAGAGAGTCAATGTTATTTGATCAACCAGTCTCTAAACACTTGGTTAGGCTGATCATCCTCAACAGGAAATGATTCAAAGACAGCAATATTCACTGCTTCTGTTTTTGTTCCATTTTCTTTTTTAATCTACTTAATACCATTGGTTCTGAAGCGTGAATCACAGTGATGTTTAAAGATAGTTTGTCTCTCTGGACAGTACAACACTCCCAGGCTCAAGAGTCAGGCTGTGGGATGACAGAGGAAAGGCACCCCCTTCATGGATGTTCCTTGCTGTGTCACTGGCTCCTGGCATTTGTATATCTATGTTAGGTTGGATGTTATCAAATGCATTGCTTTTCCACAGCCTTAATACTTATCATCTATTTATACTGTGGGATTATTATAGTTTGTAGTTGACACACGAAAAACAAGCAATCTGTCTGGATTGTTCTTTACGTCCTGGAACAAGCCTTCTTGACCAATAGCCAGCAGAGCACAATCAGCTCTGAATCTCCAGCCAAATACTAATTAATTACCTTATCACTCTCCTCTCAGTTCAGAGCTTTTCGATGACAGCTGAACTCTACATTCCCACTAACAATCAAAACCAGCAGTTGTCCCACCTGAACACAATCTGCAGAACAAAAAACCACAATATGGAAGCTGCAGGAATGTTTTGATCGTTTTCCTCTGCCTTTTTTGTGGAGGTGGGAAATAAAAAGAAACCAATCACGATTAAATGAGAAAGAAGTTACACATACTGGCTTTTTAGGGAACTTTCAGCACTTCATGTTACTTTTCAGGAACAGGAAACCATAAAGGCCAATTCAGATCTAAACATCTGTGGGCTAGGATCCATAATGGGCCAAAGGATCAAATATGACAGAAGAGCAACAGAAAAGAAGTAGGTCCTGCCTTAGTGAAATAAAACACTCCTCAGAAGAGAGTGGTAAAAGTGCTACTTAGAAAAATAAGGCCAGCATGGATGCAAGTAAATTCTTGGGTATAATGATCTTAATTAAAACATCTGTAAGAATTTATAAGGAGTTCACCTAAAACAATTACAGGGAGTAAATAGATAGTTTCATCATCAGCACATCATCAGCAATATTTTTCTAAAAGCCTAATTGTTATTTATCTAGAATTCCTGTAGTAGTGATAGTGCGATGATGTGTAGGAGCCCACATGTGCTTATTCATCTCTTGACTTTTACAGTTATCCCTAAAGAACTACTTAGAATGGAGACAGTCAAGAAGTTAAAGGATCCTGGACATACCTTTAATTTTACATTCTTGGAGTTCCCTTGTACTTATTTTTTTAACAGAAGAGGAATCCTAAAATATTTTTTTGTTTGTTTATTACACAGGCTTCCTTAGATCACAAAGAAATATTTTTAATCTTCTTGCCTGGTGTCAATCACATTGTCCTCTTTTCCTTGGCCTATTGGAATCTCCTTCTTCTTCATCAGGGCCTTATAAGGACAAAACTTCTCCTACTCATTCAGTGACAATCATAAGATCCCAAGAAAATCATAAGTCATCAAGTACATATGTTGCTGGAAGGGAATCTGACACATTTTAAGAGGATATTAAACATCCATAAGGCCATCCATTGGCAACTTGTGATGAAATGAGATGAATGGTGGCCCTCAACTTCCTGGGACAGAAGCTATCTAAAGAAGCTTAGAAATGCTACCCAAGGCATGTAGACAATGATTGTTGAAGCTCATGCAGGATAGACTCCAGTTTTGATTGTAGAGCCCTACCTACATTCATTCACTCAAAAGACGATTCAATGAAAGTAAAATTTGGATCTTTTCTTCCCAGTGATGCTGGAATGTCTAGGACCCCCCTGAAAGAGCAGAGAACTGGGTAATTATCCATCAAATCTCACCTATGTGCTACACACCTCAGGGATATTTTTTAACTTAATGGAATTTTTTTGTCTTTATTACCTAAATGATTTTTTTAAGTTTCAAAAGTTAACTCTAGCCATGTGTACATTTTGTCACTTCTCTCACGAAATCGCTCATGAATAGCTACATGACTGTTCCATGTAATATGACATCATGCAAATAAACCAAAGCATAGTTTCTGAAATACTACATATGACAACAAAAGCCAAGACATGGCTCATGTTCAACAATGGGTTCTACTTCAAACATTTGGCTGAAGGAGAAAATAAATTATAAAGTTTTTTAAAAGCTAGGAATATTTTTACACGAAACAGAGAGCAGTTACCAAAATCATAACTTTTTTTGTTTTGCTTTCAGCATTGCTGTGTTTTCAGTACTGTTTTTTTTTTTTTTTTTGGTCACACTGCATTTTAGACACAGGACATCAGATAGCTAAAGGCAACATTCCTCACTCACATTACTCACGCGAGGTCTCGTGATGTGCAATAACCGAACTCACGGTCAAAACAGAACCAAGTTCATGATCCTCAAAACCACGACTTTTAATTATTTCACACAAGTAGATCATTGCAAAAAAGTATGCTGGTATCTTAGCGGGACAACAGCATTCAGAACTAAAAGTATTCTTTCCAGATAAGACGTGTGAAATGTGCATTTCCTAGTTTCATTTTCTCTTGATCTTGTGGCAGATTTTTGGCGTGACAGGAATCTTTAGTCATGAGATTTCCAGATGTGAGGTAGAAATACTGAGTCTTTCTGATTTCCCTTTTAACCACTGGCTTCACCACTTTAGTCCTCGATTTCTTTATCTATAACTGAATGCTGTGAAAAAGACAGTATCTAAGACTGCTTTCGTTCTACATTTTGGGAGTGTATGATTCTTTCAGAACTCGGTTGTGAATTCTGTGAGTGTTTGAGAAACTATCACACTAAAAGAAGTACAAGTTTAATTCACTCACTAAGTTGTTTGCATAAATGTATTAACCTTTGTGCCATGATTCTTAACATTTTCACATTGTGTATTGCATGTTGCAGATATTAGTTCAGTGATGCCATCCAGGGAAAATCCTTGTTTCTGCATGAGGCAGCGTCATTGACTAGCAGCCACAGTTTCCTGTGGCCTTCAGTTTTTGCCTTAAGATTTCTTAGAAAAGGAGATGGTGATAAATATTTCACAGTCTAATTAGAAAGGGTAAGATAATTTTTACAAGTTAGATATCCTCTCTAATTTACATCTCCGAGTAACTGAGGAGTGACTAATGTGAAAGCAAATATTATTTCAATACGTAAGTTTATTTGTACCACACTTCCAAGATGCAGATGAATGATAAAGCGTTATGAGTTAGTGTTAGGACATTATAGCCTTAAATATCATCTCAACATTTAAAAACACATCCTCCTAAGTATACCTTTTTTAGTTTAAGCTTATGTTCAAAGGAAGAAACTTTGTTTTGTTTCTTTTAAATCTTGTAGTTATTTTAATAGATGTGTTTACACATATGTAAGGGAGAGAAAGAGTGAGAGGGAAGAAACCTTGTTAACTTAAAGGAAGGTTAGGTCAGGGAAGTTGAATGAGGAAAAAACAAATTCATCATTGTTTGCAGCACAGCCTTACACATATATTTCAGATAATTTTAATTTCTTATATTTATTCCACTCATGTGAATATTGTTTTCTAGTCACTCTGTTTATGTCTATACAAACTAGCTAAGTAAGAAATTAAGACTTCCTATTAAATATGGTGGGGTGAATTTCTAACTTTATCTCAACTCTCTCCCAA
Source organism: Physeter macrocephalus (assembly GCF_002837175.3). Classification (NCBI taxonomy): domain Eukaryota; kingdom Metazoa; phylum Chordata; class Mammalia; order Artiodactyla; family Physeteridae; genus Physeter; species Physeter macrocephalus. Next base: position 57,575,880 of record NC_041215.1, read on the forward strand.
AGCCCTACTAAAAAGATAATAAAATTCTTAAAAAGGCATAAACAGTGCTGGGCTGGAGCCAGCTCTCACCTGGTGTCAAGACACAATTGTTAAATATTCAGGACTATTACAAGCCATTGTTAAATTATTGGTAGCTTGAAAACAGTCATAGTGTGAGTACACACCACTAAAATGAGCGAATGCTACAAAGTAGGGTCTTTTCTTTCTCCTCTTTCTCCTTCTTCTCTCAGAGAGCCATTTACCAGCACACCACTGAACAAACCCATCAGGAAAGAAACCTTCAGAGAGTGAAAGACATGAGATGGGAGTTATCAGTATGAATCAGAAGCTAGAAAGCTGATGTTTAACTGGTAAATGACTTAGTTGACTGAAAAAAAAAACAAAGAAAGCCTTCAGTGAAGGAAAGTCTACCCTCTCTCCCCAACCCCAAAAGTTATTCAATGCAGAAAACCCTGGAAAGACTTATGAATCTGAGACCTCAGTTGCCTGTGAAAGCAGAAGGGCAAAGTGGGGCTGAAAATAGGAAGAAAGTTTATTAAAAGAGAAATTGGATCCTTAGATGCATCACTACACCAAGCCAGGTAATAACTACTCCCATAACCTGAAGAAGATGGGAGAGGTTAAATAAGACAGCTATAAACTGTGGTGCACCAGCAGTGCTGAGAGTGAGTCCGATGTGCTGAAACCAGAGGAATTAAGTGAGAAGTAATGTACTGAATGGAGATACCCAACCTCTCTTCTGCTCAGTTTCTAGGATGCTGAGAACCAAGTATGAGATTGGAGGACTAAAATCTAAGGAAACTACCCTTAAGGATGGTGGGTAGTTAGTGATGCTCAGAGTTGGGGATCTCCCAATAATGGCCTGTTCCCTGCCAGGTTGGCCTGTGGTAAAGCCCACAGCTGTCTTCACCTTTGTGAAAACCAGAGTTTCTAGTCAAAATCTTACTCTTAGAAATTTTACTCTTACAATGTCAATGGACAACCAAGAGTCAACAGATATTACAGTAAAGACTTAAGTAAAAGGAAATGACCAAAACAACTAGATTAAAAAAAAAAAAAAAAAGAATCTGAAGGAAATAGAGACAATGTGTAGAGAGTAGGAAAATATTTTAAAATTAATTAACATTCTCAGAGCTATAGAAGAAGATATTACATCCATGAAACAAGAGCAGCAGGCAATGAAAAGGACCATACAAAGAAAAAGGACAAAACCTTTGTAATTAAAAATATGTTAACATAACTTAAAAACTTACCAGGAAACTTGAAAGATAAAAATAAGGACAAATCTCAGGAAGTAGGACAACATAAAAGTAGGAAAATTAGAAAAGTTAAAAAAGATATAGGAGAAAGTCTAACTTCTGAATAATGTTAAATTCTAAAAAGGGAAAATGGAACAAAATAGAATGGGAAAAATGTCAAATAAATAATAATGGAATATTTCCTAGGATGAAAATGAATAGATTTTCAGATTGATAGGGTCACAGAATCACAGAAAAATAAATTTTAAAATACTCAAATAAAGGTACATGGATGCAAAAGTTCAGCATGCTAGAAATGGAAGATTCTAAAAGCAACTGGCAAATAAGGAATCAAAAAGTCACTTTGAGAATCAAAAAGAAATATTAGAAAATATAAATAGTAGACCAATTCCTTGGAAAAGCTGCAGGAAAATTATTTTCAGACTATAATTCTATTTTAAGCAATATTAACAAACGAGTATGAGGGTAGAAAAATATATTGTTAGTTGCAGGTAGAAAATAAATATTTTTAATTGCAAGGCCTCAAAACGATACCTCCCACATACAATGTCTTCAGAACTATTGGAGGGTGTGCTTCAGCAACATGAGGGAATAACACAAGAAAGAGGAAGCTAGAGGCTTCAGGAAACAGAGGTTCAGAAACAGAAAAGAGAAAGAAATTCCCAGGACATGGATGAAGAGAAGTCCCAGGACAACAATTCCCTGCAGGCTGGTAGAGAAACTAGTCCAGAGGAAGAGATTGGAGGGCTCCGATGGACTAACAGATATGTTGGAATGCCTAGTACACATTTGGAAGAGAGTTTGGGGTTGAATTAGCCATTGATAGGTAAAAAAGTAAATAAAGGAAAAAACTGGAGTAATGCTTAAGTACAGAGAAAGCATGTTATGCAAAAAGAAATGTAATCATAATTAAGAACATTGTTCATTAATGGCTAATATTTCCACTGTAATAACAATTTTGCTTTAACCAAAAAGAGTAGGGAGGGTAAAAGGTAAGTGCACCTGCTTTCCTCTTGGGGTTAGGAATAGAACAGATTGAAAAGCTAAATTTTTAACTTTCACAGTAGCAAGTCAACAGATAACATCTACAACTGGCTGCCTTCTTAAATCATATACATGTATTATTTTGATAAAAAATTAAGTGTATATAAAGCAAACATCAAAAAAGAAAAGCAACTAAGGTGGAAAACTTAAGCCGAACTCCATCACTTTTCCAACATTTTGACACCATTATTTGAACAGTTTAGACATACTTAAAAACTGAAAATCATGACTTCGATTTTCAACGACCTCAGGGTCTCCCAAGGCTATAATCATGGTGTTGCCAGGGCTGCAATTTCATCTGAAGCTAAGGTCCTCTTTCAAGCTCATGTGGTTGTTTTCAGAATCCACTTTTTCACAGCTGTAGAACTCAGGGCAGCCTGCTTTTTCAAGGCCAGCAGGAGAGAACATTTCTGACCTCCAGACTTTCTTTGAACAGATTCATGATTAAGTCAAACACACTCAAGATAATCTCCCTTTAGTTTAAATCAAAATTAACTAATTTGGGGCCTTAATTATACGGCATAATCCCCTTTACCTTCCCAAATAAAGTATAACTGAATCATAGAAGAAACAGTCCCTCATGTTTACAGGTCCTCCCCACATTCAGCAGGAGGAGATAAGAGGACTGCAGGACATATAGATTAGGGTAAGGGGATCTTGAGGGCCATCTTAGACTTTTGCCCACCCCATCTGGCTCATTGACTCTCTCATCTACAGCTGTATTTGCTCAAAGTCAACTTTGAAACGTTGCAACCCCCAGGAAAATATCCTAGGATGGATCACTTTCCTTTTATATGCACTCAGTTTTTCTCTGTTTCATATAATCTAATGACACCCTTATTCCCTATTTGAATATATATTCCAAATATTTGTTCAAAACTGAAATTTAGAGAGAAAATTTATGGGAATTCAAATTCTCCAGGCCAACTGCTTAGGTTAGTTTTTCCAAGATCTGCTAAATCGAGTTTAATTCTTTCTTAAATATTATTATATATGGCTTCCACCCTCCTCCCCAATAAAACAGCTGTTCCTGAAAAGGCAAGGAATTCATGCCTAGATTTTACCCGAACAAGTTTTTCAAAAGAAAACGTTGTGAATAAAGCTTGCATTCTGGTGACCTTTCCATTTCTATAAGGGCAAGTAGTTCATTTGAATTAAATAGAAATAATTTATTTTTGTAATAAGCAATGGCTGACAAGACCTACATCATTGTTGAAATCTATTGTTTTTATCTTAATATCAGAAGTCCTTATGTTTCCCCTCTCTGGAGGCAGAGTATTTACCAGTATTACTTCTTACTGGAACATTAAAAAGACAATTTTCTTAGACTTTTAGAGCAAAAATCTTGGAGGATTGCGATCCTTTTATAAATGTGCCTGGAAAGATAGTAGTTACAAATACAACAGTAAAACTCTGAAGGGTTTACAAGCCTTGGAAAGTACCTTGAATCCAGCATGCATTTTAGAATATATACAAACTATTTATTAAAAAAAAGAAAAGGATGAATTGGGCGATTGGGATTGACATGTATACACTGATGTGTATAAAATTGATGACTAATAAGGACCTGCTGTATAAAAAAATAAATAAAATAAAATTCAAAAATTAAAAAAAAAAACGAACCAAAGTTATAGAAGGTTTGTAAAAGATGAATCTTAGGAAAGGAATTTTATGTGTGATCAAGCTGGATAAGATTAAATGAATTTAAAAAAAAAACAAAAACAAAAAGAAAAAAGATTAAATGAATTTATTATAATTGTTTTAAATATAAACTTTAAGATCAATAGTGTACTTATGTAAAACTGGAAATTAATTTTCTTTCATCTGCTAAGAGGACAAAGTTTTATTGAACTATTGCTCTGCTCTTGATAAGACATTATGAAAGGCTTTTCTTTACCTTTTAAATGAACTGCCTAGAAAACAAAGAATGTGTGCCTTTTTCAAAAAAATAAAGAAAAGAGATTGTTCCTGAAATTCAGTTTTAGGAACATATGGACAATCTTTTTATCAAATTGAAATCAAGACACATACTTATTTTTACTATTTTAGATCAAGTGAATTATTTTTGGAATGCAAATACTTGTTTTTGTCTTATTTGTTTCGAAATTTTGTAAGATGAAATATTTAAAATGGGGTGTATTCATATAAATGCTTTAACTATGTATGGAATGTTTTATTAAAAGGGAGAACCCAGCTTGGAAATTATGATTTTCCAGCTCTAATGAGTGGAAACTCACCACACTTCTGGCATCACTTTTCCAAAGGGGAAAAAAATGATAAATGATTTCAATAATTCTTAGTCTGTTCTTTGAATGTTTCATGAGAAAAGTAAATGAAGTTTGGAAAGAAATTCCCCTTATAAGTTCCAAAGAGTATTGCCAAACACATATTTTGAATTTTCTTTTCTTTAATTTCCAATTTTTATAAAACCTTCTGGAAGAGTGCTGCTAAAACAAACTGAAGAGTTCTAATAATCTATGTTACAGTTAAATATGTTAATAGTCACCATAATTGTCCCTTAAACCAATTAGATTTTAGTACTGATTTCTTGCTCTCTATTCCTATCTTTCACTTAATAACTTTATAGTTTTTTTTAAATTAAAATTTTTTTTCTGAGTATGTTTTGAGTTCCTCTTATTCTAGATAATACAATTTTTCTCTTTTATATTCGTCAGCTCATTTCAGAAATAAGAAATATTTTGCTATTTTCCTTCTTAAAAATCTTTGTGTGATTTTTCAGCATTCAATAGGTGCTAAAATTGTGAATTTGGTCAACAGAATAACTAAGTGGTATGATATGAGGCGAAGCATCTTTAGCATAAGAAAACGTCTCCAGAATAAAACTATTTTCAATTTTTTAACACCATTAGCAAAGCTACCATAGTATATTATTCTCTATAGAGAATCTTTTAATCTTTTTCATGTTTAACCAAAATTCACTCCTTTTATTTATTATAAAATATATTAATCATACTAAGGTAAATATGTTAAAAGAACTTTTAGCCAGTGTAAAAGGCTCAATGAGGAAGAAATAAATGTATAGCAATGATATATACTGAATTTAATACTCAATATCTTATAATAACCTATAATGGAAAAGAATCTGAAAAAGAATATATGTGTAACTGAATCACTTTGCTGTACACTTGAAACTAATACAACATTGTAAATTAACTATACCTCAATGCAATACAGACTATTTTCTGACCAAATGGGTCATGCAATAATGTGCATAGGTGTTGAACTCTTAAAAGAATTACAAAATGTTCATTCATTCGTTCATTTCCTAATTAGAGTTTGGAAAAAACTTCTTGAAATTCTCATATTTTATAATGTAGCATATTTGGCTGAGCTAATGAACTCTAAGTTAACAATCACACTTTTTAAAAATACAGAACTTGGCTTAATAACGATTTTCTTTCTACTAGGCATTTTTGTGAGAAAAGCCATTTTATTTTCATTCTTAGAAGGACTTCATGCATGAGCCTGACACTTCAGAGTGTATTTGTCAAACATGGACCAGCTTATTTTTAATCAATGTGTTAGGAGAGGTAAGTTAAAAGGGCATATCATCCTACACATAGGAGGCAGGATGAATTTTCAAATTGTTACATTAGAGAAATGTCCCACTCTGTAGAGCTAAGCATCTTCAACTGGAGTTTTCACTGTTGATGGGTACTTCTTTTTTTTTTTTTAATAAATAAATTTATTTATTTATTTATTTTTGGCTGTGTTGGGTCTTCGTTGCTGTGCATGGGCTTTCCCTAGTTGCGGCGAGCGGGGGCTACTCTTCGTTGCAGTGTGTGGGCTTCTCATTGCGGTGGCTTCTCTTGTTGAGGAGCACGGGCTCTAGGCACATGGGCTTCAGTAGTTGTGGCACGAGGGCTCAGTATTTGTGGCTCATGGGCTCTAGAGCGCAGGCTCAGTAGTTGTGGCACACAGGCTTAGTTGCTCCACGGCATGTGGGATCTTCCCGGACCAGGGCTCGAACCCGTGTCCCCTGCATTGGCAGGCGGATTCCTAACCACTGCACCACCAGGGAAGTCCTTGATGGGTACTTCTATGCATCTTGGTTAGAGAGATAGCATCTCCCTGTTAAAGTTATGATACAGGCAGTTTATGTTGATTTTCTTAAAAAAATCACAAATCACATACACCTAACATTTTAAACAAATGTTATCCTTCCTAAGCACTTTTTGATTAAATTCCTCTTATTCATTTTAGTACTAATCTACACACTACTAGCATGGACATTCTTGAGAGCAAAAACTCTTTAAAACTGCATCTTCTCAATGGAATATTACTCAGCCATGAAAAAGAATGAAATAATGCCATTTGCAGCAACATGGATGGACCTAGAGATTGCCATACTGAGTGAAGTCAGACAGAGAAAGAGAACTATTGCATGATATACCTTATATGCAGAATCTAAAAAGAAATGATACAAATGAAACTATTTACAAAACATAAACAGACTCACAGACTTAGAGAATGAACTTAGGGTTACCAGTGGGGGAAGGATGGGGGAAGGGATAGTCAGGGAGTTTGGGATTGACATGTACACACTGCTATATTTAAAATGGATAACCAACAAGGACCTAGTATATAGCACAGGGAACTCTGCTCAATGTTATGTGGTAGCCTGGACGGGAGGGGAGTTTGGGGAAGAATGGATACATGTTTATGTATGGCTGAGTCCCTTTGCTGTGCATCTGAAACTATCACAACATTATTAATCAGCTATACTCCAATATAAAATAACAAGTTAAAAAAACCCTCATCTTCTTATGACTATTTACAGGGAGTTATTGGAAATCTGAATTAGAAAATATGGATTTAGGTAAATGTGATTTCGCCTATATCTATATATAATAATAAGATGGATTTCTCACAGTTTATGTAATACATATTGTTATAGGTTATAAATGTTGAAAAGTAATTAATCTCCTATCAAAGAGAGCACTAGGCAAAGTTTAATTGTATAAATGTTGTCATATGCATTCACAACTTATTTTTTTACCCATATCCCCTACTCTAGCCACTGCTCCTCTTTTGTCATACCTATGGTTAAAAACACAGACTTTGAGTCAGACAGACAGAACTAGTTCTAATTTTAGCACTTTTTGAGCTGCTTTCTTTACTTCTCTGATCCTCCAAGTCTTCATCTGTAGAATGCTGACAACAATGCCAACATCATAGGCTTATTGTGAAAAATTCCTGCCTTGATGTATATGAAATGCCGACACCAGTCTCTGCCAGGTAGAACATACTAAAAAGAAGCTCTCTGCATTATCACCCTCCCCATCATTGTGAGGGTTCGAGCAGCAGGAATAGCTATGCCAGAAGTGTCAGCAATAACAGCAATATTGGTTTAAACCCCCTGTCCCACACCAGACTCTGTTTTTCTGTATCAAAACCTGTTTACAGGGAAAATTCTGATATAATCTTGAGGGCATAAGTGATTTATGGACCCCCAACAATTATTATTATTCTCAGAAATATATTTAAGTGAGTGAAAATTAAACATATGACATGAAATTTAAAATGACATGAAAATAGTAAAAACCTAATACAGAATTTCAGGCATCAGTGATCCAAGTAGCCAAGGTACCTTGTATATTCATGTTCCAATAGTCCTAATTTTTTACCTACTGGTGCTGTCTTGGTCAGGAATTATTTCACTGCAAAGAACAGAAAACTACAAACATTATAATAAGAAAAAAAAAAAGAAATTCAAGGGAAGGGATTTATTATGAGGAATCAATGCTATCTCATAACCCAAGGACAGGACGCATTTCTTCCTTCACGTGGGCTTAATTCTTTCTTTATTCAGACTGTGTTCTCAATTTTTCTTGGCTCATGTGCCAAACATGACCATCCCTGTCCTGGTATTATAAGGGACTCTATGAAAGTTGTTTTGGGGAGCTTGTACTTCTCCTGTTTCACTTGCTACCTTGTAACAAGCTTTCTGCTTTGGATCACCAACTACCTCCTAAAGTAGTTGAAGCTGTCAGCCTTAAATGTAAACAAGATGATCTAAATTGAGGCTAAATATTATATCCATTTTAACATATACTATGCTCTGCCTGGCAAGGTAATGTGCTAGAGCAGGGGTCCCCAACCCCCGGGCCATGGACCGGTACCGGTCCGTGGTCAGTTAGGAACCGGGCGGTACAGCAGGCAGTGAGCGGCAGGTGAGCGAGCGAAGCTTCATCTGTATTTACAGCCGCTCCCCATCGCTTGCATTACCACAAGAGCTCCACCTCCCGTCAGATCAGTGGCAGCATTAGATTCTCATAGAAGCATGAACCCTACTGTGAACTGCACATGTGAGAGATCTATGTTGCACGCTCCTTATGAGAATCTAATGATGATGATTAGATTCATCATAATGCCTGATGATCTGAGGTGGAGCTGGGGTGCTGATGCTAGCACTGGGGAGCGGCTGCAAATACAGATTATCATTAGCAGAGAGGTTTCACTGCACAGAGACCATAATAAATGAATTGCTTACACACTCATACCAAAACCCTATAAACCCTATCAGTGAGTGGCAAGTGACAATTAAGCTGCATCTGGTGGCAGGCTTTAAGTCAGAATCTGACACTTACTTTAGTCCTTGCATGGCCTGCCCATTATTTTATTTACCACTTCTGTCAGCGCCTCTTTCCCACACTGTGCACTTGTCTCAGTCATAGTTTTGGTAAGCCCACAAGCTAACCCTAGCCAAAATGAGTAAAAAACAAACGTCAATGGAGGGCTTCTTTGAAAAGGGGGAAAGACCCAATGATGAGACAGCAGGAGACTCTACGATTGCCAACAAAAAGAAAGCTGCATTTAAAAGAAAATACCAAGAGTCCTACTTAAATTACGGGTTCATTGCAACAGGTGATTCACATTCTCCAAGCCCGCTTTGTATAATATGTGGCAACCGGCTATCCAAAGAAGCCATGAAACCTTCAAAACTGCTTCACCACATGGAGACCAAGAACCCTGCATTAAAAGACAAGCCTTTGGAGTTTTTCAAAAGAAAAAAAATTGTGAACACGAAGAACAGAAGCAATTATCGAGGGCCACCATTTTATCAAGTGTGTCTGCACTAAGAGCATCATTCTTAGTGGCTAACCGCCTTGCTAAAGCTACGAAGCCCTTTACTGTTGAGGCAGAGTTGATCCTGCCTGCTGCTAAGGACATTTGTCCTGAACTTTTAGGAGAGGCTGCTGTTCAAAAGGTGGTACGTGTTCCTCTTTCGGCTAGCACCATAACTAGACGAATTGATGAAACAGCAGAAGATACTGAGGCACAATTGTTGGAGAGGATTAATGAGTCACCATGGTACGCAATCCAGGCTGACAAGTCTACCGATGTTGACAACAAGGCGACAATGCTTGCTTTTGTGTGATATATTTTTCAGGAGGATGTGCATGAGGATATGTTATGTGCACTTTTGTTGCCAACCAACACTGTAGCTGCAGAACTATTCAAGTCTTTGAATGACTACATATCAGGAAAACGGAATTGGTCATTTTGTGTTGGTATATGCACGGACGGAGTGGCTGCCATGACTGGATGGCTTTCTGGTTTCACTACTCGGGTCAAAGAGGTCGCTTCCAAATGTGAGTCTATACACTGTGTCATCCACAGAGAAATGCTGGCTAGGCTAAAAATGTCACCTGAACTTAACAACGTTTTGCAGGATGTTATTAGAATTATCAACCACGTTAAGGTACATGCCTTTAACTCACATCTGTTCACGCAGCTCTGCAGGAGATGGATGCAGAGTACACATGTCTTCTCTTATACACAGAAGTGAGATGGCTTTCTAGAGGTAGATCACTGGCCAGAGTTTCTGAGTTACTAGATCCTCTCCAGAGATTTCTTTTAGAAAAACAGTCACTACTGGCAGCACATTTCAGTGACACAGAATGGGTCACAAAACTTGCTTCCTTGTGTGACATATTCAATCTGCTCAATGAACTCTATCTATTCACTTCAGGGGAGAATGACAACTGTGTTCAAGTCGGCAGATAAAGTGGCTGCATTCAAAGCCAAACTGGAATTATGGGGGCGGTGAGTGAACATTGGGATTTTTGACATGTTTCAAACATTAGCAGAGATTTTCAAAGAGACTGAGCCAGGGCCTTCTTTCTCCCAGCTGGTGCATGGTCACCTATCTCAGCTTTCAAAAGAGTTTGAGCATTACTTCCCAACCACAAAAGACCCCCAAACTGGGAAGGAATGGATCCGTGACCCAATTGTGAATGAGCCAGGTGAATCGACTTTGTTCGTGCTAGAAGAGGATCAACTGCTTGAGATCACAAATGACGGTGGCCTGAAAAGTATGTTTGAGACAACTTCAAATCTCCATACATACTGGATTAAAGTCAAGGTGGAATATCCTGAGATCGCCACAAAAACACTGAAAAGCCTGCTTCCATTTCTAACATCCTATCTTTGTGAAGCAGGGTTTCTGCAGTGACAGCAACCAAAATGAGATTACAGAGCAGACTGGACATAAGCAACACGCTTTGGGTGTCACTGTCTCCCATCCCCCACAGATGGGACCATCTATTTGCAGGAAGACAAGCTCAGGGCTCCCACTGATTCTGCATTATGGTGAGTTGTATAATTATTTCATTCTATATTACAATGTAATAATAATAGAAATAAAGTGCACAATAAATGTAATGCGCTTGAATCATCCCCAAACCATCTGCCCCCTCTCCACCCCGGTCCGTGGAAAAATTGTCTTCCACGAAACGGGTCCCTGGTGCCAAAAAGGTCGGGGACTGCTATGCTAGAGTCTTTATTCCTATTTAGATGGGAATTCTCCCCTTTTTTCCCACACTTTGTTTTGGGGGCATGGGAAATGGTATTAAATTTCCTTTTGTTTTATTCATACAATGTGAGTTTGTTTTCTATAAAATTATCTCTATCTCTATTTGTTTCTATCTTCATCTATCTATCTATCTACCTATCTCTCTATCTATCATCTATCTACATACATATTTTAATTCTATCTTTGGGGCTAGAAAATTAGTCTTTAATTAAGTGAATGCACTTGCTTTCTATCGCTTCTCAGTTCCCAACAGAGGCTGACCAGTCTTTGAGTCTGAATGACAGTTAACTAGACAGAGTGGCTCATGGGCCCATTTTGGTTCAGGGCTCCATCTTTGTTCCACTTAACTATGGACAATAGCAGGGACCATGGGACTCAGACCCTTTAGGTGCAGAGTGAAGGCAGGTTCTTTAAGAAAAGAGTGGGAGAGTGGGAAGGGAAGATTGGAAAAGAAACTTACAGTAGTATCCTGCAAACTACAGAAATCCCACCACCTAGGCCAGCAGGTTTCTATTTTTGGTATACATGAGAATTACGGGGGACATTTGCTTAAAAAATGCTAATTCTCATGCCCCATCTTTTGAACATGACTGTTTATGTTGAAATAACTAACACGACACATTGTTACTTGTCGGTAAATTCCGCATTACTAAGCTGTGGTAAGAACAAAATGTAACATATTTATCTTTTCAGCATAGACTGGCTTTTCTAAATAACATTTTCTGAGTTCTTAATGCAACCAACAAAATGGGAGTGAAAATTCTTTAAATAAAAAAATGATACATGAGGCGATATTTGATTAAATTGAATAAACAATATATGAGAAGTAACCCAAAGCTTAATTTCAGGGCCATTGTGATTTGATTATTGTTGTTGAATATAATTGTTTAAAATTTAAACCATCTTTCATGAAGCATTTTCTTTTTTTAAATATTGAAGTATAAATGACTTATTATATTTTTATTAGTTTCATATGTACAACATAGTGATTTGATATTTTTATATGTTAGAAATGATCCCCATGATGTCTAGTAACCATCTGTCACCATACAAAGTCATTACAATATTATTGACTATATTCCCCATGCCGTACATTACATCCCTGGGACTTATTTATTTTATAACTGGAAGTCTGTACCCCTTAATCCCTTTCACCTATTTCACCCCGTGCAACCCTCTCGTTTGGCAACCATATGTGTGTTCTCTGTATCTGAGTCTGTCTTTGTTTTGTTATGTTTGTTTGTTTTTCTTTAGATTCCACATATAAGTGAAATCCTATGGTACTTGTCTTTCTCTGTCTGACTTATCTCACCTAGCATAATAACTCCTAGGTCCATCCATGTTGTCACAATTGGCAAGAGTTCATTCTTTTTTTACAGCTGAGTAATATATATATATTTATATATATATATCACATCTTTATTTATCTGTCAATGGATTTTTAGGTTGCTTCCATATTTGGCTATTGTAAGCAATATTGCAATGAACATTGGCATGCATAAATCTTTTCAATTTAGTGTTTTTATTTTCTTTAAATAAATGCCCAGGAGTGGAGTTCCTATATCATATGGTAGTTCAATTTTTAATTTTTTGAGGAACCTCTATACTGGTCTCCAGAGTGGCTGTACTAACTTACATTCCCAAAGCAACGCATGAGGGTTCCCTTTTCTCCACACCCTTAGCAACACATTATTTCTTGTCTTTTTGATAGTAGCCATTCTGACAGGTGTGAGGTGATACCTCATTGTGGTTTTCATTTGTATTTCCCTGGTGATTAGTGATATTGAGCTGCTTTTTCATGTGCCAGTTGGCCATCAGTATGTCTTCTTTGGAAGAATATACATTCAGATCCTTTGTCCATTTTTTTTAAATGAGTTTTTTTTGTTGTTGTTGTTGTTGTTGTTGTTGTTTTTGATGTTGAGTTGTATAAGGTCTTTGTACATATTGGAAATTAACCCTTTATCAGATATATCATTTGCAAATATGTTCTCTCATTCAGTAGGTGGTCTTTTTGCTTTGTCGATAGTTTCCTTGGATATGCAAAAGCTTCTTAGTTTGATGTAGTCCCATTTGTTTATTTCTGCTTTTGTTTCCCTTGCCTGAGGAGACATGTCCAAAAAGAATTCTGTCCTCCAGATCACTGACCCATTCTTCTGTATCATCTAATCTGTTGTTGATTTTCTCTAGTGTATTTTTCATTTCAGTTATTTTATTTTTCAGCTCTGATTGGTTCTTTATATTTTATGACTCTTTGTTGAAGTTCCCACTGTGTTGTCCATTCCTCTTCCAAGTTCCATGAGCATCTTTATGACCATTACTTTGAACTCTTTTTCAGTTAAATTACTTATCTCTGTTGCATTAGGTTTTTTTTTTTTTTTTTTTCTGGGATTTTATCTTGTCCTTTCATTTGGGACATACTCTTCTGCCTTTCATTTTATTTGATCTTCTGTGTTTGTTTCTTTGAATTAAGTGAAACAGCTACCTCTCCCAGTCTTGAAGGTGTGACCTTCTGTAGGAACATCCCCTGTGTAGACTGCATGTGTTGGGCACCTCTGGCAGGCCAGCTGGAATTAGAGCAGGCATGGGCCAGGGGATTCTCAGGGTGCAGTACTTGAGGTCACTTGATGGGATGACTGGCACTGGAGTTGACATTGCCAGGGGTTCCTGGGGCACATTGTGCCAGGGCCACTTGGTGGGATGTCTAGAACTGGAGTGGGCCTTGGCAGGGTGGCTAGAGCAGACACAGGCCAGAGCATCCTGGAGCATACAGCACTGTGGCCACCTTGGCAGGACAGGTTGAGCTGGGATGAGTATAAGCAGGGGGGCCTGGGGTGCCCCACTGGGGCTGCCTTGGGGGGACAGCTGGAGCTGCTCTGAGCCAGAGGCTTGGGACATGCTGGGGATCATATTCCATGCTATCAATGTGTTTATATATGTAAGGTGCTTAGCATAGATACTGGTAGGTGAGAAACACTCAATAAATCTTAGTTTTTACTTTATTACTTACAGAAGTTGGATATAACATAGTCAGTAATAAGGTGTTGACCTGTGCTCTTTCACTATATATGTGTTTACTTGTAGATGAATAACAGATTTATTAGGAAATCTATGGATTGATGCCATAGAAACTTCAGACTATAAATACAATTAATACTATCATTCCCCCTAATATATTGTTCTTATAGCTTTTCCTTTTCCAAGGATAAGTAGGTAGACAGGTAGCTAGATAGATAGATAGATAGATAGGTGAATTAACACATAAATATATAAAATGAATATATTCAGTATAATTAATAGTCATACAGCTTTTAGTGCTATGGCTTATGCTTATTTAGGTGTTTGTGTACATATGTATGTAAAAATGTTTTTTATATGAGAACTTAAGTATTTTTCCAGTTAAATGAGTACACATTTCAGTATTATTGTTCTTCCTTTTAAAAAATACATTTAATGTTTCCATATATCCAGTGCTGAAACCTTCATCAGACCTACTTTAAACTTATTTTGTGACTGGATCCTTGAACCCTGCCTACAGCTAAATAAGTTGGAGAAATTTCTACTTTCTGGAAAGAAGCACTGCTTGGATATTTGGGATATTTAAAGCCAGTTACACTTCTCTAAATTTTTAGAATTACTAGCTGTTTGACACTTACTTCTATTTCTATGTTCCTCCTTCTTCTCTAAAACATATCGTCTTTCTTCTGAGGAGTCCTGTTCGGTGACTTCTCCCCCACCCTTTTCTTCAACATGCTAAGGTAGTTTCTCTGTTGTTTCCACTGACAGATATCAGTTTTCCATTTGTAGAAAGGATCTGGGGGAAATTGAACGATGATCTAGTCAGCTCGCCTTCCCAAGTCAGGAAAAAGGGAAAAGTAAGATTCTATCTGCTACAATTATTATTTTGGAATTGTAGTGTAAACATTCCTCTCCAACCTACACCTGACAAAAAGCATGGACTATTAACTCCAGCCTGCATCTTTTGGCACCAGGGACTGCTCAGACATTGAAGGCTGAGTTGATAGTGGCTTCCCACAGTGGGGCTGAATTAAAGGGCAAAGAGTTGTCATGAGGACCAGTGTGTTTGCACATGGCTGTGTCAACCAGGAGTCATAAACGTGACATGCAAGCTCTAAATTTTCTAAGAAGTGTTAATATTTAAGAGTACATTAGATCCAGGAATTTGTAAATCAGCAGTTTTACTTTGAACAGATCTCCTGCCAGTTTTGACATTGTTGAGTAAATTGGCAGCCTGTTTGCTGTTGTTTCCTCTTTTTGAAATTTAACCTCTTGGAAAAACAGCAGCCTGAGCTGTTATATGTCTCAACATAGGCCACCAGAGAAGACCACTTAAAATTGTTTTTTTGATCTGGAGTATGAATTCCCCTCTAGCCTTCTAGCAACTTTCTTTCCTCCTTTTAAATCATTTTGACAGGGCATCTTTGCTGGGTTCAATTTTTGTGCCCTTTGAAAAGCTGGGGGCATAGGATTTAGAATGGAATATTCGCTCTTGGAGTTTCCTTCAGCTCACATTGTAAAAGAAGGAAGTTCTCAAATTTTCATGCTGTGAATGGACACCTTTTTTACTCCAGTTAACTGATGTTTAATTCCATGCAACAGCATTTCAGATGTCAGATTTTTAAACATTTTTTTAAACACATGCAGACTTAGACTTAGCTGTGTTTGAATAATTAACAGTAATAGAGATAGTGATCACAATGAATCAAGTCATTGTTGTAAATAATATATGTTTAATATATCACAGCTTCATCATTTTTACATTGCAAACAAAAGTTTACCATTTCTGAGTGGATTCAGAGGAAAAGTTTGTAGGGAAGGGATAGGCTTTGAAAAGAAATCAGCTCTAGGATATTCAGCCTCTGAATGTGTCTCTCCATGCAGTGTATAGAGAGATCTGGATATAATAAGATGATGATTCATGATATTTCTCTTGGATTAAAATTGGTTCAAGTCTTTCTCTGCCACTAGTTACAAACTATATAGCTGGTCAAAATCGCTTTTTTGGCTTTTTAGTCCCAAATGTCAGTTGGTAGAATTCCATAGAAAGGAGACTTTGTTTTAGACAATCAGCCATGTTGGTTTAACAATGTTTTGTTTGGAAATATCACAGACTGCTGCTTCAAAGTGCTTAATGAACGGGTATGTATGTGTTTCTACATTTTTTTTTAAAGGAAACCAAAAGACAGGAAATACAAACCTACACATTAAAGAGTTCTGCCAAATGAAGAGCTCTGTCCTTTTTATAAAGACATTCTCTGCCAAGAGTTTGCCAAAACCTAATTGCAAATGAGCATCACAACTTCTCACAAACAAATCAGGAAATCCTGTGAATGGATGCCCAGTGTTTTCATGTGCATTGCCAAGAAATCACTGCCCACTGGGCAGAGATAGAAGGAGAAATATATTGCAATGTCTATATATGGGTGTACTAATATCCTGCGGTTCAGACCATAGCTTCATAGCTATGATAATCCCTCATTTACGAAGCCTCTGATTATTTCCATAAATGGTGAGCAAACAGTGGTCCAGACAGAAAGGGATTTTATAAGTTCTAGTTTCTTGTAGAAAAACAAATATTGGTGTCTCTTTTCCAAATACCTGGAAATATGGATTCTAATTTTTTTTTTAATCTAGAGTTAGTTCTATTTTGTTCTAACTAGTTCTAGCTAGTTCTAAATAAAACTAGTTAGTTTTATTTTGGTGCTAAAAGGCCAGAAAAAATCTCAACTAGTAGAGCAATAAATTTATGGATTTTTATTTTTAAGGCAGTACTTAATGAGGCGGTAAATAGTAAAATATTTTTGAAGTCAGATTTTTGGCCAAGCTTTAAACATAATGAATATCATTTCCTATCACTTTGTGATAGGCAGTATGTTACTCCTTTAAATATATGCAATAATTTTAATAGTTTGGATCCCTATGAGCAAGTTAATACATTTTCAAAGAGTTCAGGAAATTTATCTCAAACTATTTAGACAGCAAATAGCATGTCTAGATTTTTAACAAAATTGTGTCTTACTCTAAACCCTCTGCTCTTTTTTAAAAATAAATTTATTTATTTATTTATTTTTGGCTGTGTTGGGTCTTCGTTGCTGCGCGCGGGCTTTCTCTAGTTGTGGTGAGCGGGGGCTACTCTTCGCTATGGTCTGCAGGCTTCTCATTGTGGTGGCTTCTCTTCTTGCCGAGCACGGGCTCTAGGTGCGTGGGCTTCAGTAGTCGTGGCTCGCGGGCTCACTAGTTGTGGCTCAAGGGCTCTAGAGCGCAGGCTCAGTAGTTGTGGCACACGGGCTTAGTTGCTCCATGGTATGTGGGCTCTTCTCGGACCAGGGATCAAACCCATGTCCCCTGCATTGGCAGGCGGATTCTTAACCACTGCGCCACCAGGGAAGTCCATAAACCCTCTGCTCTTTATGACTATATTCTAATGATTTCCTTATATCAATAATAAGGCAAAGCATCTCACTTGACTCCAAAAAAGAAATTAAAAATTCCACTTATAATTTAATCCACAGAACTAAATTAGTATTTATTTTCAAAATATCTCTCATAACTTGCTTTATTATTTCTCACGTTATTGAAGTAGCATAACTACTTCCACTATCTTTACCTTTAATCTGACCTGGGGCCAAAAAATGTACAGCACAGCTGCTGCACCCTCCTTTCCCTCGCCCCTGTCAGACATCACTACTAGAAAACCACGCTCTTCTCATTGAGGCCAGCCTCAGCCTGGTGTTCCTCATTACAATGCTCCAGACAAACAATACCAGTCATCTGAACTTGCACCGCAACCCCACACACACAAAAAAACTATATTTGCCATTAGGGATTCATTTCATCCTGTGCACTGTTACCAGAAAAATCCCCTTAATATATTTCTCTTATAATTTCACTGTTCTGAACAAAGTTAGTCAGAGGCTCAATATGGCCTACTACCTAAAATCAGATTCTGTAGCTCCTCTGAGAGCTTTCCAAAAGTTTCTTCTCAGCCTTTTCTTCCCCTCTCTTTACTCTTCTCCACAGATTTTACCTTTCATGTCCTGAAATTTGCATTCTCCTATCATTTGTGTGTTTGCTCTTGATCTAAGAATGTTGCTTTGTTCCTTTCGAGCAGGGGTCCCCAACCACCAGGCTGCAGACCGTTACCATTCCACGGCCTGTTAGGAACCAGGCCACACAGCAGGAGGTGAGCGGTGGGCAAATGAAGCTTCATCTGCCGCTCCCCATCGCTCCTCATCACTCGCACTACCACCTGAACATCCCCCACCCCCCGGGTCAGTGGAAAAATTGTCTTCCAAGAAACCAGTACCTGGTGCCAACAAAAAGGTTGGGGACCACTGCTTTAGAGTGATATAATTGTGCCAGTCATTTTAGGTCAATCTCCCAACTATTTCAAAACCAACAGATTTCTTCTTTTTCCAAATTTCCAGATTTTCAATATAGTAGAAGTTCTCTAATTTAATGAGATCAAGACCAGTGGTTGACTGGTCAAATCAACAACAACAACAACAAATGCTAAAGGAAAGAATCATACATTTAGTAAATATTCTAATATAAAACTTTAAAAACTGTACATTAATTCATCAAGCTTCTGATACAGGACCATTTTTCTTCTTTGATTAAGAATCTGTTAAACAGCTCATACAGCTCAAAAGCAAGGAAACAAACAACCCAATCAAAAAATGTGCAGAAGACCTAAATAATCATTTCTCCAGAGAAAACATACAGATGGCCAAAAAGCACATGACAAGATGCTCAACATCACTAATTATTAGAGAAATGCAAATCAAAACTACAATGAGGTATCACCTGACACCAGTCAGAATGGCCATCATCAAAAAGTCTACAAATAATAAAGGCTGGAGAGGGTGTGGAGAAAAGGGAACCCTCCTACACTGTTTGATGAGAATGTAAATTGGTGCATCCACTATGGAGAATAGTATGGAGGTTCCTTAAAAAACTAAGAATAGAATTACCATATGACCCTGCAATCCCACTCCTGGGCATATATCTGGAAAAGATGAAAACTTTAATTCAAAAAGATACATGTATCCCTATGGTCATAGCAGCACAAGACATGGAAGCAGTCTAAACGTCCATCAACAGATAAATGGATAAAGAAGATGTGGTATATATACATACAACGGAATACTGCTCAGCCATAAAAGGGAGTGAAATAATGCCATTTGCAGCAACATGGATGGACCTAGATATTATCATAGTAAGTGAAGCAAGTCAGACAGAAAGACGAATATCACATGATATCAGTTACATGTGGAATCTAAAAGAAATGGTACAAATGAACTTATTTACAAAACAGAAACAGACTCACAGACATACAAAATAAATTGATGGTTACCAAAGCGGAAAGGTGGGGCAGGGATAAATTACAAGTTTGGGATTAATATATAGACACTACTCTATATAAAATAAACAACAAGGACATACTGTATAGAACAGGAACTATATTCAATATCTTGTAATAACCTATAATGGAAAATAATCTGAAAAATTATATACATGTATAACTGAATCACCCTGCTGTACACCTGAAATTAACACAGCATTGTAAATCAACTATACATCAATTTTAAAAGTCTACTAATAGGAATTTTACAGCATCTTTCTTGCATACAACACATTCATAATGCTTCCTTCATGATTCCCAATTGTGTTTTTTTTAAAAAGTGGAGCAAGAACCTTCCAAGTATCATGAGTGTAAAATTTACCTAAATTTTTTGTGATTTTTTCCCCCTAATATTTTAAGTTTTCTTGCAATACTTAATCTGCTAGTGATTGTTTCTAGCCACTCATATTTAAGTCTTTATAAAGCAATCAATTTAGTTTTCATACAAAAAATCCCCACAACTCTCTTTATGCCCTATTTTCCATTGATTTAATTATGTGATTTTAATAATAAGTGCCACTGATATATTTGGAACAAACATGTTTGGGCAGCATAGCACTCAACCTGCCGCTGTTCTTGAGGGGTCTTGAGAGCTGTGGGCAGACAGCATGCTGTGACAATGTACTTGAGTGAATGGAGAGCTGAAGTTATTTGAGAGAGTTGGTTAAGTGAATGGTGAAGAGAAATTCTTCTCATTTATATGCATAGTCTATCTCGTTACTTGGCTCTGATTTTACACAGATTTTGGGGGGAGGGGCATAATTATCTTTTTATGTAAACTGTTGTAGTTGACTCTACAGAGCTGGAACTTTAAGATTTCTTTGGAGTCTTCCTCACAGCAAATCATACTGACCTTATAATGAGAATATATAAAGTATTCAAAACATTCTATTTGCTGATTAAACTCATATGACAAGGTGAAGAAGGGAAGAGACTTTTTAGAAATCCACAGAAGGGAAACACTCCAAAGATTCACAACCTCAAACAATATATTGTAATTGGACTGGGAGAGATAATCAGAACATAAGAACATTTTGGAAACTAAGAGTATGGTTCCTGCACTAAAATTTTGGATACATTTATGGAAATGAAGTAGTGTCCAAAGCACAAATTAGTGGTAATTGGGGTAATTGTTTAAATAAATAATAATAGAAGAACTTACATTGAATAATTAAAATGGCATTTTAAAATTTCAAAAAAATTTTAAAACATTTTTGTTTCCATTATTTTAGATATTGTCACTCTATCATTCTCAGTTTAATGAAAGATAAATGGAAAGGCTGAGAGATTTGTCCAAGTGATCTGAACATTGCTAACCAACCACAGGGTACCCAAAATGTTCTTAGTTCTTAGTCAAAAGACTTAATAGCTTTTTACCAAAACTAACTACTTCAGTCAAAGAGAGAAGGATAATTGCTACTTCCACAGAAAATGTAAGAAACCAGCATCGTTCCAGCCCAGAAAGCAACATTAAATGACCACCCACATACCCCGTCACAGATTTATCTTCTCCAGCTGCAAGACCCTCTTCTCTTTGGCTTCCCACCAACCTAGAAAGAAGAACTAATGAATACACAAAGTTTGAAACAGATGCAAAGGCCGTATGTGTAAGAAGTGCCACTGTGCTTAATTTAATCTCTGGGTCAGCTATTTCCTGCTCACTGGTGCAGTCAAGGATCCAAGCCAGACCTTTGCAGAGACTGTGGTGGCTCTACATCTGCCAATAAAAATACCCGCTGTGCAGAACAGGAAACCTCAGCCAGGCGTTGAAAAGTCCTCAGCTTAGGCAACAGGCAACCTTCTTTTTTGTCTGGACAACAAGTTATTGGTGGTTCCCAAAGGCAATCGTGATTAACCACGTGTGTGGCTGTGTCAGGTGCCCACTCTCAAGAGAGTGCTCTGGAGGGACAGCTTAAGATTCATCCATTAGAGATACATTTCTTTATTAAAAAAATTTTTTTCCACATCTTTATTGGAGTATAAATGCTTTACAATGTTGTGTAAGTTTCTACTGTACAACAAAGTGAATCAGCTATATGTATACATATATCCCCGTATCCCCTCCCTCTTGAGCCTCTCTCCCACCCTCCCTATCCCACCCCTCTAGGTGGTCACAAAGCACTGAACTGACCTCCCTGTGCTAAGAGATGCATATCTTTAAAGCAGAGGTCAAAAACCGGGGCCCACAGGCCAAGTTCAGCCTTCAGATGGATTTTGTGTAGGCTAAACAGCTGTCTGCTTTTTCATTTTTTTTTTTTAAACGTGAATGCATTTAGATGGGGTTTTTGCCAGCTTCTGTGATGTAAATACTCTTACAATGTCTGATTAAAGGCACAGAGTTGGGAAGGGATGTGCACAGCGATTATATAGCATTTCCATCATACACATACAATAGGAGTAAATAAATGTGCTTATATAATTAAAAAAACCTAGTAAAATAATCAGAAAATGATGAGTTTTGATTATTTATCACCATTGTTTAATTTAACTTATTTAATTGTAAGTTTTTATAATTTAAATTTTCATAACAGCTGTGCTTAATAACCACCTCTCAAAATTCTTGAAAATTTAACACTTGGCTTTTGTGAGTCAACATGAGCCAGCCGCAGCACACCCCTGAATACCTTATTGTGACCACAGCGGCCATGGTCATCGTTGTTCAGGCTCTGGAAACTGAATTTGGATCCCAGCTCTTACACTTACTGTGGTGTGAGCTCACACACACTACTTAACTACAGAGAACCTCGATTTTCTCAGATCAGAAACTAAGTTAATAATGTTTATTTTGTTAGTCTATAGTGAGGAATAAATAAAATAACATATGTGAAGGTCTTAGCACTGTATTTGGCACATAATAATCACTCAGTAAATAATGACTGTGTGTTTATTTTAACTCTAGGTAGGAATTACTTGATTAGATTTGTTTTGCTGCTACCTTGAAAACCTGCCTGCAGCACCTCGAAGAAATAAGAAATTTTATGAACAGAGGAAGGAAAGAAATCAAGGAGGCCTGAAAAGACTGGGATGGAGGGCAACATGAGGTTCCCAAGAAAGAAAGAGAACACAATAGGATCAAATGATACAGAATTAGGATGAGGGAAAGTAACTCAAAAATGCAGTTGAAAATCTTACATCAAGCCATATCTATGCTATCCATTAGGGATTCAGTCTCAGTTTCTCACAAAGGCTGTATATTCTCTCCATAAATTATTGAAATAATTTCCTTGAATGGACAACATCAAGTATCGAATAATCCCATCCTATTCCTTTGGCCCAGATAATTCAATCAATAGTGGACATGTCACCCGCGCTCAGAAAGTTAGATGCTCTCATCCTGAAATTTCAAATTTACACCCAGAGACTGGAGTGAGTTGGTGTTGAGTGCTGCCATACTGCCAAACTCTGATTGGCCACGAGAAAACGAGGAAAGGAAGTCCATCAGTAGAGGTGGAGAAAAGCGACATAGCAACACATAGAAATGGAGATGGCCTGGCCCCATGCAGAAAAAAGGAGACAGGAGACAAGTGATGACTTTTCAGTTCTTATAAAGTCTGGTTATATTCCTTAAACTTTGTTTCTATGAGATGAACTATTTTCTTTATAATAAATGTCCTTAACCTAAACAAGCTGGAGTTGGATATCTGTTCCCTACAACCAAATGATTCCTGACCAGATAATCTCTGCTGGTTTTAAAGTTCTATGAAAATATACAAAATCATAGTATTTTACAGCTTGAAGTGGTGAGATTCCAGCCCGCTTGATTGAGGTATGACCAATGGACTCAACGGAATCCAAAGAAATTAAAAGACGTGCATCAAGTCACTTATTTAGCGAGTAATAGAGCTTATTCTAAAGCTCACTTCAGCTGGGTCCTAGGCAGTGCAGCAATACTCCCCGCAGTACAACCATAATGGTGAGCTTCCAATTTAGAGCGGTAGCGTGTTAAAGAGCCCCTGAGAGTGATACTATTCTCAACCATCAAATCTCAATAACTCTTTGTCTGGTATCTCTTTTATGAATAATATCAGGCAGAACAGAGCCAAAGCAGGAAGTTGGTCTACCGAGAGGCAGGGTTAAAGCATGGACTTTGCAATTCAACTGACCCGTGTTCAAATGTTTACTCTTGCTCTGACAATCTATGTGGTTATGGGAAAGAGACATGACCTCTCTAAGCTCCAGTTTCTCCTCTAAAATGGAGATAAATAAAATTATCTAATTTACAGAGTTGTTGGAAGATTAAATAAAATAATGCATAAATGTATTTAGCATATGACCCTGCCATGTAATAAACATTCACCAAATGTTAAAATTGTTCTTGATCTTAGTACTGTCAATGATAACTGGTCAGGTAGGAGTCAGGAACTAAGTCCAGTAGGTTCTGTGTATTTTCACCTTAGGATGCAATGAATTTTTCCTTGGCATAATGATGTAAGTTTATATAATCAGTAGCAACACCCATACATGTGTATTTCTACATGATACAAGTCATTCTTTCAAAAATAGATATTTATTAAATCTTTTCTTAAAAATGCGACTGGGACTTCCCTGGTGGTCCAGTGGTTAAGAATCCGCCTTCCAATGCAGGGGACGCGGGGGGGTTCAATCCCTGGTCAGGGAACTAAGATCCCACAGGCCCATGCGCTCTGGAGCCCACACGCCACAACTAGAGAGAAGCCAGAACTCCACAAGGAAGAGCCTGTGCACCGCAAGGAAGTTCCCACATGCCGCAACTAAGACCCGACGCAGCCAAATAAATAAATAAATATTTGAAAAAAAAAACGCGACTGACTTCAATCCAGAATACAGTTGAGATTTAATGTCCTTTGAAAATGGAAACTTTTTTACTGGGTGATGAAAAATGCGGCACTAAATGTAATAAACCATGAATGTTAATAGCATTAAAAACAAGCAATACCTTTTCCGGGGCTTCTATGAGGCAGAGCTACAATAATTACTAACTCAGCAGCTCAAATCAGGAAATAGTGTGCAAGCACAGCTACACTTCATTAATGCAGAAGAACCAAACTGTTTTCAGCTAAAAGGAATGTGTAATGCAACATAATTAAACAAGTGGCGATGGATCAACCTGGAAACTTTAAAGGACATCATTACAGCTCTAAAATTCCATGATGCAGTGTTTACTAGCAAGATCACGATAATCTAGAGCAACAGTTCTCAAGCTTCTGTGACATAAGAATCCACCTAAGGAACTAGTAAAAAGTGCATTTTCCTGGATCCTACCCATAGCCATTCAAATTCAGTGATTCTGTAGCTCTGACCAGTTATCTATATTTTTTAATCAAGCTCTCTGGGTAATTATAACCCAGGTGATCTTGGGAGGACTCACTCAGAGAAACACTGATCTAGAATCTCAGATAAAGTAACTTTTTGGATGAGATGGAAGACAATGTTCTGCAGAGACAGCTCTTCTTCACAGGCTCGGAATGGAGGCAGATCTAATTCTTCAAAAAAGAAAAAACAAAACAACTCACACTATGCCAGTCTTTTCAATTAGCTGTACCTTGACTCTCACTGAACCTTAAACGGTGGGTTCTGTGAAAATACCAGGTGTTAGTAATAGCTCAGTTTGTCTCAAGGGAATTGAATGACTAATATGGAACTGCAGAAGCATAAAGGAATCTCAGGTTTAATGAATGATTCAGTGCACAAGAGAGGTATTCTTTTCCTCAATAATCTGTAGATATAAATAACCAAACATACATTTCTACAATAGTGATTGCCAAGTATTTATTTTTAAAAAAAACTCAAAGACTAAGGGATTTTAAATTTTAGTAATAATACACTTCACCTGAAATACTGTTGTTGTACTTACCCAGTCAAGGGAAGCAGCAGCAAACCTTTCAACAGTCACCAAACTGGTATTTAGGACATTAGAATTCTAATCTCACCTCTGAGGTCAACTCACTCTGCAATTTTGGGCAAGCCATTTTACTTCTCTGGATCTCAGACTGGACTTGATATCTTGAAAGTTCTTTTCTATTCCAGTGGTTTGTAATAAAGTGTTTACTATGTGCCAGGAACTGTTCTAAGCACTTCACTTAATTTAATCCTCACAATCATCCATGAAATATGTACCTATACTTTAATCCCATTTTATAGACAGGCATACTGAGGCACAAAGAGGTTAAGTAACTTGCCCAAGGTCACTGTGCTGGTTTATTTTGTGTCAACTTGGCTGGGCCACTACTGTGGTCCAACACTATTCTGGATGTTTCTGTAAGGGTGTTTTTGGATGCGATTCATGTTTAAACGGTGGACTTTGAGTAAAGCAGCTTATCCTCCGTGTGTGGGCATAATCCAATCAGTTGAATTCTGACTGGAACAAAAGCTGATCTTCCAGAAGTCCCAGGCTGCCAGCAGACCACCTTCAGACTTCATCTATAACATAGGATTTTCCTGGCTCACCAGCAGACTGCCTTTGGACTTGAACTGTAACTCTTCCCTGAGTCTCCAGCTTGCCAGCCTCCCTTATCAGATTTTGGACTCACCAAACCTCTAAAATCTTGTGATCTTGTGAGCTAATACTTGAAAATAAATCTCTCTCTCTATATATGTATACACCTCTTATTGGCTCTGTTTCTCTGGAGAACCTTGACAAATATAATCACACACTAGACTGCTGGTACTAGTAGTGGTAGAGCTGGGCTTTGGCCCCAGACAGCCTGGTTCCCCAGGTGGAGGGTAAGAAAGATTCTATGATGCCAGATGTCGGCCAAGCATCTGGATCCTCTATGGATCCAGAGTCATCAGTGAATGTAGACTTGTAAATAGAATTTGCTGTTGTTTTTCTCTGTATATCTATACTGATGATATTGTTCAACTGGGCATAATAAACTCATGAAACATGAAGAGCCAACTGCGATACTGACGAAACTAACACAACGCATGTTTGATTACAGGAAGCCATGTGTTTGGGATACATACTCAATCTTTCAGAACTGATTTTAGGGAGTAACTGCCATCTTACAAAAAGTTCCTTATTGACAGAGACCCGCTCCCTCCACTCCCAAATTCTGAGTGTCTGACTCATTGTGGCAGTCTTTTTCTTCTTATTTGTTTATCTTGCTATCTGCTCAGTAGACACTGTCCTGGAAGGTTCTTGGAATACTTGGTGGTATAGGTAGATTTAAAACTCTCACTTTAAAATGTTATCCTGTTTTATTTCAATGTAATTAAATAATTAAGCAATAGTAGGTTCTTATGCTTCCTTTGTAATGTGTGCATATGATCGCTTTCTTTCTCAAGACCCAAATTCAATTCTTGACCCTTAGATAAAGATGACCCTAGAGACATAGTTTCGGACTGGCCCAAGAATAGACATCATCAAACAATCAACTATCACCAACTGTCCAAATATCTGATGAGGAGAGAAAAAGCCAAAGATGTCCTGCATCTTCTTTTCACTAGAAGTTAGTTTTAGATTCCTATGGAAAAGTCAACAAAGGTTTTTGAAACTCAAGAGAAGCCCCTACCTTCAAATGTACTCAGTATTAAGGCCAAGAGGCTTCACTGGTGGAGGTCAACCATCTCCCCTACAGATGTCTGGTTCAAGCACCTGAAGGCTGATAGCCTGGGAAAAACAGCGTGCCTCTAAATGAAGGAAACAACATTTAGCTAAGGTTGTAGATCAATGAACAATTTCTGGTTTTTGTACATGGCTCAAATGTTGTCCATAACTCCCCTGGCCCAAACTATGAACTCTGAAACTTATGTATTATAGCAGTGGAGGAAGAAGAGGAGAAAATGTGAGTTTTTCTATTTAAGACAGAGGCTGAGCCACTGCAGCCAGATTCAGTCAGTGCAAGAAAGAAGGGTTCAGAACAATTGGTTAGTTTCCTTCCTCCCAAATGTCTAGACCCCCAAAGGGGTGTGCAGACTTGCCTCTCACTATTCTGGTTAAAGTCCTCTCTTCATATAAAATGTCACTGGTTATATCAGTTTGTTTGTGTTATCTTTGAACTTGATGCATATTATTCTACCTTTGTCAACATCCATTCCCATTTTCTATAAGCTTTAAACTATCCCAGATGCTGAGCAAATGTGAATTCTTTGGAATGTGGCCGGCCTCTGTAATCTAGTTGCACAATCACTACTCTCCCTCTCCAAATTCTGTGTAACTGTCAATTTTAAGCATGCATTGTCTACAGCATTTATATGCTGTCGTTTAAGACAGACGCCAAATGTGTAAAAACATAACCTTGATCGATCACTATCAGCCCTGATGCTGTTTAAAGAGAAAATGGACTCTTAAGTCTGAATGCTTATCTGCTGTTCACAATTGCTTAATGTTTCAAAGTGTATGCTCCCAATGTCAATTCTTTAGTTGCCTGTCAAGGCACTTCCCATTAGGCATTTAGCTTCCAGCATGTTCTGTACAAAATATAGCCAGAGCTTTAAGGATGCCATTTTAAATGTTAAATATATGAATCAGCATCAAAGCCACACAATGCTACTTTTCCTCGGCACCATAGTGTGACCACCTTCCCTGTGTCTAAACTGCAGAGACACAGTGTCTTGCTTGATAAAGTTGTGTGTGATAAAATCACACCCTAAACCGACTGTGGAATGAAGACTAGACTTGGGCATAATAAAAATGCATGGCCCACATACTTTTTGCTGAGATTTAGATCTCCTTCCCTATCCTCAATCCTCTGCTATAGTTCTATTATTTTTTTGCTTTTTTATATGAGGCTGTAAACATGAAAGGAGGAAGGGCAGTCACAAACAAATAAGAACAAAGAGAACAAAGCTAATACAGGGAAGCATTGGCTTGGTCTCAGTAGACATTTGAAACGCAGTTCTGTGTATTATTTATGAGTTATGGAGATAGGCTATGTTAATAGACCAAGGAAAGAATATTAAAAAAAAATAAATCAGATAACTTTAGAATACATAGCATAGGCCTGGGGAAAATATATTTGCTTTTGTCCAAAAAAAAGATCAATACCCTCCTTTTAAAAGGAAGCTTTTGAGAAAAATCTCCATATGGTATACAAACTTCCTGGAGCTTCCTAACATCAATAGCTGTCTTCTTGTTGGCATTTTAATCGATTTCCCCAATTCTTTTTTTTTCTTTTTGGGGTGCCTTTTTAATAAGCAATTTTGTGTGGTCAGTTTCGACAACAGATCTAATAGATCTAATTCTGTTCATAAAGAAGACTGAAAATAAATATGGTCCTAAAAATCCAGCTTATGCCATTAAATCATTGATTAACTAAATAAAAACCACATCATATTTTTGGTTAAACCACTTGTTTAAATTATTGTCAGGCTTTCTTCTATAGGAGTTGAGAAACTTGATTAATGAAAGCTGGCCTCTGCGGAAAAAAAGAGCTTAGTCGTTCCATATGTCATAAAAAGCTTGATTGGAGACTGAGCAGAATATAATTCTTTCCTTTCTGGAGGAAAACATGAAATTCTTTCCATAGCTTTTGTACTCCGATCTCAAACATAAATGAATTATTTTTGTCCTCGGGATTTTTCTCAATTTGAGACCAGCCATGTTAGGGTAGACTTATCACTGGTGGGATGAGCTGCTGCAAACAGGACCTGAGCTTACCCCACTCCTCTGATTAATACCTCATGGCCTAACACATCATTATTAACAATGTAGTGGGTCTTTAAAGCTTTTGAGTTTTCAAAAGCTGTAATCAGTTAAAAACTGCAGTTTGATCAAAGCCTTGTGTATTAGGAAAACAGTGCTAAAAAGAGAAAATCTTTTGGGAAAATCTTAATTTTGCCTTGGGCTAGATCTGGAGCACTAACCTGTTTAGTTATCCTCCTGGAGTTTAGGAAAGTGCTGTGTTTTTATCTTGCATACAAGCAATTTGAGAGTCTAATTCAATTTTATTCCAGCCGATGCCCAGCAAGAAGATGCCCATGGAGCCCCTCAGGATTCTAGATTTCTTCACTGCCCTTTACTGGCTTCTTGAACAAGGAGGTGCAAAGTTGGGAATGGGTGGTAAATGTGAGTATATAAGAGAGTTTCCCACCACTGGAAGGAGAGATGGTTAATATTGCTCCTAGGAATCTTCTTATCCTGAAACTTTGCTCTGAGGGAGAGCTGGTGATGGTGGATAAGAATGCTGCTGGGGATACGAAGGTAGGACTACTCAAGACTAGAGGAATGGATCAGACATACCAACCCTTCTAATATTTGCCAAGAATTGTACCATATGCTGGAGACAAAAAGGTGAGTGGGCTCTCCTGCCGTAAATAATCACAGTATGGTCAGGGAGATTTGTATGCAAAGATGACTTTGAAAACAAATACAATATGCACATTAACATTTGAACTATGTACAGAACATAGAAGTGGTACAGAGATAAGTGATCACTTCATTGTTCTGAAAACAAGTTCAGGTTTTCTATACATTAAGTTAATTAAGAGAGAATATTTATCCAGAACGTACAACTGACAAGAGATTTTAACACTAAAATCTGAGCTTTTGTCTGTACTCTAATGTCCTCACTTTCAAGAAGTAAGACATAGTGTTGGTGTGCGTCTGTGTGTGTGTGTGTGGGGGGGGTGTTAAGTGAAAAGGGTGATGAAGCAAAAGTTTTTCTTCCTCTCCTTTCCATCCTTCCTAAGTGGACCAAATTGTCCTTAAGTCTCTTTGCTATTACTTCCACTTGCAGCCAAAATTTGACTTTTACAGGCTTATGCTGATAACTAAGCCAGAATAAGGGAAGTGGGAGCCATATAGATTCATAACTAAGATGTGTAATGGGTTTTCACTTAAGGAAAATATCATATGCAAGGGAGTCATTTTTTCATGACCTCAGCTGAGAAGAAATTGGATTGAAAGAAATTCTGAGGACATGGAAGAAATCAAGCCAGTTTATAAAAGTTATTAGGAAAATCGTTTCCTACTTATTCATTCTGACACAGCCCAAGCACCAGAACTGACTTTTGCAGAAGCAAGTGAAAATAAATAAAGACCAAAAACACCAAAAGAGAAACAGAAGATTCCCTTAAGGGAGAATGTGTTATCAAGTATATCCCACAAAGGGGGAAGGAGGGGACTAGAACAGTACTGTTGAAAAGAACTTTCTGTGATGATGGAGTGTTCTACCTATTACAGTAACCACAAGCCACACGGGGCTGTTGAGCACTTGAAATGTTTCTAGTGTGACTGAAGAACGAAATTTTTACTTTTTCTTTAATTTTTGTCAACTTAAATTTAAATAGTTATATTTGGCTAGTGGCTTCTGACTGGTAGAGGGTTGGGGTATTATAGATTTGGGATGAGTGTGATGGAGCGAGAAAGGAAGGCCATCCCAAGCACAGGAGCACATCATTGGCAAAGGCACAGAGCGGGGAATCAGGGCTGCTGGCTTAGGCTGGCATGGCTCTAATGTAGTGTATTGAGGTTAGGACTGGTGAGAAAGGTAGGCTGAGTTATTTCCCTGAAGGGCCTAACATGCTTACTCAGGATTTGTATTGTTATTCTGCAGGCAATGGAGTGAAACTAGAGGTTTTGGGGGTAAATGAAAAAAAGATCAGATCTGTGATTTAGAAAAATAACTCTGGTGTCAGTGTTAATGAACTCGCAGAAGGATGTGGAGGGATGAGGACTAGTTAGAAGGATATAAGAAGGGGTCAAGCAAAAGGTGAAGGTTAACCAGGATCCAAACAAAGGACCAACAAAACAGGGACTGAATATGGTTGAAAAGAATGCACAAAGTTTGGTGACCTAATAGATGTGGGTGTTTAGGGAAAACAAGAGACAAAGGTAACTATGAGGCTTTAAGATTGGGTGGATAAGTGATAATATTCATCAGGCTCGGGTAAAAAGACAAGACTGGGCTTATTGACTTAGAGGTATTAGCTTGGCATCCACTTAAGATGAACAAAAATATATAGAAATGAATTAAAAGTCTTCAAATGGGTCTTAGGCCAGAATCTCAAAACCAACATGCCCAAACCTGAGCACGCAATTATTGGATGTCCGATTGGGGGTTGGGAATGCAAATCTTGAGCTCAACAGAGAGGTCAGAAATAGAGACATGATTCTCCTGACTAGAAATGGTAATGGAAGTCATAAAAATGTGAGCTTGATTAAGACAAGAACATTGTATAGCTTACTAAGGAGGATAAGGGCAGGATAAGGAAGCATAAGGACTCATACTTGTATGAGTCAGTAAGGGAGACAGAGAAGTAAAGACAAAGAATTTGGAGAGGAACTCAGGAGAAAATGACCAAATTAAGAAAGAATAAATTTAGTATACTGGAGTCTATGCACTCAATAAGATGCAAACACCAAAATAAGCCATTAATTACTTTCTGTAGACTACCTTCAACCTCAGTAGGCCCCAGGGTAGGACAAAGACAGAAAGACCAATGTCTGGGGGTGGGTCAGGTTGAAGGGGCCATGGATACAAGAAAGGAAGTACACCCTATGGTGTGCATTACTGCACATAAGGGGAAGAATGAGTGCAGCCAAAATCACGTTAACAGAGGCTTGGGAGGAGCCAATGACAGTGGGAGGAATGGGCCAAGATTGGCTGTTTCTTTCTCTCTAGATTCTGAACAGGTATCTTCGATTCTCTGAATCTGTTTCCTCCCCTCTAAATGAGGTATAATTATAGGATTCATAGGATAGTTGTGGGGATTAAGTGAGAGGATGCACTTGGCATGACAGGGGTTTGACAGATGTTAGTATCCTTCCACTCCTGCCCCTCTTCACAGTTTGGTATCAGGCAGGCGCCCGGTTACTGTTAACTGTAATGTGTCAGTTGAATGCGGAGTGTTTCAGTGTCCTTCGAACAGATCCCAAGCCTCTAGAAAAGGACAATTTTCATCTCAGTTCCCTGGAAGTCAAAACTCTTTGGGTCAATGTCTCTGCATTCATTTTGAAGCTTACCAATTCTGGCTTTTAGAACACAAAATTTTAAAAAGAGTGGGAGATACCTAAAATAAGTAATTATACATACCAGAGAAGTTTGAAATTAACCCATCTATATATCCATATAGCAGCCAAGTTGTTGGTGACTTATTTCCAGGAGGACAGGAGGAGGTTGGGGGGGGGGGCGGGAAACAGAACTAAGACTCCTCAAAATTTTCGCTGAATGGGGGGGGGGGGGGGGGGGGGGGGGGGGGGGGGGGAAACAGAACTAAGACTCCTCAAAATTTTCGCTGAATGGTAATAACGTATGGATAATTCAATGAAAAAAAATATGGTGTAACTGGGTGATCTAAGTCAATGCGTATTTGGCGGTTAGGGAAAAGAGGAGAGTTATGGGTTGCGTTGATCTATCAGTCTGATTCATATCTCTCCACTAAAACTATAAGTATAGTTTTAAAAGACATGTTCAAAGCTTCTACCAGAAATTAGTGCTTCTCTGTAATGAGTGAGCGAGTTCAAAATACATGCTTTACTTCAGAAAATTGGCATGTAAAGGGTCCTAAATGAGCAGTATTGATTGGATGATTCATTGGTTTATTCATCCATTTATGCAACTAAGTATTTATTGAGCTATACTATGTTCTACTCTGTCTACCAAGAGCTGGGATAAGGTCCTTGTTTTCATGGAGTATGCAGTCTAGTAGGTAAGACAGGCATTGTACAAGTAATTGTAAGTAAGAAATTTTAGAAAGGCACACAAAGGGGCTCTCAACCTGGGGGGTATAATAGCAATAATAATGATGAGATAATACTTTTACAGTGTTTACTGTGGAGCAGACATTGTTCTCAAATATTTTACATGTATCATTTTATTTAATCTACTCATCAACCCTATGAAGTAGGTACTATTATTGCCCCTATTAAACAGAGGAAGAAACGGAGTCACAGAAACAGTCAGTAATTTGCTCAACGTCACATGGGCAGTATGTGGTGAAGGCAGAATTTTAATCCAGGATGTGATGTCCGAGGGCCTATGAGCTTAATAACTGCAAATTAGAAAAACAGATATATCTAAGTAATCTAAGAAATTGATATGTTTCATCTCATGTATTTCAGGCCAGGAAAAAGCACAGAGAAATCTACTTTTAAATGACTTTTTAAAAGCCTGATTTGTGAGGCCATAATTGACCAACTCCTTTGCTCACCACAAATATAATATTTTTTGACCTGTGTTTCTTAGATTGGATTTAGTTTTAGTGTCTGTCTCCAAAGGCAGCCTGCTCATCAGACACTAGGGTGCTCCTTTTCAAGTCACATGGCCTGTGTTTGTTCTCATGGGAACAAGAACAGCAACAACAGTAGCTGTTGCTCAGAACACAAAAGAGAAGATAAGCCTGAAAGCTAGACTGTGTGAACCTATCAGCCTTTGTCGAAGCCTTTCCCACACTTACTGGTGCCACAAGGTGATGCAACCTGAGGCTCAAGCATGATATCAATGCCCAACTGATGCTGCAGGAATTAACACCCACCCTTCCGGAGATGCTGGAACAGGTGCTTTGGGTGCTCAAGTCATATCCCTGGATTCACCTCAGACTCCAGTGCAGTTGTGTGGACAGTTTGGTGCAGGCTCTTGATCTTCTGCCTCAGGGCCTCCATCAAAGTCTACTCAGCCTAAAAAGAAGTAGGGGGCTGGGAAAGCTCCAGGGACAACCTTCAACACATGCAGTGTGGGTGAGCAAAATTATTTGTCTGCACAGTTAAGTTACGAAGGATGAAGAATACTTAAAGACATATAGTTATCCAAAAATTGGATGGTGCCAGGAGAAGGGTCTAGGAAACAGAAGAATACCTATTCCGTCTTTGTTCATAGGAGGGAATTAACAGAGACTTCCAAAAGGAATGGAGGATTAAGGACATTGTATAAAGCTATATAGTGGCAATCACACAGAACAAATGTGAAAACCTTTCAAATTTCAAGAATAAAGATACACACACAGCAATGGAAATTCAAACCTTATAGAAAACCATACAAAGTAAGAATAAAAACAGAGATGATGACCTCAAATATTACACACACCTAAGATCAAACATTATTTTCATATTAATAAATATATTAATGGATAGATTTGCCTATTAAACAAACATGTTTTATTAGAGTTACAAAGCTAAACTCAATTATATGTTTCATATAATAGATACTTCAAATAACTCAGAAAGGTTGAAAATTAAAATAGGGGGAAACGCATATGAGGAAAACGCAGACAGGTAGAAAAGCAGGGGTCACAATCTTAGTATTAGAAAGAATGAACTTAGGGAAAATGCACTAGTAATAGAATTATGGGCAACTTAGATAGAGGATGAAATGTGTGATATTTAGCAGTTATGGATATCCATGTACCAAATAATCTAGCATTAATAATCATAAAGCAAATAGTACAGGAATTCCAAAGAAAAATAAGAAGAATCACATTAGGATAAACAGACTCTGATTTACTATCATTCTGAGCTTGATCAAGTTTAAAAAATAATTAAGGATATCAGAGACCTGAATAACATAATTAATAAGATAACTCAATTTTCAACACTGAACACAGAACGTATTTGGGGGGTACTCATGGAACAGGCAAAAATTTGGCCACAAAGAAAATCTGATCAATTCATAAAAGTAGATAATAACAGAGGCAATATTCTCTGATAACTATGTAATAGTACTAAAATTAATGTAGAAATTAGGAAACAAATAAAAATAGCATGCCACCTCTAAGTCAAAATATCTCCTCTAAAAAAATTCTTGGGTCAAAGATTCAAGAACATATTAGAACTATGGACTTAATTAGAGTGGTTCTTGGAAGAAAATACCTAGCACTAAAATCTTAAGTCAACCGCCAAGAAAGAATATAAATAAATGAATCAAACACCCAAATAAAAAAGTTAGAAAAAAACCCAAAACAAGCCAAATGAAAGCAGAAATAATTAACTAAAAAGACAAATGCAAAATTTTATATTAAAAATAATTAGATAAGTTATAAAATTAATAACCAAATCCATGAGTTGTTTCTTTGAAAAGTCTATAAAGTTTCAATATATTAGCTAACCTAATTATGAAAAAATGAAGAATGTAAAACTACATAAACAAAAAATTGCAGTGTGGGAATAACCAAAGAGTTTAGATACGACTCAGTTCTACACTCTGCAAGTATGTTTGAAGAGGTTAATGGAATAATGACAACCTAAAGTTATAAAGTCCTAATGCCTGGAATTTGTAAGTATTACTTTATTTGGAACAAAGGTCTCTGCAGATGTGATTAAGTTAAAGATTCTGAGTTGAGGAGATTACCCTGGATTATTCAGATAGGCTCTAAATCCAATGACAAGTGTCCTTATAAAAGAGAGACAAGAGAAGGAGACACAAAGAGGAGAAGGAGGCAATGAGACTGGAGTGATGTGTCCACAAGCTAAAGAACGCCTGGAGCCAACAGAAGCAGGAAGAGGCGAAGCAAGCCTCCTCCCCTAGAGTCTTCAGAGGGAGAGTAGCCCTGCTGACACCAGGATTTCAGACCTCTGGCCTCTAGAACTGTGAAAGAATTAATTTATGTTGTTTTAAGCCTCCCAGTTTGTGGTAATTTGTTACAACACCCCCTGGAAATTAATGCACAGAGAATGAAATATGTGAACCTTAAGTGCACAATTCTTCACTCATTGTTAACGTAAAGTGTTGTATCTGCCTCTTGCACTTCCTTTCTTCATGCTACCACCTGCCCTCATAGCCTGGCCTTCTAGTCCCAACAAACAGCACATGCAAAAGTCTTCAGGCAAGAGAGAAAGTAGCCTGTGCAAGGAACCGGAGGAAGGCCAGTCTGTCCAGAGCATGGTGTACAAGGAAGCAGGTGGCACCAATGAGTGCTTTTCCTGACAAAGGGAATCTAAGGGGAATTTTGGTACTAGCTATTAAGATAATATGTATTGTAACTCATCTACACACTTTTCATCTGAAGTGGTTCCAGGTCTGGCTGAGTTAGATAATGAAAGAATCAGAGAATTACACAAAGGAAAAGGAAAAAAAAGGACACATTAGCAAGGCAGAAAGATCTCCTAGGAACAAAAGTAACCATACTGACTTCTCATTCTTCAACACAAAAATGGATTTCAGACACACACACACACACACACACACACACACACACACACACACACACACACACAAGGTTGGTGCCATCACTGTGCTGACAATCTCATAAAGAATAACAGTTATTTCAACATCTCAACCCACTCAGTGTATTCAAATAAAATGGAAGGAGTTAGAGCTAATGATTTCTTCTGCCTGTTTTCATTTCATTGTTTGGCTGTTTGCATTATGATACACTCAATATTTTTGTCATGGATTATTAAAAGAAATCAGGAACAGCTGCTGGCGGCTGTAAGATTATTTGTTTGAAGTACCATACTACTGCTCTTAAAACACACTCATGCACTCTCTCTCTCTCTCTCTCTCTCTCTCTCTCTCTCTCTCTCTCTCATGAATTAGCACTGAACCATGGCTGAACAGGCAGTGAAGAAAAATGTCCAATCAGAAATGATCTGCATCCCAATCTCCCTCTGACTCCAAAATAAATACATCAAGTCTTTAAAGAGCAAAGAATTAATAATTGTTTCCATATTCTTCCTTCCTTCCTATCCCCTTAAAATACCGGATACCCTTATTTTGGTCTACGATTTTTGTTGAATCTAGAAGGGCAGCAAGCCTTCTTCCAAATTAACTAGCCAGTATCATTTTTGATTGTCTACATCTGCTTTCATCAGTTAGCACTGTCTTGTTCTAAGCAGTTATTTCCTGAGGCATATGGTAATTTATTTGGTACAGCCTACTTCTACATCATTACTCAGGTACAGCTATTTTTTCTAATAAGAACTGCTTTTCAGATCCAGGAGTTTCAGATCAATGTTATCTTCTGTGTTTTAGAAAGCTAAAATATAATTCAAAGATTTCTGTTATTTATTTATTATAATTCTTGTATAGTTTTGGAGGTATACTTGGAAAACTAGATCCTTTTCCCTTCAGTACATTTCGATTTAGATTAGAAGCATATATGGGAACATGACATTAAATAAATGTACTACATAGTTAAATTATATAGCACGTTTCAGGCAACCTTCATCCCCTTACTTCCGATACGATTTTATGAAGAGGTGGCAGAGATATAATTATCACATTTTACAAATGAGAAGTGTGATAAACATTGAAATAAATTAACTTGTGAGAAACCACGGGCCAGGTTAAGGAGAGAGCCTGGAGGAGAACTGGACACCCTCCCTCTTCACCTAGGCCTTTCTCCATTTTTTTTTTCTTTTTTTGATGATACTCTGCCTGCAGCTCTCACCTCAACTGATTAGAGATATGTGACTGTGCTCATTCTATACCTCTCAGAGAACCTGGTCAGGTAGCGCAGGGTGAGTGACTCACTTAACAAGTGAGCAAATCTTCAATGAGAGAAGATGCATATGATAACAGTGACACCCACCTCTTTTATTGAAGTATTTATTGAATTGTTTATATGTTCCAGGAGATTTGCTAGTCAGTGGGAATACAGTAAGGAATAAGTAGACGTAATTCCAGGTCTATAAGACCTTAGAAGTTCGTGGGGAAACAATGAATTCAAAATCACACCAATAATCATATAACTAGAAATAGAAGGGAATTATGTCAAAGAAAAATACAGGTTTTATGAGAAAGTATGAGAAATCAAGTCTATGAAACCAGGGGAAATTTCCTTGAAGGTTTGACATTTAAGTTGAAACCTGAAGGCCAGCAAGTTGAAATAAGAGCATTTTAGACAGCATGTGCAAAGGCCTGGCAGCAAGAAAGAAGGAAGATGTTCAAAGAACTGGAAGAAGGGCCAGTATATTGAGAGCATGGTGAACAGGGGAGTAGGTGGCACCTGATTAT
The DNA here is from genome assembly GCF_002837175.3 of Physeter macrocephalus. Lineage (NCBI taxonomy): Eukaryota > Metazoa > Chordata > Mammalia > Artiodactyla > Physeteridae > Physeter > Physeter macrocephalus. Next base: position 57,614,256 of record NC_041215.1, read on the forward strand.
GCTTCAGAGGTAGACCCAAGCCAGTTCATATGGAGCCTTGTATGTATGCTGAGAATTTCATATATTTCCAAAGTGAGACGGAAAGCCACTGAAGAGTTTCAAATAGTCAAGCAATATGATCTGATTTTCATTTGTAAACCAATCACTGTAGCTGCTAGGTATAGAGAAGGATGGAAGTAAGGAAGATGAGTTAAGGACTCTATTACAGTAGAATTATTGTAATGATAAAAAGGGGAACAGACATACACACACACACACACACACACACACACACACACACACACACACACACACGAATTTAGTACCTGGCTCAAGCTAGGGATGCAATAGATAACTGATAGGTTTCTTCTTCCCTTCCCACATGACAATCTCATTTTGCTAACTCCCATAATCTGAGATCTCAGACAACTAGAAACATAAATAGACGTTTTGTTCTTTATCTGCAGCTGATTTCTTATTAATGTCATTACTCCATCCAATTTGCTTTTATAGCCACTCCAGGCTCAATTCTTTAGAAAACGGTAATTTTTCTAATGCTCACTTTTATCTGAAGCTGCACATTTCGCGGGGACATTCTTATATATGCAATTTATGCAGAGACATTCTGGTTGTTGGAGATAATATCATTTACCAGGATCTTGGGTTGACCTACAGCAATACAGGACTCACAATTTTGCAGGATCCTTAGTTCTTTCTACCACATATTTTCTTAAGAGGCTCTCTGGTAACTTTGATTCCAGACCAGTGAAAAGGATGACAGAAATTGTTGCTATTGTAGCTCATTTATACAAAAGATGAAACCAGCAGGGCAGGTGTTCCCAGAAAAATAAAATGCAATTTAAGAAAATAACTCTCTTTCAACCTCGAAAATGACATGGAGGAAATTTGGGTTCTGATTTCAAGAGGTAGGATTTGTGAAGAGTAGTTATTTTAAAGCCTCTTGTTCCCACTCCCATCTTCAGGGTTGAATTGATGGATGCTGTAGGATGTACAGCATTTGTACTGCTTCTACATTGATCCTTTTCTGCATTGGGTCTCTCTTGAGGGAATATGACAGCTTTGGGCCAAGAAAGCAGTAGTTATTAATTTGGCCTTTGATTAGTGAGCTCAGGGATGGAGAAAAACTTAGTTCAAGATTGTGTTTATTCATTTGAGACGTGTCAGATAAGACATTTGGCTGACATGCAATAAAAATAAAATGTAGATTTCTCTGGAAATACCTGTTACTTACAGAGCTCACTCAAATGGGCATTAAAAGGCTTTAACATGGGTGTTCTCCTTCCCCAAATACTGTATAGGATTTTTTGGTAGGGACTTAGCGGAGAAATGAATACCATACGGGTAACTCTTCCATCTAGAAAAGAAATCTTGCCTTTTTTTTCCTGTTAACTCAGACAGAGAAGAGTGGTGTGTGTCTGTTTGCTTTACAAATGGTTGTCACTCAAAGTTCTTCCTTTTCTCGAAAGAAAGTCTAATTATATATGACCAGCCTTATCACTAAAATTCAAGTCCACAATCTCTTATGCAGTGTTCCAAAACTGAAAACCCAGAAACTGTATATATTTTGGTAAGTTTGACTCCACTCCATTGGGTGGCAAAATCTGATGTGAGCCTATTAATAGACTTTATTCTACTAAGAAAGACTATTCATTTTGCAGCAGAAATATTAGCATATCTGTTATGTGGTGCTACTTCATGTCTCTCTATATTTATATATATATATTTCAGAATATGCATTGCATTTTCTTTTTTTTTTTTTTTGTTATGCGGGCCTCTCACTGTTGTGGCCTCTCCCGTTGCGGAGCACAGGCTCCGGACGTGCAGGCTCAGCGGCCATGGCCCACGGGGCCAGCCGCTCCGCAGCACGCGGGATCCTCCCGGACCTGGGCACGAACCCGTGTGCCCCGCATCGGCAGGCGGACTCTCAACCACTGCGCCACCAGGGAAGCCCTGCATTTTCTTTTTAAAATCTTAAATATCTTAAACTTTTGCCCAAGAATTTTGGGTAAGGCAATATGGATCTATGCTACAGACAGCAGAAAATTCAGCTCACTGAGTCTGACCACCTCTCAGCATCTATCAATGTGGACTAGTCCTTTTTCAGATGACTTGATTATTGCCTGTGAATCACTTCATTCTTCTTTGGCCAGTCTGATCTGTTCATGGGTCACTAAGGATCAGAATTAAAGAATCGCTGTGTTCCAGAACAAGGGTGCCAATCTAAATTCTAGATTCTAAAATATGCTCTGTTCACTAAACTGTAATGTTTAGTAACAAAGATAATTAACAAGAAGTTTTGTTCATTTGTTCATTCGTTCATTCATCCAGTGAAGATTTATTAAATACCTGTTATGGAATATCAAATGGTATAATAAAAAATAATAGAGCTACAAGTGAGGAGACTGGGTTTTAACAGGTTCAGCCATTTAACTGCTGTATAAAGTTTGGCAAGTCACTTAATTTCTTTGAGTCATTTAATGTCCATTTTACAGAAGAAAAAATCTATTTCTTCTGACTTTCTAGATAAGTATAATAATTAAATCTAATGATATATATATATACTAAAAAGCACATTTGTTCATTTTATTGAAGTTTTGTGCTAAATGCTTTATATGTGTCATACAAAGAATTAATATGCATGGGGCATAAGATTCAGTGGGCGTGCTAGGATGGCCAAGACACATTATCTGTCCTCCAAGAGCAAACTGACAGAGGTGTAACATGTGAAGCGTCAGAACTATTCTAGGTTTTCATTTTTTAATCACTGATATGCAGAACCAAGAAAATTTGCAAGATAAACTTCTCTGAGTCCTTGCAAAAAAAATATATATGGAAGGGGGGAAGGGAGAGAGAAGCATTTGGAAGGAATTTCATCTAAAACAGCTGCCTTGCTAAGTCCCTGTTTCAAATTGCCTGTTAACTGATCTGACTTAAGGCTTTTTTTTTTTTTTTTTAATCAAGAAACAAAATCTGTGGGGTTTGCTAGTTCAATTCATTTGCACATTCCACACAGCTACATATGGCAGGACTGGAATGATCAAGTTTCCTTCAGCTTTATCATAAATCACAGAGATTCCAATGTGTCCTTCACAGCTTTAAGTTTTCAAAACCATCATGACTAATGAAATATTTACTCTAAGACCTACAGCCACTTGCATGGAGTCACGTTTCCTAGAAGAGAGACTTTGACAAAGAGCCCATCAAGAAAGCAGCTGGAGGCCCCCGGCCCCCAGCCTCACCACCATCCTCACTGTTGGCCTTCACATCTGCCACCTTCAGGTTACCAAATGGCATCCCACATAAACCGTGAACACACGCTTTTTGCTCAACCCGACAGCTTTCATTTGGAAACTAATCAAGCTTTAAGGATTCTGCTTCAGAGCAGAAAAAGGCTTTCTCAAGGTTTTATTACTCTATAAAATGTATTAGGTTTCAAATCAAGTTAATTTTAAAAGAGAAGCTAGTTGTTTTTACTAGATGGTTTTAAAGTTTTCACTTTAAAGCCAAATGATCATGATGAGGAATTTTTCTCTACAGGTTGAATATTGGCCAACTGTTTACAGACAGACTAGAATGTACCCATTCACCGTGAAAGCAGCAGTGATGCAAACGGCAAAGGAAATAAGCTGACAGAAATGCCCTTTCCTATTGAAATTGATAGATGTGGAAAAGCATTTTCAAAGATGGCTCTCTGGGGAGGGGGAAGGGAAAGCTAGGGCGAAGTGAGAGAGTGGCATGGACATATATACACTACCAAATGTAAAATAGGTAGCTAGTGGGAAGCAGCACATAGCACAGGGAGATCAGCTCAGTGTTTTGTGACCACCTAGAGGGGTGGGAGAGGGAGGGTAGGAGGGAGGCTTAAGAGGGAGGGGATATGGGGATATATGTGTACGTATAGCTGATTCACTTTGTTATACAGCAGAAACTAACACAACATTGTAAAGCAATTATACTCCAATAAAGATGTTTAAAAAAAAAAAAGATGGCTCTGGCAATCGCTGCTATGGTCCTTTGCAATGTGACTTCATCACGCCTCCCACTGAGGAGTAAATACATTTCTCCTTTTACCTGGTCTCATTGTATGACTAGTTTTGAGCAATAGAATAGGACAAGAGTGACACTGCCATTTCTGGGCCTAGATCTTAAGAGAGCTTGCAGCTTTTCTTCTGCTTTGTTGGAAGATTGAGACTGCCATGTAAGGGAACCGGTCCAGATCCCTTGAGGACATGAGGCCACATAGAAGAGAGCCCAAGTGCCCCAGCTGATACAGCAGCATCAACTGTTAGACAAGTGAGGAAAGATCTTGTTCCTTTCCATCCACAGGACCGTCCAGCTAAATGCAACCATGCATATAAGCCCAAGTGAAACCAGGAGAAAACTGACAAAATCATAAGAAATATATCATTGTGGTTTTATGCCCCTAAATTTTGTAGTGCTTTGTTAATCAGCAATAGATAATGGAAACACCGGCATCTGGTTTTGGCCTTGCCACTAATTAGTTGTTTTATGTGGACAAGGTATTTCATTCTATGTACTTTAGCTATCTCACATCTTAAACACGGAAATGTGAACTATGTAAAGCTAAAGTCCCTTCTTCCTCCAGTGTTATGGGAACTTCCCCCAAATCTGCTAACTTGAATCCCTGAGCTGATAGAAAGCCATTGAGTTTTTTCAGTAAGAAGGACCAGCAGAATAAATCTTAAAGATGGATAACCAAAATGGGTACCAATGGGGTAGAACAACATGCATCTCTAAAGCATGCAGGCAAACAAATAGTTGTCGCGTGGTTCATTGATATGTAAATTAGAAACTCATGCTTTTGGAAGAAATAAGGGGTTTAGGCAGCCGAAGTATAAGAGAAATAGAATCAGTTTGTACAATCATTGTTCTCCTTTGTTTTCCATCATCGTGGTTGAAGAGCATTTTGCAAATGAATGTAGATAGCAATGAATGTGACATTATAAGTTGGCTGTTACCAGGTCATAATCAGTCTGAACCTGTGCATATAGTTTGTACAAGTCAACAGTCAGGAGCCAAAATGGGCCCATCTGCTTCCTTTAAAAATCTTATTCAGTTATTCATTTCAGCACTTTTATGAGCTAACATCATCTCTTGCAGATACTCTGCATAATTGGTGATTTCTGATTGCCTGGCTGAAATTTTTCTCCATGCTGGTTGTAATCATTGCCTGATGGGAACATTTCATTCTTCAGCATGTGTAGTCATAATTGTTTTAGATTCCTATGTAAAGTTAATCAACCCTGAAGGAGACTCCCTGGATGTCACCACAGAAGTAACAGCTAACATTTCTGCTGTTTTACTTTGTCTGATCTCTGTTGAAAAGGTAATCATCTTCTGTTTACAAAACTAGCCTAGCAAAATTGGACATGTTATGTAAAACACAATCTGCATCTTTGGCAGGTATCTACACCTGGTTATTGATATGTGTTGAATATCATTACCGAAGAAATGAAGTTATTCTGAGTGAAAGAAATGTGCATGAGGTAACATATTTCATTCTTTTTAAATTGCCTAGGAAGGCTAAGTTAAACAAGGAATTGGGAATAAATCCCTTCCCTACAACTTTCCTTAGATTTTTCTTACCTGCCGTGACTGTTACCAACTAATGTTGAACAGAAAATCTGTGACATTTTCTATAATAAGACAATTTCAACACCGACATAACATATAATCTCAGAGATACTTCTAGCCTCAAATACCTGCTGCTATGGCAACTTCCAAAGAACTCACTTTTCAAAATATTTGGATATACTGAGAGCTCTTTAAAAATTTACTAACTTTACCAAAACTCTCTGGTATGAATTAGGGCCTATTTTTATCTGCCTGTTAAAAAATATTCCTATTCATTATAATTTTTGTCAGCTTGTTTTAGAGGTTAAAGTCTAGGGGATAAAAAAAACCAAACAAATATAGCAGTATTTTGAGAAGTAAAACATGAAATGTTTGAAAACATTCCATGAACGTTGAGATTGTGATGCAATTAAGGCCAGAATTATTCTGGATTCTGTATTGTAAAACAAGCCCAATATGTGTAAAATAGTAGGATTCATATTAAGTTATTTTAGGCAGCTTTATCTACAAAGGAGATTAAGCCATGACCCATGGCTTGTCCTCAGAAAACAGAGCAATTTTGGGAAGTAACAACAGGTTATAGAAATTGCAAGGAAACTTTCTCCACACCTGCCATGCTGTCACATTTGAATGGCAGCATCAGTTGCTGGAACAGTCCATTTTCTTTGCAGTGGGAGTCCTCTCCCTCATCTCTTTGAAGGAAGCTGTGTAGTTGAGGAGAGAAGGCAGTCTGTACAATGTTGTCATTGCCCCCAACATGGCTGTGTTTGCAGCCAACATTCACAACATATCAAGTCCAGGAAAAAATATTCCAGAAAACTAAGTCTTCTCTGTAACTTTCTAAAGAAGAGCATTTTTGCGAGGCCATTCTGCCTAGGAGCTGAAGTTTGCTGTACATAAGTGTGTTAATCAGATGAAAGAAGTTAACCATGTGGAAACTTTCCCCCTGAGGAAAACTTAATGGTAATCTTCTGAATGCTATCTTGATGTTCTTTCTTTTAATTTTTCTAAACCTGATAATAAACCCAAATCAGATAGTATACTTTGCCTTCATATTAAAAAAAGGGGAAAGAGTTTATTTGACTTATGTATAAAGTCATTATAAAAAGACATGGACTTTAGGAAGAATTGCTTCATAGACAGAATTTCATTGATTTTTCTTCCAAAGTTCAGACTTCATTCATTATCTATGAATTGTTACTGTCCTAGAATTAAATTGAATTGAGTTGAAATAGAACTGAAGAAAGTCTTTGGAATGTTCCAGTTTTAACATTGTTTAACAAAAGTTTGTCTCCATGGAAAGCCTAGCCCCTCAGGATGTTTATATTTCCATCATGCTAATTGACAGCCAGTATAAACCTGAGAACAAGAGCAAAAGTGCAAAATCCACAAGGGGGCTCAACTTCAGAAAGAAGGTTCCAGCCTCAGCTCTTTCACTCCTCATTCTATAAGACTAGGTGAAACTCCCAGATCAGAGCTTCATGGTACCAAATAATTTAAATGTTGGGAGGCTGAAAAGACACTCAACATCACTAATTATTAGAGAAATGCAAGTCAAAAGTACAATGAGGTATCACCTCACACTGGTCAGCATGACCATCATCAAAAAGTCTACAAATAATAAATGGGGGAGAGGGTGTGGAGAAAAGGGAACCCTCCTACACCATGGGTGGGAACACAAATTGGTGCAGCCACTATGGAGAACAGTATGGAGGTTTCTTAAAAAGCTACAAATAGAGTTACCATATGATCCAGCAATGTCATTCCTGGGCATATATCTGGAAAATATGAAAACTCTAATTCGAAAAGTACCCCAATATTCATAGCAGCACTATTTACAATAGTCAAGACATGGAAGCAACCTAAGTGTCCATCAACAGATGAATGGATAAAGAAGATGTGGTACATATATACAATGGAATATTACTCAGCCATAAAAAGAATGAAATATTGCCATTTGCAGCAACATAGATGAATCTAGAGATTATCATACTAAGTGAAGTAAGTCAGACAGAGAAAGACAAATATTATGTGATATCGCTTATATGTGGAATCTAAAAAATAATACAAATGAACTTATTTACAAAACAGAAACAGACTCACAAACAGAAAACAAACTTGTGGTTACCAAAGGAGAAGTGGGGGAGGAATAATTAGGAGTATGGGATTAACAGACACACACTACATATATAAAATAGATAAACAACAAGAATTTATGGTATAAACAGGGAACTATATTCAATATCTTGTAATAATCTGTAATGAAAAGAATCTATAAAAGAATATATATATTCTTTTTCAGAAAAAAAAATACATATATATGTATAACCGAATTGCTTTGCTCTACACCCGAAATGAACACAATATTGTAAATCAACTATACTTCAATTTTTAAAAAATGTTAGGATGGATCTAAGACATCATCTATTCCAATTCTTTCACTTTAGAGATGGACAAATTGAGCTGAGAGATGGTAAGAAACTCACCTAAGATCACAAGTTTACTTGGAAGAAGTGCTAGGATCAGAAGCTCAGTCTCCAGGGCCTGCTTTCCTCATCCATAAAATAGAGAGGTGGACCGGATATACTTGAAGGTCTAGCTTTATTTTGTTATATTATCTCTGTATACACTAAGCCCTGGAAGAGACCAGAGGAGGTAGATATCTACGGTAACCCTGCTCTACCTTGAGATATTTCTACCCAAGAAGAGGGAGGAGGAAAGAGAAAATGCAAAGTGCACATTATATCCTCGAAACTCCCTTTGTAACCCACCACTGATGAAGTCAATGCCCAGCAGGCTCTTCTTGCATATTCATGAGAGATAAAGTCATTAAAATATAACCCCTGCTTCCCAGGAACAGTAACCAGAAAAGCCCTCATTAATATTGCATTTGTGTTTATGCAAATGGCTGGTTTTGCTTCAAAAATTGGCCAGTTAATAGTGGGCATGAGTTTGCATCATGGCTGCATGATGGATCATGGATGAGGGAAAAGACTTCAGCTCTCAAACCTCTTTGGACAGAGTTGGAAGTTACAGGACAATATAATGCAGAGAAATAGTTGCCCCGACCATGTACATTCTACCCTTTTAAGTAACAGAATCCTTGATTTGTCAATAGATGTACAGCCTCTCAGAATATAGGTTACAGATTCCTATGTTCCTTGCAGCTAGGTACAGCCATATGATCAACTTACAGCTAAACTATGTAGTGTTTCTCAGTATCAATGTTATTGACAATTTGGGCCAGATAATTCTTTGCTGTGGGGGCTGTCTTGGGCATTGTGCAAAGTTTAGCAGCATCCTCGACCTCTACCCACTAGACACCAGTAGTCCTCTACCTCCTCCCTATCCCAGTTGTGACAACCAAAAAATGCCTTGAGACTTTGTCAAATATCGCCTGAAGGGCAACACTGCCCCCAGTTGAAAAACCATTGAATTAAAGGGATGTAAGTGGAAGCATCTGTTCTACTTCTAGGAAGTGCCATTAAGTGGTTCATCCTTTTCTCCTTCCCCTTTCCTGCTGTGATGGCTGGAGCATGAGTCGCTATTTTGGACAAACATGAGGAATAACATTATTAAAGACAGAAGGGCAACAAGATGGGAGGGGAGAGGGTCCCTATGATCTGTGGAGCCATCATACAGCCATGTGTCTGCCCATCTCTGGACAGTTTACATAAGAGCAACATAAAATTTATCTCCTTTACTTCTTTGCTCTGCTGGGTTCTTTAACTGACACACGATTTCCTTACCACATCTTCAATCATTTTTTATAACACAGTAATCTCAAGAGGGAAATATTTATGTTCACAACTCAGAAGCAACTGACTTGTCATTAAGGAATCCACCTTTAAAGCTACCTCCTCCCTCACAGAAGGTTTTTCTTTTTTCTTTTTTTTTGAATTTTATTTTATTTTTTTTTATACAGCAGGTTTTTATTAGTTATCCATTTTATACATATTAGCTGACATATATACACAGAAGGTTTTTGATAAGCTAACTTTGAGGTGCACAGATGTAGATCAGTGGTTCTCAAACTTGGCTACACATTAGAATCACCTGGAGAGCTTTGAAAAATCTTAAAGCCCAGGCTGCACCCCAGGCAACCTCCATGCAAACTTTAGGGAGCAGGACCCACACATTAGTATTTTGTAATGCTCTTCACGTAATTCCAACGTGCAGCCAAGTTTGAGAACCATTCATACTGAGCATTTTCCTTCAAGTTCTGATTGTAATTAATTAACCTTGGTTGCTCTTATTTGCTTTGGAAAGGTAAGGCATGTGTTACACTCTGCACTGGAGACATTGTTTTGCAAAGTATTATGTTTCCACTTCTGGATATTCTCACATTTGGGGTGCAAATGGTGAGAGTGAGTCAGATACAGTTTTGTACCAGTCAGCAAAATCTGGCTGGAGAAATATTTTGATATTTCATGCTATAGAAAATGATCGAACTCATTCAAGGTAAGCCTGTACTCTCACTGTTCTCAACACAGACACACACAGACACACACACACACACACACACACACACACACACACACACACACACTTAATCAGTAAGCCAGATGACTTGGGAGAAGCTAGTTTTAGTCTGACAATTAAAAACTGAATGCAGGGAGTATGAAAATAGACTGAAGTCCTCCATAGGTGGGTGTGGGGCTGCTATTGGGTCTAGATATATTTTTGAAACCAAACTAGATTCTTCTTAATTTCTCTCAGAAGAATAAGCAAACAACTCAAAGTGGGAGTCCAGCATCAGCCATGGTGCAGTCCTGGAATAAGAAGAGTCTTGAACACCATCAATAATCCTGTGTATCTCAATGAGGACCACACCAATCAGGAGGGCAAAGGACAACTGCCACCATTATTTCCTGTTTGTCCACTATCTTTGATGAATTAGCCCTATTTCTTTTCAGTGTTTATTGTTAAACGGTTCTTAATTTAGTCACAATATGTGAGTGATCTAAGAAGAATTACAATAGACTGTTATCACAGGAACTATTCTCCAATAATGGAGTTTCTCTTAATGCTAAGGGAGGCGAAAAGGGGGAAGAAGGAAGAAAAGGGAACAAAAACACATTGCATTCCTACTAAATGTCAGGCATTGTAGTAAACAATTTACTTGTGTTATCTTTAAAAAGCAATTTCAAAGCAATATTTATATATCAAGATGCTTATGAGAGTCATAGCAAGATGAAGATGGAGATGAAACAAACCTGAGAGATCATCGATAGGTGAGAAAACTGATGATTTCTCCAGGCTCACTCTGCTGGTTGGGACAAACTTGGATCCAGAATAATGATTTCCTACCTCAAGTTGGGAGTTCTCATTTCCTGCCTCTCTCTCCCCAACGATCTACACCCATCCTCACTCACTCATTATTTACAGGATCTAGTGAGCAGGGGCTTTTCCTCTTCACCAAGAACAGATTAAGGAAATTGGTCCAAACTGTAACACAAAGGATTTACGTAAGATGCGAGATATATTTCCTGGTGCTGGAATCTGCTTGTCATAAGAAGAAGTAGTGGAATATCCTTTCCTAGATCTCTTTTAAGATATAATTCTTTGTCATCCACTTATGAGAGTAAAGCACAGCAGACTTGCCTAAAGGTAGAGTGGGTGGTCTAGTGTGACAATTCCTTGAAATGGCTGCAGCATCTATAACGCGTACAGAAAATGTCAAGAGTTCTGCCTGGGCTCTACTTACTACCACATGCCTGGCACTGGTCAAGGGTGGCCTCCTCCTCCTCATTTATCCCAAACCAGTAACAATAATAACTAATATTAATTTCACACTTACTATGGGCTAGCACTGTCCATGGCATTTTACATGTTCCTTTTATTATTCTCATTTTATAAATAAAGAGGTTTAAGTAACTTGCCTAAGGTCATGCAATGCAGCCAGCAAGTAGTAGAAGCAGGATTCAAACTCACGTATCAGTGTCTACAGTTCTGACTTTAAACTGTTCTGCAATTCTGCCTCCTATCGTGAACTGTGTCACAAATACAATGATAGTATTTAATAGTATTAATGTGGTTCTAAAAATACATATGCCCAAAAGGTTATATTTTAAGTTTTACCAAGATAATCAAAGCATCAGATCATTTCCAAAATCACAGTTAATCACTTTTTAGAAATACCCTATCAAAAGTGAAATAGACAGTGGTGGCCAGGGTTTGTATTATACTATCATGCTAGGGCTTGGGTAGTAGAGTCTGCCCTTGCCTATCAGATGACCAGCACCTGGGGGAGGATGATCCTGCAGGGTTTGAACAGTGTTTTGTTTTGTTTTGGCAACTGACTTGGTGGGAACACCAGAAGTTAGCCTCTAGGAGGGGCAAGAACTGGAGGAGAACAAAGCCTACAGAGACTGGGAAAAGGGTTCCTTGAATATTATTTCTAGGTAGCCGGTGGTCTAGATCCCAATTTTCCTGGCTTATAAAGAACTGGGACCTATTGGTAACTGACAAGTCCAAGGTAAGCAAATAACAGAGAAATTTATAGCTCATTTAATGTGTTTTTCCCTCAACACCTGTTATGTGCTGGGAGGACTGGGAAATGCAAGGGGTAGAGGGGTGCACAGACTTAGCACCAGACGGTGGATTGGACAAAATAGCCTCAAAACTCCCTTTCAGCCCAGAGTCCTGTAAGCCTAAACAAAATGGAGAATTAAGGTAATAATGCTACCAATTCTGGGTAAAACACAGCAAAAACAACAAAATAACCCCAAGACACTTTTATATGCGACACCTAGGAAACAGAGAGGACATGTTTCTGTGGTCCATGTTGCTTCAGTACTCTGTCACTGCTTGTGAGCCTAGCAGCCATCTGAGCTCACAATGAAATGACAGAAGGCTCAAGCCCTTCAGTACTATTTTCCTGAGCTTACTGCCTACTGATTTAAACACATGTTCCCAAAGTGCTAAATGAAATCTTATTCCCAAATTATGAAACTAAATATTTTCCTTAGACATATCTCACATTGCTCTGTATGTCAGGGAAATTTCCCATGACCCTTGGAATCACCTCCATTTTTTTGTTCCCATACACACTTCTTCTGGGATGTAAGAAAATCCGGTTGAAGGCTAATGTATAAGTATCCGGTGACATGTCCAACAAAGCTGTTATTTTATCAGGAAGAAGTGAAAGCTCATTTCAGAAACTGAAGTTTCTTAGGAATGAAGTAAATGGTTTGGTAGACATGGCTTGAAGCCTATCAGAATATTACGAGTATTGTTTTGTTAGGAGATAGGAATTAACTGATGTTTCTAAAATGCCTGAGTATTAGATCAAGAATTTCAGCAACTTGATGCACTCAAGATGGAGAACCCAATTAAAAAAAAACTGCCACCCTCACAGCTTTTTAACTGTAAGAACAAGGAATGGGTTTAAGCTATTATATTAACAGAGATTTGAAGATATACCCGGAAGAAGATTGCATTTCAAGCAGCCAACACCCCAAAAGAGGTTAAATTTGGTTTAACTGTTGATTGCTTTTCAGAGACAGAAAATTTATTAAAGTCAATACTCAGGAGACACAGTTGCTCTTAAGTAGCATTTGAAATCTGATTTAATTCACAAAGTGGCTGATGGAAAGAACAACATTCTAATTTTTCAAATCAAGCAAAATTTATTATTAAACTCACTGATAAACGTTTAGATCTAAATGAGCCAGAGAACACAAACAGGCACAAGTGGCAAAACCAATTTAAAATCCACAAAGATGCACAGTAATTATTAAAGCAACTGACAATGGTAAATATTTCAGTGACATAACAGCAAGGAGTTATTTTGCAGAGTACATTCAGTTCAAGCTGTCCAATTACTGAAATTCATCCTGTCTTCTCAAAGTATCCTGTGTCTTTTTTTTTCTTTTCATTTATTTATTTTCTTTCCTTTTGCCTTGAGGGAAAAAATTGATTTGTTTCATCTCTAAGCTAAAGCTAAGAAACCAGACTGAGAGAAATAATTATAACGACTTATTCAGGCTTGACGGTGGGGAGTGTTGTTGAATAGGGGATAGAAAACATTTTAAAATATTATTCCATATGTTTTCATCCTTCTTATTAGACTCTTATTTTCACATAACATGCTGGTTGATAAAAGTATCTGTCTTCAAGACTCTTTCCAAATATCCACAACTAGATTTCTGAAATTAGTCTCCTAATGTTTTACCTGCTAGGTTTTACTACTCCATATGTATTTCGTCTTTGTCTTGTTATTTCTGAAATTATTGCTTTGAGTATTGGCCATGACAGGATAACAAAGAATACATAAAATTTCTGAATTTCAACACCAAATTTTCTATTTAGCTTGTGTGCGGTTAGGGATGGGCAAAACATGTACACAATTCCTATTTTTAAAACTTTTGACAAAGGATTAATCTCCAAAATTTATAAGCAACTCATGCAGCGTAATAACAAAAAAACAAACAACCCAATCCAAAAATGGGCAGAAGAACTAAACAGACATTTCTCCAAAGAAGATATACAGATTACCCACAAACACATGAAAGAATTCTCAACATCATTAATCATTAGAGAAATGCAAACCAAAACTACAATGAGATATCATCTCACACCGGTCAGAATGGCCATCATCAAAAAATCTACAAACAATAAATTCTGGAGAGGGTGTGGAGAAAAGGGAACCCTCTTGCGCTGCTGGTGGGAATGTAAGTTGATACAGACACTGTGGAGAACAGTACGGAGGTTCCTTTAAAAACTACAAATAGAACTACCATACGACCCAGCAATCCCACTACTGGGCATATACCCTGAGAAAACCATAATTCAAAAAGAGTCATGTACCAAAATGTTCATTGCAGCTCTATTTACGATAGCCAGGACATGGAAGCAACCTAAGTGTACATTGACAGATGTATGGATAAAGAAGATGTGGCATATATATACAATGGAATATTACTCAGCCATAAAAAGAAATGAAACTGAGTTATTTGTAATGAGGTGGATAGAACTGGAGTCTGTCATACAGAGTGAAGTAAGTCAGAAGGAGAAAAACAAATACCGTATGCTAACACATATATATGGAATCTAAGAAAAAAAAATGTCAAGAAGAGATTAGTGTGGGCTTCCCTGGTGGCGCAGTGGTTGGGAGTCCGCCTGCCGATGCAGGGGACACGGGTTTGTGCCCTGGTCCAGGACGATCCCACATGCCGCGGAGCAGCTGGGCCCGTGAGCCATGGCTGCTGAGCCTGC
>NC_041215.1:57629719-57632824 GCF_002837175.3 Physeter macrocephalus
AGAGGGAGACGCAAGAGGGAAGAGATACGGGAACATATGTATATGTATAACTGATTCACTTTGTTGTAAAGCAGAAACTAACACACCATTGTAAAGCAATTATACTCCAATAAAGATGTTAAAAAAACATTTTGGCCTTGAGAATATGCTGTAGTTTTAAATTGTATTTTGTATGGTGAAATTATGTGTATTCAGTGTTTTTTGTAGCATTAGATTATATATTATTAGATGATCATGGATTTCTTGAATATTGCTTTTTGAAACACTGACCTATAGGAACAGTTGGTGCCACATTATTTCCTCCAGTGTACAGAGTCTTCTATTTTTGTACCATTTGTTTCCATTACTAACCATTGCCAGATCTGCTGGAGAGCTTCCCTTTTCACCTACAGAGCCACTCACCACACTTTTCCACTCTGTTCTCTGCCCCTGACAGAGACTGGTCCATATGGACTGCATCAATGAGCTCCTTTGCCCTCCGTCTTCCTGTGGGGTTTGACTGCTGGCAGGAGATCAGAAGGCAAGGAAAAAGCAAAGCTGAGGTATTTATTCCCCCTTGGATGTCCTATTCATTTTTGTCAGGACCCAGACTGATAATCAGGGAGGATGTATTTTCATTTATTTGAATATTTTTAAAAAATATGTGATAAATAACGTTTATTCCATGCTGTGTTCTGTGAAGGATTTGGCATATTTAAAAATAATGTATCAACTATACAAGGTTAAATAAATGAATATTGGTAAGAAAAAAATGAGGCAAAGGGAAAATAAGGGGCAAGGAGTTAACTGGAATCAGTACCTATGTTAGCATGTAAAACAAAACCCAAGAAACCCTTTGCACTGGCTAAACTCATCTTTGAGCTTACTAGCAGAAAAAGAAAAAGAGAAAAATGTTAAAAAAAAACTTTACAGAAGTACAATATTCTCATACCAAGAACAGAGATATTTCCATTAAGATAAAGAGGAAACTGTAATGCAGTAAATGACATCTTTTACCACATTCTCAATGACCCACTGAATCACAAGAGAATATTTTCCTATGATGCTTTATTCCCCAAAACATCAAAATGGTACTGTCTGACCTCTATGATTTTTGCCAAGGAGAATCTGTACATAGTTTACTAACAAAGTCATGTGTTCAGTTTTGTGGGGTGGTGGGGGAGGGAGGCAGGAGTAGATGGTTAGGGAAGCTAACTTTTAATGAGACAACTTTTAATGAGCTATAATGATGAGTGTTTGGAGTAATATGATATATGCCTATTTTTTGCATAAAAGTTTCAAAAATTTGTTGACCACCATCAAAATGATCAGGCACCAAGATGAACAAAGCTAAGTTGATGATATATTGCATTAAAAATATTTAATTAACCCAGCATTGAAATGATCACAGATGGGCAGAATTCTGATGTGGGATTGGCATATAGATTATAAATTAAGACATCTAAAAATCATTTTCCCTTTTAAAAAAACCTTGCAATTATTACAACATCCCACTGGTGGCACTAATCTAGACAGACCATAAAACTCCTAGAATACAAACTCATACTCAACATCATCATAACAGATCCATATGGTGGTTTACAATGTTAAGAGTACTATGACACACACTGTTTTAATCCTACCATAATTTGATAAGATAGAAACTGTTGTCCTTATTTTATAGATTAAAAGAATGAGGCGCAGAAAGGTGAGGTGATTTGCCCAAAGTTTTGGAGACAGTATACGGAAGAGCTCAGAGTAGAATCCAGGAGTCTGTCAACTTTGATCTAGAGTCTGGTTACTAACTCATGGTCTTAAGGCAACTGGGGGAAAAAATCTGTATGTGAAAAAACAATGCTACACTCACATGTCAAAAGAAAAGATCTGAGTGTATAAATTCCAGAGATCAAAATTTAGAAAGAATTTTAGAAAACTTCTAGTCTAGCCCCACATTCTTCTACTGAAGAAACCCAAAATGGCTGAGACTCAAAATAACTTCATCTTCATTCCTTTCCATTCATTTGTAACACTTGTCTCAAAGGAGTACTAAGCCAAGTGAAAGAATCTCTCAAATATATATAAAATTTTGAATAAAAAAGCTAGCAGCTTTAATGCAATTTTTCAATAGGTGTTTTTGAATTTAAAGCAATCACATTTTATTCCTCTACTGGATTCTAAGCTCAAGTGGCAACGTTGCCTCAAACTACAGATCCCAAACTGCACTGAGATGTCCCAGAGTCCCACAGGAAACTCACAGGGGCTACACCAGGTATTTTAAATTTCGGAGGGAAACATGGTAATAATTGACATCTGTTGACACCATTAGAACTGCTAGATCAAGGTAATTCATAGTCTAAACATGAGATCATGCTACATCGTTTTCAATGATAGCTTATTATTATAAAGCTGAGTTTTTGGCAGTTGCTATAATAAAAAGGAAATATGGCACCATAATCAATGTGAATCAGAAATGAGGGTAGTGATGTCTAATCTGATTCTGAGATTTGAGATGCTGTGCAGTGTCCAACAGGTGCACACATCACATTAGCAAGTAATTGTGGCTGTGTAAGAATGAACTAAAATACCTTTTCTTTCACCATATTCGCATTCTTTTAAAAATGGCTAGTAGGTTGTTAGGACATAAAATCAAGTTGTTTTGACAACTACATAATAAAGGAAACTGATGTTTCTGGTGGTGTTGGGGCAATGTTAAAAATATATATATGAGATACTAAGGGTGCCATGAACCAAAATATTTGGGAATCTTTACCCACCTTCACTCCTTACCAGGTGTGCCACTTTGAACTTAACTGTCTGTGCCTCCATTTCTTCATCTATGAAATGGAGATTATAATGGGACAGGCCCGAGCAGAAGTGAGAAGAACTACAATCCTGCAGCCTGTGGAACAAAAACCATATTCACAGAAAGATAGACAAGATGAAAAGGCAGAGGACTATGTACCAGATGAAGGAACAAGATAAAACCCCAGAAAAACAACTAAATGAAATGGAGATAGGCAATCTTCCAGAAAAAGACTTCAGAATAATGATAGTGAAGATGATCCAGGACCTTGGAAAAAGAATGGAGGCACAGATTGAGAAGATGCAAGAAATGTTTAACAAAGA
>NC_041215.1:57632974-57634271 GCF_002837175.3 Physeter macrocephalus
TTAAACGCAACAACATTCGCATTATAGGGGTCCCAGAAGGAGAAGAGAGAGAGAAAGGACCCGAGAAAATATTTGAAGAGATTATAGTCGAAAACTTCCCTAACATGGTAAAGGAAATGGCCACCCAAGTCCAGGAAGCGCAGTGAGTCACATACAGGATAAACCCAAGGAGAAACACACTGAGACACATAGTAATCAAATTGGCAAAAATTAAAGACAAAGAAAAATTATTGAAAGCAGCAAGGGAAAACAACAAATAACATACAAGGGAACTCCCATAAGGTTAACAGCTGATTTCTCAGCAGAAACTCTATAAGCCAGAAGGGAGTGGCATGATATACTTAAACTGATGAAAGGCGACAGTAACACAATAATAGTGGGGGACTTTAACACCTCACTTACACCAATGGACAGATCATCCAAAAAGAAAATTAATAAGGAAACACAAACTTTAAATGACACAATAGACCAGATAGATTTAATTGATATTTATAGGACATTCCATCCCAAAACAGCAGATTACACTTTCTTCTCCAGTGTGCATGGAACATTCTCCAGGATAGATCACATCTTGGGTCACAAATCAAGCCTCAGTAAATTTAAGAAAATTGAAATCATATCAAGCATCGCATCTTTTCTGACCACAAAGCTATGAGATTAGATCAATTACAGGGAAAAAAATGTAAAAAACACAAACACATGGAGGCTAAACAATATGTTACTATACAACTAAGAGATCACTAAAGAAATCGAAGAGGAAACCAAAAACTACCTAGAGACAAATGACAATGAAAACACGACAATCCAAAACCTATGGGATTCAGCAAAAGCAGTTCTAATAGGGAAGTTTATAGCGATTCAATCCTACCTCAAGAAACAATCTAACGTTACACTTAAAGGAACTAGAGAAAGAAGAACAAACAAAACCCAAAGTTAGCAGGAGGAAAGAAATCATAAAGATCAGAGCAGAAATAAATCAGGTGAATTCTATCAAACATTTAGAGAAGAGCTAACACCCATCCCTCTCAAACTCTTCCAAAAAATTGAGGAGTAAGGAACACTCCCAAACTCATTCTATTAGGCCCCCATCACCTTGATACCAAAACCAGACAAAGATACTACAAAAAAAGAAAATTACATGGGGCTTCCCTGGTGGTGCAGTGGTTGCACGTCCGCCTGCCGATGCAGGGGAACCGGGTTCGCGCCCCGGTCTGGGAGGATCCCACGTGCCGCGGAGCGGCTGGGCCCGTGAGCCATGGCCGCTGGGCCTGCGTGTCCGGAGCCTGTGCTCCGCGAC
>NC_041215.1:57634476-57705215 GCF_002837175.3 Physeter macrocephalus
TACCTCAACATAATAAAGGCCATATATGACAAACGCACAGCAAACATCATTCTCAATGGTGAAAAACTGAAAGCATGTCCTCTAACATCAGGAACAAGACAAGGATGTCCACTCTCGCCACTATTATTCAACATAGTTTTGGAAGTCCTAGCCATGGCAATCAGAGAAGAAAAAGAAATAAAAGGAATACAAATTGGAAAGGAAGAAGTAAAACTGTCACTGTTTGCAGATGACATGATACTATACATAGAGAATCTCAAGATGCCACCAGAAAACTACTAGAGCTAATCAATGAATTTGGTAAAGTTGCAGGATACAAAATTAATGCACAGAAATCTCTTGCATTCCTATACAGTAATGATGAAAAAAGAAGATGTGGTCCATATATACAACGGAATATTACTCAGCCATAAAAAGGAATGAAATTGGGTCATTTGTAGAGACGTGGATGCATCTAGAGATGGTCATACAGAGTGAAGTAAGTCAGAAAGAGAAAAACAAATATCGTATATTAATGCATATATGTGGAACCTAGAAAATGGTACAGATGAACCGGTTTGCAGAGCAGAAATTGAGATACCGATGTAGAGAACAAACATATGGACACCAAGCGGGGAAAGTGGCAGGGGGGTGGGGGTGGTGGTGTGATGAATTGGGAGATTGGGATTGACATGTATACACTGATGTGTATAAAATGGATGACTAGTAAGAAATAAATAAACATTAAAAAAAAAAAGTGACATGCCCTAGTAGAGTAATCTTGTGTATTAAGTCAGAATGCAAACCAAGGAGAAGAGAACCAGGCACAGAACAAATGTTTTCTCTCTCTAAGTATCAGCCATTCTGCTTATAAGATGCTAAGCCTTAACCAAAAGCAGTCTGGCTGCAGTGTCTACCTGCTGCTGCAGTCCTTAAACGCAGATGGCACGAGCTTGGGGACCTGTGTGTGAGGCGCATGAGCTAGAGAACCTTCCTCCCCTATTACTCACCCCCCCCATTACTCACCCCGCCCCCTCCCCCCTTTATATGAGAGGAAACCTGCCGGAAATTTTTGGAGAAATTTCAGCTAGTGTTGAGTGTTCTCTTGGTCACAATTCCAGAAAAGGTAAGGAGCTTAATGTCCCACATGAACTATCAGGAGCTCTTTATGTGCCCCCTTTGCTTCATAAACAGAGCTGGAATAACTTTAGACCCTGTAGCTAGAATGGCAGAATGTCTGTACTGACTATTCCTAGGAGGAAATGAAATTTTATTCCCACACTCAAAAGTTAACTCTAGCTTTCTTCTCTTTTGATCTGTAAAGCTATTCACAGCTATACTTTGGAAATGTCACATCTCTTAGGTTGTGTTTTATCTGATTTCCCCATGTAATTATTAATTTCTAAAAAAAGGGTATATTTTAATTTCCCTTAAAAAGTTTTTTCCTAGCAATTACTGTGTATCCATTCTTTACACTGAAAGTGACATAATGACTTCTAGGCAACAAAATTTCTGTAAATCTTACACAAAATAAGAAAGGATGTATTCATCCAGGACTATGTAAATTAATTATGGCAATTCATATTATAAATCACAGTTTTAGAGGTTATTCCATGGCACTCTAAAACATAATATAATGACAAGTAAAAAGCAGAATACAAAATTGCATATCAGTATGAGCCTAATTTTATAAAAATAGAAATTAAATATATTTGTATATGTATAGGAAAGTAAAAGGAAATACAGTACAAATTTTTAATAATATGTGGTTATGCAAGAACTTTTTTTCTTACATTTTGGTTTGGATATAATTATTTTGACCGAAGGAAACAAAATCTACAACCAATATGGCTTAAATAATAATATTTCATTATCACAGGTGTCTGGAGATGTGTGATTCAAGTGGTTGGTTGAGTAGCTCAATAATGTAAGTGCTCAGATCAATGTTTCTGTATTCTCTTGGCCCTTACAGAGCAAGGTGGCTGCAGCAGCTTTAGTGTCATATTCTCAGATGACAATGCTCAAAGCAGGAAGGAAGAGAACATGCAGCCCCTCTTATGCAGCCTTTTCTTTTCATCAGGGAAGAAAATATTTCCCCAAAGCCTCTCAGCCATTATATCACATTGGCCCAAACTGGGTCACATGTCCATCCATGGATATAAGACTACCACATGTGTCATAAAGCAATTATGATTCATCCCTGGGAGCTAGGCATGTGGCCACTGGGAAAAAGTCAGGGTTATGTTGTCAAGGAGGATGATGAAAACTGCTGTAGGATAGGCAATTAACTATAGACCCTACATCTTTTAATATATTTCCCAAATAGCCTATGGTGATTTATCCAAAATCAGAATTTAAATATTATAAAATAAACAGGAAGGCAAGAAATATCAATCTCATTTCTAAAATGACTCATCATAGGATAAGAGAAATAGGAAATAGGAAAATGTGAATATTTTCATTCTTTTACAGTCACCTCTGGCAGACTAGATGTGGAAAATTCTGCCATTGTATGTGGGGCACTTACCTAATATCTATGATCAAATTCCTTCTTATAAATAACTGCAACATCTTGAACATCTCATGAGTTGACAAAAGCTGGTCCAAAACCAAGAAATGCTCACAAAAATTCTAGAGGAAAAGGGTTGTTTTCCAAATACTAACATGCCAGGAAAAAGATCAGGCATAGTAGACTGTTTAAAATATCAGCTCACTGGGCTGATTAAGCCAAAAAGATTAGCAAAATGTTTGGTATCATCAGAAAACATTGTACATTTCCTGTAAAATGACTTAGCATCTTGGAATAGAAGAGTGCATGGAGTTTAGAAATATGTACTGGATTTAGAGATAATTGACAAAGAAATGTTGGGATAATTAATAGGGTGTGAAAATAGTTTAGAAATCTATTTCTATAAAAATTCTGGACCAGAAGGATGCCTAGACCAAATTCCAGTAGTATAGAACAACAGGCATCCTTGAATTGGCCGTGACTCATAACTTTTAAGTACCAGCTGAGAGGTCGGCTTTTATGATGGCCACCATGACCAGAGAAGGAGCCAGCCACAGAGATGCAGCTAAAACTGTCAGATGACTCTGCAAAGCAAAGGTAGAAGTCAGAGGAGAAACCACAGTCGATGAAAAAGCACATAAGGCAGATTTTGTCAGGAGGGGAGAATTCCAAAATAGAATGAGACTGTAAATAAAAATGGGAAAAGGCCAATTATGTAGTGGGAAGGAACCATAGGACTGTATGAAAATTTGACATCATTACTTTTCTAGTTTGTAGCGTTTATTAAGGTGCAGATTCCTGGCTTTCCTCCTGCACTCTAGAGCATCAAAGGCACTTCCCAGCAGTATGTGTACCACAGGAGGGAGGATTCAGGATTCAGATAATTTTATGAACGGGTGATGCACCACTGGGGGTGGTTTGAATCATATTCTTAATTTTGGTTACTGTAATTTAAAAACAACCTTTCTTGGGGTCTCTGTAATTTGTTCACTTAACAAGTAATGACTGAAAATCTATATACTGTTTCAGAACCTATGCTATGTTGTGAGGCTAGTGCAATGATAAATTAAAGTTCCTGCTCATGGGCAGAATCAGGGATGGATGGACCCAATTGGGCCCAATGTGGCATTTGCTCTGTCCTTAAGTTTGCATGGGGCAAACATCCAAAAAATAAATAGGGTCTTATTAGAATTCTGCCCTAGCCTCTTCATGACCAGAGTTAAAAAGGCATTAAATATTTATAATAAGACAGTCTACTCTTCCTAGAAGCTCTGTTATTCAGACAGTAATTTACTGAGAATTTTCTATGAACAAAGTAAACTCTGCTTGGTTTGTGTAGGTACAAATGAAAAAGGAAGAACATGTTTTTGTCCTGTAGACACTTACTGTCTAATGGGAAGTGCAAGTTCATCATGCAATTAGAGGGCTTAGAAGCATGTCAAGGAACTCATATATCTCATTTTATTAAAATGATCAGTAGTGATAGACAGCATATATGCGTGATCATTTGATTTCTTAAGAAGTTCATCATGTAAGTCCATGTGCTTGAGCTTACCTAAAAAATAACCTAGAGCAAAGTACCTGCTATGTAAACCTCTCAGGAAAATGTGTAGTAGAATAAATGAACTGGTTTATAAACTAGGCATTTGTGTACTTATTCTCATATAAAACCTCAACCAGAGTCGATTGTTTTATTATATTTGAACATTGAAACATAAAAGCAATAAAATTAATGGCATGTGAATGATAAGGCTTCATGATTTGAGGTTATTGTCAAATTGTCCCAACAGATGTTAGTAAGTTTTAATAATGTTGAAGATTTTGGTAATTATTTATTTGGCTGATTGGAGACTCTGTATGGTAACATTAAACTGATAATATTAATTATATACTTTAATTATTTCTAGGCTCTCATAGCTTTTGTTGTTACCTGGAATGCCATGAAAATTCAAGACAATAATTAAATGTGAGCTTTGTTATACTCCCCAGGGCAGGAAGCTTGTGCAGGGTGTGCTTACAAATGATAATAACAATTAACAGTACAAGTAATGAATTATGTTAAAATCACTTAAAACCACAATGACTATTTTTTAAAAAATTACTCAATATAGGAATAATAAAATAAGTCCTAATCATTGGGTTAATTAGCCACCACTCTGATTTAAAATGGTGAGGAATTAGAGATATAAGGAATAAGAAAATGTATTCAATAGAAAAAATAATGAGCAAGCTAATAAGTACTTTGCCAAATAAGATCTGAGATGCATAATACCTCCTGTAGCTCTATAACTGAGGGTGGGTTATAGGGAAATATTCAAAGCTTGGGGATAGTGCAGTGAGATAAAATTATTTTACCCCTACCTTCCACTGTGAAAAATTTCAAACATACAGAAAGTATTCAAATATACAGAAAATTTGAAAGACGTGTACAGCAAATACCTACATACCTACCACCTAGATTTATCAAACAAGATGATTTGATACCTGAAGAAGCATGAGAAAACATTAGAGAAAAGATGAGAAACCACTCAAGGTGGCAGTTAAAAAAATTAACACAATAAATAAGTGCCCTTTATAAAATATAAGAAATGAAATTAAACAAAAGATGCCATTTAAAATATTAGTAAAATGCCAAGAAATCAACAAGAAATGCACAGGATATATATGAAGGGAAATATTTATATTTTACTGACTCACATAATATGACTTGAGCAAAGAGAAAAGCATACACTTGTTCTTGGAAAAAAAAAATCACTCAACATTATAGAGATGCAAATTCATCCCAAAATACTGTTGAAATTATTTGCGATCTCAGTAAAAAGAAGAATTATTTTTACAAAAATTATTTTTAAATTTATTAGAAAGAATAAATTCATGAAAAGTGAGGGAAAATGTGAAAAATAACAAGGGGAAGAAGAATATACAAAATGTTAAAATGTTTCAAAAAGGAATAATGTTTAAATAATAGCACAAAAATAGATAGGGAGATCAATGAAAGAGAATGTAACATTCAGAAATAGATTCATGGAAAAATGGAAATTTTCATATATGTTAAAATGGATTTTCAAATGTTGGGAAGAGATTCCTGTTTAGTAAATGTTGGTTCAAATGTGTAGGCATTTGAACAAAATACAATATTTACTCTTTACTTCATAACAAATTCCAGACACATTAAAAGTTTGAACATATTTTAAAAGTGTAAAATACTTGAGATAAAAATGAAATCTTTTTTAGTAAACTAGAACTATGAAAGACATTTCTTAACATAGCAAGAAATAGCTAAGAAATAAATAAATGGTAAGAAATAAGCTAAAACCTAGATAAGCTTGACTATTAAAATTTTCAAACATTTATGTTTAATACAAAACATTATAAACAAAGTAAAACAATAATGTAACAGCCTGGAGAAATACAGTTGCCACAATATGACTCTTAAAGGGTAAATTTAATAAGTGAAAACTTCTAAAAAATCAATAACAAGAAGACAAATCACACTAGGAAGTTGAAGAAAGGATATAAGAATACAGTTCACATGGAAAGAAGTACAAGTCACCAAAAAGGTTATTAAAATTGCACAGCCTTGCTCATAAATAAACATAATACGATACATCTCAAGTCTTTTAAGCAAGTAAGTTCAATCTAAATTGTACAATAGTTAAAAAAATCAAAAAAATTTTAAATGTACTGATTTGGAAAGCTGACCCAAATACAATTGCTAAGGGAAAAAGCAAGTCATAGAACAGCATGTGTAATGTGGGATTGTTTTTGCAAAGAAAAAAAGTGCATAGATCCACACCTATGCATGTTTATATACAGACAGAAAATGTGTAGCAGTGCATACACCAAACTCGTTAGAGAGTCTGCTTCTCTTGAGTGATATGATAAAGAGTAGAGAAAAAGGTTTATAGGGACTTACGATTTTCCCTTGATAAAATTTCATCCTTTTGAATTTATTATATTTAGCTTTTTATTATTTTGAGATAATTATATATTCATGAGTTTTTTTAACAATAAGCATTTGTTTTATAATACAAGAATATTTAACATTAAATATTAATGAAAGTTTTTTAACATTCTGAAACATTTCAAGAAAAAAGGAAAAATAAACATAAAATAATAACTGGAAAAAAGAATCAATTCTACACCTTCTTTAGTGAGGAGAAACTAGACATTACTATCCTAGACCCATGCTTATGGTGTCTTAATGTGTTTGAGTTAACTGTGTAGTGACCTGTATATAATTTTCATTCCTTTGGATGGGCCTAGTCATTTTCAACTAATAATATTTTTATCTTCATAAAGTCCTCATTTAAGGCGCATGTCAGGCATTATTACGGATAGGTATCTGGAATAAGAGGACTCCACCTGTCAGTTGTGGTTGAGACTGTGTTGCTCAAGAGGGGCAGGACAGAGGCATCTCCCCTGCAGCAGGATACTTTCATAAGCCTCATCTGCCACTGGGTGCACCACACCTTCAACTTAAGCAGATATTTTTTAGAGGCTACAACTAATACTCATAAGAGCTACCCTTTGTTGTGTACTTACTGTGTCAAATACTGCTCCAAACTCTTTATATCACTAAGCTGAATCACATTAACCACCGCATAAGATTATTATGCTCTTTATTCTTTTCAGTGCACAGATAAGGAAACAAGTTAAAGAGGCTCAGTAACCCCCTCAAGGTCACGTGTCTAGAATGGAGTTCATATTCTAATCCAGGACTTCCTAATTCTAACGTTCATACTTTGCATCTACGCTCTACTTAGGGTAGTGGAGTATCAAGTGAAGGGGAATTTTTTTTTGGTGGGGGGGGAGATAAGAAAACAACTATTGATATATGAACTTTTATGACGGCTAGAGAGAACACTGGTGAATTTGTCCAAAGCTTCTTAAATTTCTGCTCAATTTTCAAAGCTATTGTGGCCTGTCAGGGTGGTCTTTACCAATGCCCAATGGCTGGATAGGGCAACAAAAGAGCCAAAGATAAACTTTTTTTGATGCTAAGAAAAAAAGGGGCTCAGCAGTCTAACTCATATGCTAAGTACCTGAACACCAGGACCTGCTCTAGTCTTATTCCTGTTAGTTGGAAAGTGCTTCTTTAACTACAGAGGAGAGCAAAGCCTATCTTGGAATGGGATGCCCTTGGATGAAATTTCAAGTCTTGAAATCTCTGGGCTGCTGGGTAAAGACTTGCCTTAATGTAAGTGACTAAACTATGGGTTTCAGACCTAAGCAGGCCTTCTTCAGATATGAATGACACCCACTGATAGCTGCTTGAGCCACAGCATTGGGTCTCTTTTGTCTGGGTCCTTTGATGCTTAGCAGGTCTCTGGCTTGCTGACAATAGTCAAGATGAGGTGGGTGGGGTTCACACTGTTGCAGCTCAACTACAGAGTTGGCTACCATGTTCTCCAACCTCAAGAAGGTATGGGGGAGTCACATTTCAGGGGCAGTTGGGAGCACACAAGACCATGTAAGCATCCTAGGGGAATTCTTGGAATATTGAAAAGGGAATATCCATAGACGAGGGAGACTGGGATTTCTGTTCATCTAAACTGGAGGAAACTGAGTGACGTACTCTGGGGCAAATTATTCACAAACCACCTTGTGAAATATCATACCCCAGATACATTCCTCATGGTGGGATTTATGAAGGCACAAAACTGCTCTACATTGGGATCCCCCTATCATAAATTTTGAGGAGGAAAATGGTTATCTGATGGCCAGGAAGAGTGACCGTCAACTTAATCCCCAAGCAGTAAAATGGCTTTCTGATTTGGCACGAATTTCAGAATATTGATCACAATCAAGACATCACACATAAGCAAACCTAGGTGGAATTTAACCTGAGTCGTGCAGATATTGGTTTGTGAGCAGCGAGTAAATGATACCTGCTGCCCAGCATACAACATGGCTTAATGGCGTTACGGCAAAGTGGGAAGTAATTAAAACCCATTTCTAACAATTAAGCATGAGATGCCCCATGGGAAGGATATTTTCTGGACAGCTGGCCACACAAGCTTAGAGACCTCTTTCACTAAACAACAAGCTGATATACTTATTCTCCAATAAAGTTCTTCCTTTTTAGCCATTTCCACTGAACTCCAATCTGAAGGTTTTATGTAGAGATCCCTGATTTATAGCCTTCCCTCACAAGCAAGTCACTAAAACAAAGACTTGTGGGACCTGGGAGAAGGAAGGAGAAAGAGCTTCTGAAGACTCTGCCTATTTATGGCAGGATTGAGCCTGTTCCCCACGGCGGCAGACACACCATAACCTGCTGTGCTCCACACCTTCATAAGCATGAAGAATAAGGCCAGTTTGTTTTCCGAGTTGACTAATATAGATAGCAGCCATCCCATATTTGGAAGGGATTTACTCACTCCACTCACTTCCTGGTATAACCAGGCACTGAAACTTACAATTGACCTTGCTGCAAGTTTTAAGCAGTGGTAAATTTAGTCTTCGTCTTCCACCCTTCACTTTCTTCTAGCCCCAGTCCTTGTTACCAACAATATGATGTGATTCCACTGTGTGCTGAACATCTCCTTTTTTGGTAAGTGCAATGACACATATACCCATTACATTGAATACGAAGTGATCCATTGTGAAAATTAGGTCACACACGGTGTATCTGTGTCATAAACAAAAATGCTACCTGGACGTTGTTTTTAGACAATACTGTTTATCCTCTATTTTGCTTGTGTAAGGCTTTCATAAAGCCTTGATTGCTTTCTGCCCCTGCCTTCCCCTCAACTGTGTCACATTTAGGGAAACATCCCCAAATTGGAATAATTGAGCACTACTCTGTTTCTCTCAAGATTGTCAGGGCTTCCAACCCTTGGCTTAAGGCAACCCTATGAAACCTTCTCATCTTCTCCCATTTTCTACTACACCTCCCAGAGTCTTTCCTTCTACCCCACAGCATTCTCTTTTCCCTGCTGTCTACCCCTGCCATCTTGAGCCTCCTTGCCCCTATCAGAGCATGAAGTCTGGACTGTCATGGAAGCCACACTCCCAGCCTCCTGCTCCATGCAGCTACCATGGGGGACTTCTTTTTACTCTATTTTCTCATGAAAAATTGTCTTCTAACCTTTCTCCCTGATAGGAGATGTGAAGTACTCAAATAGAAGTGGGAGAAGGCAGTGAACCCCATTCAAGTTAATAATTATTATCCTACGATACTTGTTTGGGAGCGTAGGTGTTATTTTGTTGTTGATATTGCTTTGTCTTGTTCATCCGGGTTTGGGCCACGTTATTAAAGTTACTTAGTAACAATTATTAGTTTGTAGGTTTTCTCAGAATATTTGCCTTTTTATCAGTCTACCCTAAACCACATCATACAACAGGAGTACAAGATTTTGTTCTATATAAATGTTTTCTCACTTATTTTGCTTCTGGGTTGTTTTGGTTTAGAAAGAAGAATTGTAATTCTGTCTTCTTTGGAAATATCTCTTCTAACCTTGCTCCTTCTCTTCACTTTGCTGCGTTCCGTGGTTGCTAGCTACACGATCAGGCCACATGATGCAAATCATTCCTTTAATGCCTATAGATTTTACATGCAGAACTCAAACATATGTTTCCCATTTTTCTCCCTTTTATGCTGCATACTTGTGCTGAATAGTTTTATTGGTAATGGGGGAGATGCCAGAATATTTACAGGATCATGGTCATGGGAGTGTGCTGTTATTCGGGCTATGTCTGGATAATGCCAACATAATCAGTCAAAACGGAAACATTTGGTCAAATAAGCATTTTTTAAAATGATTAGCATAATGCTAATAGTTTTGAATATTTAACCAACCTTACAGTTATTTTGATGTGATACAGAATAGCCGAATACATTGTTAAATATTTCTCTTTCTTCAAAGTGAAGACATTTTTTAGAATTTTGTGTAGTTGCAAGATCCGTCAGGAAAACAGGGTTCTATGCCTCTGCCATTGAGATTCTGGAACACGAGCAGATCACTTAACCATGCTGTGATTCAGCTTCCTCCTTCTTAAAATAAGTGTTTCTTAATCTAATTTCTTTTTGGACACCTTTGAAAATATAATGAAATCGATCAACCCCCCTTGATAAATATACATATGAAATTTGCAAACAACTTCAATAATATAATAAATTCAAACTCAAAATAAGGTTTTGTTAAGAACTCTTAGGACAGCTGGTCTTAGGAGCTGGTCTAACAAGTTAGACTTGTTCAGCTTAGAATTTTATGATATCCTAAACGTTCTCTTTCTTAATGCTGAGGGACTCGTATATCCCCAATCATTCCTCCAGCACAAGCTCCCTCAGTGCCTCTTATGTGGGAGTTGTGGATATGCTAAAACATGATGTCTGTTGCCAAACTAGCAATGCTTTTGTATTCATTGGCTCCTTTTAGTGAGGGGAACTCTTAAGAGTCAGGATATATTTTAGTCCTTTCTCACAACCACCCAGGAGTGACTGACAAGCACCACCTTCTGGAGAAAACATGTAGTATATATCAAAGTGGATGATCCCTGACCCAGCACTGCTGTTCTTGGGTACCCAGGGCCAAATCTCTCCCTGCCTTCAACCTCAGTCATACCACACATTTCTTGAGCAATCTCATTTCCCCTTATTCTAACCAAGGGTGAATCTATCTTTGGCTTCTAGGAGCCTTGAAAATGGTTTAAGTCTGAAAATTAATTCTGTTAAGTGGAAGAGCTGTACTTTTCATTAGAAATCTCACAGTAACAAAATTCAGATCATTTTAAGACACTGGGCTATAGTGTATATTAGAAGCTTTTTGTCATGTGACTAAAATATGACTTGTCACTAAAATGTTGGTAAAGTACTTTACAGTACTTACCCAGTGTGAATGGGGAAAGTATTAAGAACACATGCTCTTGAATGATGAATTAATTAAAATAATGCTCCACTCTAGCCCCATGCAAAATGAAGCATCAAAAGATTATTTGGTTTAAAAGATTTATTTTAAATCTGCAAAATATATTTTTTGGTAAATAGTTAAACCTACTTTTTCATGAGCATGGTAATTTTTTATACATACTTTGAATTTAATTGTAAAATGCAAAATTTTTAAATAATAGACTTGCTCAAAAATTGAACTATTCATTAATATCATCATTACAATTCATAAAACTTAATTTTTTGTCGTGATTTTCATACAACCTCTTTTGGTTTCCAACCTTTTTCTCTGGTCCACTGGGGACAGACCAATTCTGATATGAAATAATTTGCTCTATAGGAATTCCTAAAGGCGTTCTAAAAGGTTTGCTCCACTGCTAAATTGAAAGACCCCCTATCCTATTTAAATCTTTTATTGTTTTTAATCTAGAGAAGCAAGAATGATTATGTTTCCTGAGAAATGACTCTTTTCTTCACAAAAAAAGCAAATTCTTTAAAACCCATTTGTGATGCATCTTAGAAGACTTTTGAGAGTTGAGTCAGCTAGTGGAATATTCCTTTAGGCTGATCATATCCCAGAGCTGGGTTTTCCAGGGAGATAAATTGAGTACAATAAAGTTTACTGTGGAGGAGTTGCAGAAATGGACCCTTGGAAATACAGGCTCTGAACACATTATTATATTTCTCCTGGCACTTTTAATGAAAAAGTAGGTGTTGACTGTTTACCTCCAGACAAAATTTCTATGTCCTGTACCTAAAATTTCTCAGCCTGCCCTGTGCTTTGCTTCTCCCAAGGGGCTATTAGTCATTCCATAGAATTATATTTATTTTTTTAACTTACTTTCCATATGGACATATGCATCATTTCATTAAAGCCAAATGGGGTTTATGAAATTTGAGAATAATAATTAATCATGTCAGCGAGAGTGCTTGAGTGAGGCAGACTGTGGGCATTTTCAGAAAAATCAATAATAAAAGTAGAAGTGGCTACCATTTAGAGGGTACTTACTATACTCCAAGCACTTCTGATGTATGAATGTATCTTAACTATAATCTTGCCCAGTAAATATTATTATTCCCTTTTTATAAATTCATCTCATGGAGAGATGAAACCCTGAGAGCTATGAAGTGGTAGAATCTGAATACAAGTCTGTCTGGTCTCGCGTTCACGTACTTTCCTTTCTGCAACACTGCCTCTTGAAGTTAAGAGTTCCAACCTGATCATCTTGCTGGCTTCCTAAATTGCATGGGTTCTCTACAACTGGTAACTGCTAAGTACAGCATTATTAAAATTCTACATAGTTCACCCATGGACAGTATTTTGTCTTTAAATAATATGCCCATTGGTAGATGGCAAATACCTTTTAATCAGTACTATTCGTCAACCACATCAGATTTTTTTTTTTTAGCTGAAAAACCGTAAGTGCCAACACACACCAAGATATAGCCCATCATATCCTTAGGAGTCCACTTAGAACTAATTTTTTAAAAAGTACAATGACATAAAGAGAATCACAAGCACAGCTAAACTGACAGGGTCTCATGCAGAGACAATGGAAAGAACAAAGCAGAGACTGATAAATAATCCAAAACAAAGAATTGGTTCAAGACAAATCAATCCAAGGCAAAGAACTGGTTCAAGATAAATCAACTCAAGACAAAGAATTGATTCAAGATAATGAAAGCAGAAATAGAGATACTTTAAACCATTTTAGAGAAAGGAAAAAGCCTTACGTATATTGGAAAGATAAAATTCCAGCAGGAAGAAACCCCTACCACACTTCTGCATCTGGGCAAAGTGTTGATCATTACTTCAGGGCAAATGGTGGAGGCTGTATTGTTTTAAAAAAACAGCCAAAGAGAAGGGAGTCTGCAGCGTGCCAACAACCAGTGCCCAGAGAAGGCACAGATGTAAACACAGAAAACTGTTCAAATTTGCCAGCAGAACATATCAGCCCATCAGCCAGCAGTCAAAGTCAAGAAAATAACCAGAAATGCTTTCCTATAAACACAGAGAAATGGGAAAGAGATGGGACACTAACAGACACTTTTTTTTTTTCTTTTTTTTTTTTGCGGTATGCGGGCCTCTCACTGTTGTGGCCTCTCCCGTTGTGGAGCACAGGCTCCGGACGCGCAGGCTCAGCTGCCATGGCTCACGGGCCTAGCGGCTCCGCGGCATGTGGGATCTTCCGGGACCGGGGCACGAACCCGTGTCCCTGCACTGGCAGGTGGACTCTCAACCACTGTGCCACCAGAGAAGACCTGACACATTTTGAAATTGCTGAAAAAGGAGAGGATGTGCTACACATTCACGCAGACCAAAGTCACACATGTCAAAGATGCAGTGTGGTGAGTGTTGCAGAGGGGTGCCCCCCTTTCTGAGGTATTTGAGGCTGGGACCAAACAGACCTGAGGGGATGTCATGTGAAATGAATGGGCATGGATGCCAGAACCGTTCACACACTTTGTCACAAACAATGAGGAAATTTTACAGAAATGTATCCCTGGGAATGGCTTATAAAACTTCAGTGTGTCTGTTTCTGGGGTAAGAATGCAGAATGTTCACAAACTAAAAAACAAAACACATTTTTGTTGGGAGATTTCATGTTGTAACGTAGGTTTCCATTTCCAAGTTCACTGCTCAAAAAGTGTCTTTTTTTCTGCTAAGGTATTTTGCTTTGGTTCTATCTATATAGATAGAATTGGAATCTGTGGGAATTGCCAGTATTCCTACAGAGCCCTGGTTAACTGAGAAAAAGATTAACAAGGTTTTGTACATATCATTTAAAACTCAGAAGAATTCTTTAATAAAGTTAAATGGCAGCATTAGAGAACACTTTAAAAATGTTATAAAAATATAACTCTAATAAAACCGGGCCTCTCTGTGACCTATCTCAGCATGTGTCATACACAAAAGAAACATCCAGAAAGCTATTGAAAAGCAATTTAAAATGAAGTCTTGTGAAGAGGCAGCAAAGAAGTCTGCCATTCACAAGACATAAAAAAAATCCCTAAAAATTCTCTTTCCCAGGAGTTCACATGGCAGAATTGATGCCCTAAGTAGTTTTCTCCACACACGTTCAAATCTTCTGTCCCTGAATTGAGCCAATGGTGGCTCTTCTCTCTCCAGTTCTCCCTCTCTCTCCCCTTCACTGTACCGTCTCTCACACATTTACATCCAGGAAAGATGGGCAATTACTCTTTGTAATGAAACGATATGTGCCTTCTAATAGAAATTAGTCTAGCCCTTTCAGCTATGTCAGTTGTACATCTCTCCTTCACACCAGATTAGAAGAGCAGAAAGCCAAGAACCAACATGACCTCTTCCTTTGGGGGAAGGACGTTATGAATATTCATTTATTAGTGATTTTTTTTGTGTTTGTTGTATAAACAAGACTTAAAAGAACCAAATGTTTAGAGGTCTTTATACTTTTTTTCAGTACACTTTAAATTACCAATTTAATTAGCCTTCATTATTTACCCTGAATCTTTGAGTCAAACCTTTAGAAAACAGATATACTTGATCCCCATAGATTCAACTCTCTGGCTTTTCTCAGGATATAAAATTTTATGCACTTTCCCAAAGTGCTGTCTCATTGTGGGAACTTTAGATACAGTAAGAGATAATGGAAGACCCTTAATCAGAGTCCAGGTCATCTGGTTTTCAATTCAATGCCAGTTTTATGTAGAGTTAGCTGAGAAGAGGTGTTAGTGACATAATGTGTAAAGGGATGGATAATAAAATCAAGGACTCCTGAAAGGGGAGGTCTGAGTGGGAAAGGTAAGTGTGCCTTCCCAGACTTGCTTGCCTCACCTCCTTTTCTGGCCCTTCTCTCTGTGCCTAGGGAGGCTCACTCCATAGGGTTCCCTTGCCTCCTGGTTAATGGCCAATGGAAGTCATTGGTGGAAGGGTGGAGGATAGAAGGAAGAGAGAACCAGAATATGTCTCCTACTACCACTGATTTCATTCAGGCAACAAGTCATTTGGTGGCCAAATTTGGCCAGAACTAACAAGAGGCCACTTATTATCTTTACTTACCCAACTTTGGGTGAATATGTGCACATTTTGCTGAATTTGATTATGGAATGCTGCCCCTGATCCTACTGGGGTTGTGACATAAACAATGATACGTGTATCATATTGCTTTTCTAAAATCTGAAAAATTGTGAATTCTGAAATTTATGTGCCCCAAGGAGTTTCAGAGAAGGGAGTGTAGACATGTAGTTTGCAAACTTTGAGTGATCTTTAACTCACAAATAAATTAGACATGTACTTGGACATTACATTTGACTTTTCCTATTGTCTTGGCTTTTCAGAGAGAAAAATGCAGTAGCCTAAAGCAGATGCTAGACCACCTATGTAGGACACACTTGGAGGTTATGATACTTATTCTGCCAAGATTAGCCCATCATCCACTTCTATAGAAGATAAGACAAAGTTTGGGACTTCCTCAGTGGCGCAGTGGATAAGAATTCACCTGCCAATGCAGGGGACACAGGTTCCATCCCTGGTCCAGGAAGATCCCACATGCTGCGGAGGAACTAAGCCCGCATGCCGCAACTACTGAGCCTGTGCTCTAGAGCCCGCGAGCCACAACTACTGAGCCCACATGCCACAGCTACTGAAGCCCGCGTGCCTACAGCCTGTGCTCCGCAACAAGAGGAGCCACCGCAAGGAGAAACCTGCGCACCGCAGCGAAGAGTAGCCCCCACTCACCACAACTGGAGAAAGCCTGTGTGCAGCAACGAAGACCCAACACAGCCAAAAATAAATAAAATCTTTAAAAAAAAAATAAGACGAAGTTTTCATTTGGGGGCTAAATACATTGACAATAAGATTTCTTTAAAGGGAGAGTTGTTTGTGTGCTGGACATCCTTCCTTCCCCACTCATGGAGGACATGAGGAGCACCTCCCCCTCACCTCAATCCAAGTGAAGGTGGCTTCAGGAGGAACCCTGAGAGAACCTGACATAGAAGATGTGAGGACTGAAGTCTGACTCATCCCCAGAAAGTGTCAATACACAAGGCTGTATGTGGAGTTTGTCCTGTTTGGTGGCGGCGGGAAGGGTCAGATTTGAGTTGAGACAAGCCTATATACTTCCACAATTTTGAAGGGCCAAAAACTTTGTGCTTGTTGTCCAAATGCCACCCTTTAGAAGGTGTCCTCGAGAGGGACTCTGCAGGGAGGGGTGAGGAGACCTAAGGAAACAGACAGACTACTCGAAGCTTGAGGGCTGCCAGCAGGTGGGAGGAAGAGTCATAAAAATACCCAGGTATTTTTGGGGTATCTTCGGATATCATTGCATACAGAGGTCTCCAGTGAAATTTTCCAGTCACATAAGACTGATCTTACACATTTTAACTGACCCCTACAAAATAGGAGATAGACAT
The DNA here is from genome assembly GCF_002837175.3 of Physeter macrocephalus. NCBI lineage: Eukaryota > Metazoa > Chordata > Mammalia > Artiodactyla > Physeteridae > Physeter > Physeter macrocephalus. Next base: position 57,651,249 of record NC_041215.1, read on the forward strand.
TCAGTATGTAGTAGGGTTATCAAAAGAGAAGACTGAATACATCTTTCTTTTATACCACAAGTTTCCTAGCTTAAAGGAGTCCCAAACAAGGGAGAAATTTAAAATTGAATGAGGGTATAAAATGATATCGCTCCGAATTAGGCATTTTAACACTGGAAGTAAGAAGAGACTACTTGTTTCAAGGCAGGTACATGAATGTGACAATAAGCAACATCCTATAGGGCCTGCCTAGGCAGTGTTTGTGGAGGCTGCTTATAGCTCTGGGCTGAGGACTGTCAGCTGTGACCAGGCTGAGGGGGAAGATGGATGTGCCACGACCATGTGGACTCGGGACGGGAGCAGGGTGTAGAGGTAAACATGCCATGTACCTGTCATCTGTAGGTTAGGAAAATGGTGCAGTAGGTTCGGGACTTGATATTCTCTCTCAAAATCACGAGAGCCCTTTGAGGGAGTCTGAATTAGGACCTAACACACAGTAGGCAGTCAGTAAATTCTTGTTAAATGTGAATAATGTGAGCAGGGGAGCGAATCTACATCTTTCATGTTCTAAAGGATTCTTTGCACATCTGACTACAAGCTTCTGTTAAAGAGGGAAATTGCCTTCAGTATCACTTGGATATAAGAATAATCATCACTACCAATAGTATGAAATGCCTAAAGATGAAGCAGGCCCTGGTCAGTGGAACCCATGTTCCCCTGGACCAGACTCTCCAGAGGGGTTATCATCGAAGAATGACTATTAACTCCCCAGCTATGATTCACCTATAAGGCTGGCCCTGTGATTTACCAATGAGACTGGCCTAGTATTTCGACAGGGTCTCTAAGACAAAGCAATCAAGGTTGGTTCTTACACCAGAAGCAGAGGGGGTGGTTGAGGCACCCTAAGTCCTCCTCCTTTATGGCCCCCACCAGCTTGCTTTTGGGGGCTTGGAAAACGTCTCTCAAGACTTTTCTCGAACTTACCCACTGACAGACCGGATCCCTTGCATCGCTAAAAATACCTAAAGGGGCAATTTCCCTCTCTCGAATCTATCCTGTACCCAGTCATCAGATTTATCTTCCTAAAATTTTCATTGTCTGCATTTCTTCCTGCTTAAAAAATATTCAGTAGCTGTTCATTGCTTAGCAAATAGAATCCAAATTCCTCAGTCAGTTATTCAGAGATCTCTACAAACAACTTTGGCTCAACCTACTTTTCCAGTCTGAACTTCTACTCCACCGGCCCTGCCCAGGTAAGTCACACCACCCTCCCTGAGTGTTTCTTATGCCTCTTCTTTCTTCCCTTGGCTCATGATATTGCTGCTACTGGCAGTATGCTGCCTCTTTCTGTTTTTCTGCCCATCATTTGAAGCCTGTCTCAAATGCCACCTCCGTGGTGAAGCTTTTCATGCCCAACCCACCAGCATCCACAAGTCAGAAGTTAGCTCTCCCCTGGTTGGTGTCATGTTTTTCTATAGAATTTATTATATATTTTCTTGTATTTGAAGAGGAAAATGGCCAAAATCCCTACTAAACATTTGCTTCTTAGGGGCATAAACTATGTTTTATTTTTCTTTATACAGTTTATTGTACTTGGTACAACAGCATTTGTATATAGAGCAATAAATAAATAATTTAAGAATGTATTAATGTTTAAGGTGATAAAAAGGTTTTAGAATTAGATAGAGGTAGTCATTGCACAATATTGTGAATGCACTAAATGACATTTAATTGTTTCCTTTTAGTGTTTAGTTTTATGCTACTTGAATTTCACCTCAACAAAATTTTTTTAGGGTTTCCCTGGTGGCTCAGTGGTTGAGAATCTGCCTGCCAATGCAGGGGACACGGGTTCGAGCCCTGATCTGGGAAGATCCCACATGCCGCGGAGCAACTGGGCCCGTGAGCCACACTACTGAGCCTGTGCGTCTGGAGCCTGTGCTCTGCAACGAGAGGTCGCGATAGTGAGAGGCCCGCGCACTGCGACGAAGAGTGGCCCCCGCTCGCCGCAACTAGAGAAAGCCCTCGCACAGAAACGAAGACCCAACACAGACAAAAATAAATTAATTAATTAAAAAAATTTTTTAAAAATAGAATGAATTAATGACTGAACGAATTATTATACCTTTTTAGCATTTAGCTGCCAGACTGGAATCAGTTATCTTTGACTTCTTCCATTTTGCAGAAGAGAGTAATGTGAACATGTAATTGTATTTCCATATCAGCAGCATGAATGTGCTCTAAAACCAACTTCCCGTAATTTCTCTCTTCTAGTCAGATTATCTTTGCAGAATGGTGGTTTTGATGAGCACAGTGAATGGATGGCATTATTCTCTACATCCCACATCTCCACACTGATTGAATCAAGCCTCATTGGCCTCCAGTCAGACTATCTGAGCGAGAATTTCACCATCTAACATAAAAACAGGTGAATAGGTTTGAAGGTACCTGCATTTCTCCTTAGTTTGAAAGAAAGTTAATCCAAGAATTCATAGACCAGGTATTTTTTCTTACCTACCAGGGCAAATTACTGTCAATTACAAATCCTCCTCGATAGAAATGCATTCTGAGAGTATGTTACCTTTTACCACAGAAGATGACATTTTAAAATGACACAAACAGAATATTTAATGTGGCTTGAACAAAAATTTTGAGTGGCATCATTTCACCTACAATGACATTCCAGCCTCCTTCAAATGTTGATAGAATTGATAAATCCATGACTTCCACCTCTAGTTTCTCCCTTCTCTAATATACTCTGCATAATGTCACCAGATTTATCATTCTCACACACTCCCCTATCCAGAAACATTACTAGCTACTCATTAGTTACCAGCAAAAGCTCTAACTCCTTAGGTCAACGGTTGTTAACCTCAGCTGCACATTAGAATCACCTGGTAAATTTTTTAAATGTGCTGATGCCTGGATCGTCTGCATTAGAAGTGCTAGGCAGTCAGGCCCAGGTAGAGGTATTCTTTTAAGGCTCCTCAGGTGATTCTAATGTACAACCAACTTGGAGAACCCCCATCTTGGATGATCTTTCATGAACTCTGTATAGAAAATGGCAGGGGCAGAGATGTGGGATATATGATGAGAAATGAATAAAAAGAAAGAGAAGATATTGTACAACCAAAGGGTAGAACTGAGCCAATTGTGATGTTGCTCACAGATGCCCTGGTATGAGGAAGATAGAGTCTTTCCTCTCTGACAACACATAGAAAATGAGACCCACAACCAGCCCTTGGCAGTTACAGTCTTTTATATCTGTTTCTGGCAGAGGTGTCAGCAATGCAGCCTTATTGTGGGTTCCCAGTGCGTCTTCGAAGGCCACTGTTTCCATTCTGTGCCAAACCTGCCCCTTCCTAGGGGACTCAACCCCTCAGGGACATGACTGCAAGAGCCAGGCTTTACTAGCTGATCATTTTCCCCACTGCATAAAGATAATGAGGGTGACAGTGTTTTATCTACCACAGCTTCTCAGTAGGCTCTTTCCTTCCTGGGGCAGAATTTGGTCACATAGTCTACCTGCTAGAATTTCTGTCCCAAAATGAACTTGAGAGTCTTGAAGGACACGAATGATGCTGCTATGCATGGGCAGAGACATTTGGTGCCTCCTGACTTCTTTTAGGAGGGATTCATGTCTAGGTTTTGCTACAAGACCAAGAGTAGGCTTTATCGAAGCACTTTATGACTGGGCTTTTGAAAATGTTTCCCTCTAGTCATCATTATGAAGTAATGTATTAGGTAATGTCTTGAAAAGTGGCCAGAGGGCTAAAGTGTCAGCTTTACAGCTCACATACCTGAAAATAACAATGTTGGTTTATTAACTTTATACTACAGTATCTTCAGAATGCCTCATAAACAGAAATTAATAGTGACAACTCTGTCTCTGTACTTAAACACAACCCTACCAATACACGATGCTAAGAAAAACCAAGGCCACTAACTGGGTACTTTCAAGGAGAATTTCTCTTCCTATTATCCCATCCAGGATACATTTCTGGCCTCTTTTGTCTCAGCCGTCACAGCCAACTTCAGTTACCCAAGGTTTTCTAAAATCCACAGGTAATTCTTCATGCACATTTTTTAAAGAATTTCAAACTCTGCTTCCATCTTATCTCCTATCAGAATTTCCAAGAAGCATCAGAAATATGACTCATTACACCCAGCCCTAAAGACAAAAAGATGGCTTGAAATGTGAGAGTGCTAGCAAAGAAATGACCATATCATTTTGAAAACACAAATGTATTTTTAATTCATTTCTTTTCTTTTCTTTATTTTTATTTAAACTTTTATATAAGTGATCCAATGCTAATTGTTATTTTTTGGAATTTAAGAAGTTATTAACAAATGAAAAGACAATACAATGTCTGCAAAATCTGGATTTTAAAAGCATTAACTTGGATTGGTCCTGTACAGAAATCACTGTAGCAAGCATTACCTTCAAATACAAAGTTTGGTTACTTCTCCCAAATAATGCCTTTCAGGTTTTTAAAATCAAACTATATTGATCAATAAAATATAAATTAAGGATATATTTTGCACAAAGCAATACTCTGTGTTCAAATATATATATATAAAGTATATATATATCTATAGTCCTAGATTCTAGATTTACATCTAATTGAGGAGAAAGATTTACTCTCCTATGCAATTTCAATGGACCCTCAATAAAACTGCAAAATAAAATATAATGTTCTTACACTACACTAATCAAATTATTCATTTCCATGAATGTCCATCTGCTAGAGGTTAGGGACAAGGTTATATTCTTTTTCTATACCCAGTGCCTCATATAAGTAGCTAATTCACATGAGGTAAAATATTTTTATTGAATCCATTCATAGAATATGTGCATATGTCATATACAACGTACATATATGTATATACATACATGTATATGTGCAAGATACATAAAGATACATTATTCAATTAATTGATTGATATTTATTTATTTATGTAGAATTTGGTATGTGTGTAAAATTAGAAGGAAGTAAATGACAAATGTGGTATAACATTTCCATCTTGCCAATATTGAGAAAACAGGGTCTTACCCAGTTTATCCTGTGATGTTACAGTGCAAGTCATAAACTACAAAATATGTAAGAGGGAATTGGTTTGATCTACATTTCAACTGAATCCCTGGCATAATAATGTTCTTTATTACATTTTTCTGGACACACTTTTAAAGATTTTATCCATGAGGCAGATTTTGGCATTGCTGATTTTTTAGTGAGGTCCTGAAAAGACCGTAATGAAAAGAAAGGTAATTTCCATCCATATATGTATCTCTGTTTTACACAGAAATGTACAGTAAAACATGTAATATATATTTTTCTTATTACCTGAATTATATATTGTGAGGTCCAAAGACTGAAAAAGAGGTTCCAATTTATTTTTTCCAGCATGCTTAAAGGCAAATGTCCTTTAAAATGTGCACATCATGAGAATGGAATGTGCTCAAAAATCAGCTGAAATTTTAAAAAATGAAAGCTTTGCAACTGTATCTATGGGCTTAGGCTCAGCAGGAGAGGACAGGTCCCCTTCTGGCCATTCTGCAAGTTCCGATGAGCCCCCCGGGGAGTCGCAGACAATATTACCCATCCTGACAAAGCCCCACGTAGGCTTTGAGCCAAACGGATGCAGGTGTACAGTAATAATAAGGTCTTACATTTGCATAGCACACTATAATCTCCTTCTCACTACAGTCTTTTGAATTAGGCAGAAAAGATAATTGTCCCCAGGTTATAGACAAGGAAACCAAAATTTGGCAAGGTTTAGTGGTATGAGATGACAGAAAAAATATATTTATATTTGTCTCTGCCCCCATTCCTGGCACAGAGCTCCTAAAACCCTTGGAATTTCCGAAGTGATAAGAGCACCAGAAGCATCTTTTGTTCTCATATTTGGTCTTTGTCCTGGTTCCTGACTCCGAGCTCCTAAATCCCTTGGAATTTCCGGGGTGATAGTAGTGTCTTGTTGTAATGAGGTAACTCTGGGTAGGCACCTGGATGGCTACTGATGGGGGCTAATCACAAAGTCGTGATTAAAAGCTTGGAATTTTCAGTCCCATCTCCCAGCCTCTATGGGAGAGGGGCTGGAAATGGAGTTAATGATTGATCATGCCTACGTGATGAGCCTCCTTAAAAATCCCTAAAGCCTTGGGCTTGGAGAGTTTTGGGGTTGGTGAACAAGCGGAGGTGTGGGAGAGTGGTACATCCAGAGAGGGCACGGAAGTTCCGTGATCCTTCCCATGTACTTTGCCTTATGCATCTCTTCCATCTGGATGTTCAGCTGTATCCTTTATTATATCCTTTTATAATAAACTGGTAAACAGTACGTAAACTCTTTTCCTGAGTTCTATGAGCTGCTTTAGCAATTTAAATGAACCCATGGAGGGGATTGTGGGAACCTCAGATTTATAGCCGACTGGTCAGAAGCACAGGTAACAACCTGGACTTGAGATTGGCATCTGAAGTGGGAGGGTGGGGTATAGTCTTGTGGGACTGAGCATTTAACATGTGGGATCTGATGCTATCTCCAGGTAGACAGTGTCCAAATTGAGTTAAATTGTGGGACACCCAGCTTGTGTCACAGGATTGCCTGGTGTGGGAAAAAGCCCAAACACACCTGGTATCAAAGGTGTTGTGAGCATGGTAGGCGTGTCAGTGTAAAAGAGAAACACAGGAAGAGGACTGAGTTTTTCCTACTCAAGTGGCTTGCAAGGTCCCATAGTAGAAAAGGGTAAAATTGGAAATAGAACCTGTAGATTCTATCAAATCTCCTATAGAGGTCCGAGAATATGTGTTTCCAGTCTTACTCTTTCCTGGCTAAGTGACCTCCTGCAAGTTTCTCAAGCTCTCTAAGCTTGAGAAGCCTTGTCAATAAAATAGAATAAAAGTCTCTCAAATTGTTGCTCTGAGTATAAAATAATGTGTGAAAGCAGTTCTGTCAGCAGCAAAGTACTATTCAAAGTTCAAGTCATACTTACTCTTTTACTCCCCTGCAAATAGTAACTACAGATTTCCAGAAGCATTCAGTTTTTAAAAAACGGGTACACAAAATATTATCCTCAATTACAAAATCCCCAAAGCTCTAAACCGCAAAGTATTTCTCACTCATTTAGTAGTGAAGTCTTACCTGAACTGACAGGTCCACTTAATACCTTGTTTTCCCTTATTTAGTGTGAATATCCATTATTTCACAGCAGAAATATCAATATGATTATCAATACAAGGTTATGAGTTGCTGCCTCATACCCCTAGGTGTTCTGCAATGATTGCTAACATAGTGTCTTATCTCTCTAAAATCCATACATCCTACATCCCATTGAGATTTTGGAGGAATCATGGGGTTTGTAGTATGGAGTGGAATCTTACTGACTCAGGAGACCACCCAATAACAGGATGCTGCAATTCGGGGTAATGATCGTGTGGATGTCAGAGGCTGGGTGGTGCTGGGGTCACCACCGGTTGGGTCTCCTCTAGAGCAGACTTAGGACAATCTTGGCGGTGTCACACTCATTCAGTCCCAAGCTACACCTTGATCCCTGGTCATGAAATTAATATGGCTTTCTGAATGATTCTTATAGCAACACATCCAAGTGCTAGAACCAGAAGCCACGGTGGAAAATGGATGAGCAAAGACGCTGGTCAACATAGATCTGAGTCGGAATATTTGACCTACTATTGACCAGCTCTGCATCTTTGACAAGTTTATCAAGATTTTTAAATCTCAGCTTCTCACCCTTAAAATGGGAATGTTAATAATGTTTTTGAGGGCCGCGGTAAGTTTTAAATGGCACAGCGTATGTAGAAATGCTTTTTGTGGTGACTAATTGATACTAAATGTCCAGTAAAGGGTAGATTTCATTCTCTTTTCCTTTGTTAGCATTTCCATGGTATTTCCATTAACAGAAATCTCTACCATAAGGCTATTTGTGCAGTATTTCTTCAAATTGCTGATTGTTTTTGTTGTGGTCGTTAATTAAAATAGCTGAAGGTTGTTATTTTTTTTTCTTGAATCTTGGTCTGGATCTATGCCATTCTGAAGTCCAGAAAGTTGAATTTTTGGTTTAATTCCAATATTATTCTGCCAAGTTATTTTTTTTTTAGAAAACAAACTTTTAATAATGTATGAGGTTTAAAATGCACGTGTCTCACAGTTTGCAGGAAACAGCAAAACACCCCTAAGTGATAAAGCGTGTTTATTGTAGGTCAACTAATTACATTTCTCAATCCTGGAATATTTGAAATTTGATGGTTGGTTCTCGCCTGTACCTTGGCTGTGGTTTATTCTGAAGTTCTGAAGGCTGGAGCTCATGATAATAGCACATGAGCTTTGGCATGACTAATTCACTTATAATTTTATATAGGTCTTGACTCAAAAATTTCTCTCTGAAGTTTAATTACCACAAGTCATAAACGCATGAGGAGAGATTCCCCCTGGGGCTCGAATCTCCTGCTACTGCTGTGCTGGGCAGCTCCAGAGCCCACCCACAGGCCGTCAGGGAACCTCACAGGGACGTGTGAATGTCGCTCTCAGCCCCGTCTTCTCAAGTACATGAGCATGAGTTGCAAAAGGAAGGCTCATGTGTTTATCAAGGTGCCTATAGGTCAGTGGCCTGAAGGACAATTCAATAAATGGACAGATAGTCATAATAAAATTTAAATAAGGATAAAATAAAATAAACCTCACTAATGTGATTCCAAGAAACTCAGTGTCAGGCAAAGTTAAGACTGCCATGTGAACAGGAAAATTTTTATTAAAAGATATGGGAAACTACTATATGACCTCAGGATAGGGAAGGAGTCTTGACACAAAAATGCACAAACCATAAAGGAAGATATTGCCAAATTTTACGACATTAAAGTTTAAAATGTCTGTAGAACAAAAAGTGCCAATAAAGTTAGAAGACAAGCCACAGACTGGGATATGATATCTGCATACAACTGCCAAAAGATTAGTACCTAGATTAAATAAAGTAGTTCTAAAGATAAATAAGAAAAATGAATAGCCTAGTAGAAAAATGAGGAAAGGATATGAATCACAGAAGAGGAAAAGTTACTGGCCAATAAGTATATGAACAGATGTTCAATGTGACCAATAACTAGGGAAATACAAATGTAAACAGATTTGGTGAAATTTTAAAAGTTCAACAAATGCAGGGATGGATCTGGTGAAATGGAAAGTTTCATATGCTACTGAAGGGAAGTGCCAGTTGGTAGAGGCACTTTGGGGAAGAAATATTTGGCATTATCTCCTAAGGTTGAAGATATGCCTCCTCCTTCACACAGCAATTGTATTCAAGAAAAGGGATTCCTACAGATAGAACTAACATTGTTAATCAACTATACTCCAATATAAAATAAAAATATCTATGTTATTCAGCTTTAAAAAATAAATTAAATCAATGAATAGCTTCCTGCAGATGGCACCCAGTGTGCTCAGCATGGGTCACATGGGTGCTGAGATATTGATCCTGGAGGCTTGTGGACAGGTGGGGAGGGGAGGGCCTGCAGTGGCCTGAAGCCCAGGGTTGGATTCCTCTGGACACTCTACGAGGTGTTCCTCTGTTTCCATAAGTATGCCAAACACATATTTTCATTTTCTATGCAAGGAAAAAAATGAAGCAACACTGCCCTGAAATATGTGGCTTCACTTTCACAAGGAGATATTCATTCATAGGGGTCATATACACGTGACTACAGCATCGTTTACGTTGTATCAAAAAACATGACTACAGCATTATAGATAATAACAAAGACTTGGAAACCACACAAATGTCCCATTCAAAACTTTCTAACCAGAAAAGCCTTCCTTCAAGAAACTTTCTAAAGTTGCATCTCCTCTCCTATTACCCTCTATGCCTTTACTTTGCTTTTTATTCACTTCATAGATATCTTTAAAAATGGCATTCTACTATATATTTATTTGTTTCTTGTTTATCTCCACCACTAGATGTCAATTTCGCGAGGGTAGGAAACTGTCTATTTTATTCACTTCTATATCCATAGAGCATAAAATAATGTGAAGGACAGGAGACACTCAATTTTTTTTTCAATACTGAATGAATGTCCATTTTCCAGTTTAATTGTGTATATTTATAAAACAGAATACTATACAACAATTAAAATGTATGAATTAGGGTTCTATGTACCAACATAGAAATTTTCTTAAAAACATAACGTGTAAAAAAGCAGGTTGAAAATATATATAATGATACAATTTTTATAGAAAGTGAAAACATGCCAAATATGCCTATGGATTACTAATGTATACTATGCATGTATAATAGTATAAAAGGATACACACCAAATTCAGGAATTACTGGAGTTACCACTGGGAACACAGCAGGGGAAAAGAGACAAAAGTGATACACGGGGCTTCAACTGTGTCTGTAATATTTTATTTCTTTTAAAAAATGACACAAGTTTGGCAGATGTGTTAGTACTCAATATATTTGCATAGTGGATTTACAGGGTTTTTTTTTTTACATATCTTAGTATATTCTTGTATGTTTGAAAAATCCTGTAATGTATACTTAATGTAAAAATACTATCACTTGATAAACAATTCACTTTGTGCTGTATAGGCAAACATTTGGAAGAAGTGGCAAACTGGAGTTCCTGGGATTTTTTTATTCTTCTGCAGCATGGATCAGTCTTCTTCTCCATCACCTCATTTATTTTTCCTAAGACTTAGTTAAGAGGCCAACTGGAGAAGTTTACCACCAATGGACATGGGCTCTCCTTCTTCCACTGTAGCGGCTCAGAAAGTTTCTGCCTCCTGAAGATGTCTTATAGGGCTCTGTAATGCATGCTTTGTTCCACTTCCTGGCCCAGTCTCCACATCCTGGAAGTCCCACAGAGTTTCCTCCTCTGACTTCTGGGATTCACCAGGGCATGGCGGTAAGCAGGGATTGTCACTGAAACTGGGCTGCAGCTGCTGTGATCCCGACACTGGGGAATGTGCACTTCAGTATCATGTCCCACTCTCTGATGCTAAACAGCCATTTCTGTCTTTTAATAGATTCTTGGGGGAGGAGGAAGTGAAGGCTGAGGTTAGCTTGTTCACTTGTGTGCCTGTCTCAGCCAGACTGGCATCTGGCACCAAGCCTACCATTTAGTCAGATGGTATTGTTTTCTGTTTTACATACACACACACACACACACACACACACACACACACACACACACACACACACACACACACAGCATGAGCTCAAGTCATTCAAGCCATACGTCTCTATGCCTGCAAGTTACATTGCACTGGCCAAAATTATATTTAACCACACTCTGAGGTATATGCTCAAAATATATGTTCATTGGCATCTATAAAACTATGTCAAATGAGGTTCAGGGTTTTTCAAGATGGCAGTAGGATGGAGATAGTAGATGCAACTCCCTTCAAATGATGTCTACTATCTTTAGTGAAAAGAACTTGCAAATTATGGTGAGAGGATACATTCAACCAATTCTCTCACACACAGAGGATTTGGAACCTTTCTACCAGACCCTCAGGGGACCATTAATGCGACCAGAACTTTCCAAATCTCCCCTGCCCCAGACACCTAAAGATGGCTAGGATGAGCATAAAACTCAGCCCTCTTCTTCCACCCTTATGTGACTCTCTTCCGGGTTAAAAACTTCCCAGAACCCTTTAAGACCTGCCCTCTCACTCTCTATAGTAACTCCAGAAACTTCAGAACTATCAGAGCAGAGACTGATAAACTGTGGCCCCAAAGAACACAGCAATGTCCATTTCTTTACAGATTAACCATCACTGGTTACCTACTACAATGGCAAGGTTTAGCAGTGCTGAAGCCATACAGGTGCAAAGCCTAAAATAGTCATTATCTGGTCCTTCATTGAAAAGTGTGCTGACCCCTTGGTAGTAAAATCCATGGTTAGGAGGACTGACTAGACTGCATGTCATGGCCAAGAAATAATCAGGTCAAAAAGATGTTTATATTCAATTTATACCAGGTTTATACCAGGTGAGCAGCAAAACTAGGGGGCAAATATGCACCTCATTTATTTATTTTTTAAATATTACAAAAATCAAAGAAGTACTCCTCCTTTGCATAGTCCCTTCCTTGACTAGAAATTGTTCCCTGCTGCCCTATTATTATTTTCCTCAACATTAACAATGAAGTAACACCAGACTTGAGCTTCTCTGTGACTGATTCTCTTTGCTCAAGCTGTGGTTGCTTCCCAGACTTGTCACACCACACCTGATGGCTGGGGCCAAGATGACCATGACACTGGCATAGCCCAGAGTGCCTGGGCAGGCTGATGACACATGGCTAGTTAAATGCCCTTTCATGGGCAACACGAACAAGCTCCCCCAAGCTCTGGGTCATCTATTCGTCACCAGTTTGTGATTACTACTGTCCCTTCTGTCTTAGAAGAAAACGCAGGCTGATACTGACTGGACATAGAACGCGAATAATACACGTTTTGCGTGTTTATGCAAGTCTATGAGTTCCAAAACTACCTGAATGATCCAAGCTACAGGAAAATGACTATTTCAAACAACTCCCATCCATGACTTACTGTAGTTAATGATGTTGGTTTACAGACAGATTGTAACTACCAATATTATATGCATAATAATGTATTTGGCAAAGTTACTAACCCAAGAAGAATCTGCTCTGGGTCATCTGCTCTGTGGTGAATGGACTGAGAGCAGGAGACTGAAGTCACATGACTCAGGGCAAGTCACTCAACCTCTTTGAGTTTCAGTTTGACTCTGGAAATGAGGAATTTGGACCGAATAACAAGAAAATCCTCTTCCTAGTCTACTAAGCACTTTCACAAATGTTCTCCTGTGTTGTTATTTTATGATTTTAGATAAGTCGTGTATCTCTGCCATCCTTAAATGCCATTCAAAATGATGGAACCAACTTGGCAGCCCTGCAATAGTGTAGAAATATTGCAGGTCGAAGTGCAATTCTTGTTTTCCATCTTGTTCTGCTTATAACAAAAGTATTGCTCAAGCATTAGAGTATTTTAAGGGTGTGTATTTTCTTTGTTTTTTTTTATTACTAAGCTATGCCCACTGCTTGCCTTGTCCTCTTGGTACACTCCTTCTAGGTAACTGGCCTCGGTTAGTTGCTGCAGTTGGCCTAAGATTAGAGCAAAGCTAAGAAATTCTGGCAGACATTGTAAAAATATCTGCAGACTCAGTGTCCCAGGCCTAGCTGAACTAAAGCTTGATTCTGAGAATCACAAAATGGCCAGGAAGATGCTGCAGCATGCATGAGTTGTAGGTGCTTTCCTCCCCTCCACTTAGTCAAATGTGTGGGAAGCATTTGACCCTCCTGAGCTCCTCTCTTTCCCAGGCAGCTGTGTTAATCCTGGTGGAGACGTTGTGGTGAAAACCTCAGACTCTGGTCTTTGTTTTCAGAATTCCTGTGAAGAAGAAATCTACTGAGTCTCTAACTGTATGGACACAGGAATGCGGTTTATGGATTCCAGTGTGTATTTTGGGGGCGAGGCTTGTGGTGTATGAATTTGTTCCATGTTGGAGTGGTGGATGGAATGTGGAGGGGTGAGGACAGACTCTGCTGAGGCCCTTCCAAGTTGCCAAATGTTTTCTCTAAAGCCCAAGTGTACAGCCAGACTTGGATCTCCTGTCCTCATATTCTCAGCTAGCTGTATTTGTATCTCTGTGGGAGTGTACCTGAGCAGTTGGTACTGAAGGGTTGGCATAAAAATCCTCTGGGACAGTGATTAAAGGAAGACATAACATCTCCCTGCCCAGCAGCTGAGAGTTTGATGTGGAAAGAAAACAAATTAATTTCTTACTCGGTTTCTTGCCCAGTAACATTCTGCTAGTCAATCAGTCATCTAATCCCAAACACTTAGGGACTTTAATGTGATTCTGGTGTTTTAGAAATTAAGTATAACAGTCAAACATCAGAAGGCTTTGTAAGATGCTAAGTCTTAGATAAAAATAAGAATTAAATTGGAAAAACATTAACTGTCATATCACTTCTTGAAGGGTTAATTTGTTTTATATGCCTTGAAAGAGAAAAATGTTGCACTTCAGTTAGAAAACAAAGTGAGCTACAGTGCACATGTGTCTTACCAACCATCAACTTTGAGGATATTTTTGAGATCTTTAAAAAAAATGAACTTAAGTAGCACAGAAAGATTTTTCAGACCACAACACTTAAGCAGACACCCTTGGATTGGTTTGATAGACTTTCATTAGGGATAATTAGGTTTCCTAATTGGTTGGGACTCAAGCAACATCCGTTTCAACCAAAGAAGCTCCCTTTTATTCTTGTCCTCTGATATTGTGATTCCATTTGAAGAAAAGTTCCCACTGCTAAAAGAACTAGAAAAGCATTGGACTCATTTATTTCTGAGGATCCTATGGCCTCTCTAGCTGATATGATGGAATGAAAAAGGAAATGAATCAGGGAGAGACTAGTGTGACAGACACTATTGGTTTTTTACCTAGATCCTACTCCCCTCTTCACCTCACTCTCATCTTTCCATGCTGGCAGATCTCTGACTTTGTTCTGCTATCTGGAGCAGCCATGGGTTCAGGGATAGAAACCATCTCTAGCCCAAAGGTGAATCTCTATTGGTCTATGCTAATCAGGGTAGTCTCAATCTCTGGCCAGTCATTGTCTTAAGCATGGACATATGCTCTAAATTTGGGCTATGTAGAACTAGAATCTGTTGGGAGTGTCTGCTAAAGACTCCTTGCTAGAGAAAAGAGATGCACAGAAAAGTTTGTTTCCTATGCTACAACTCTGCATCAGGGACAGCTATGTAATTTGTGGGGCCCACTGAAAACTTAAAATGTGAAGATCTTTGTTCCTTTCTTCAACTGTCTCTCTCTCCACCTGTAATGGCAGGTTTTATTTGCTATTTAGGCTTGGGGACCCTCACAGGCACCTGGTGACTCGCCCTGCAACTCAGCATGCAGAGCATACATTACCCTGACCCTCCCCACACCTACCTCTAGGCCCCTGCTGGAGGCAAAGGGTGGCAGTAGTTGCTGGGTAGAGGTCAGGGATCAGGTGGTCTAGAACCCATCCAGCCCAGGTGGTGAGGCAGGACCATGCATGAGTTAAGGCTCCAAGCCCTTGGTGCATACTCCTTTGTCCTACTGAACTTCACTTACAAAACGCAAATTCAAAGTAAAATCATGAAGAATTTCAAGATGGAGACGACAGAGCATTAGCCCCCTCACATGGGATTCTTCTGAACCTGACGCCCCATGCAAGTGTATTGACTGCATGCCCATGAAGCTGGTCTTCATGTCTGCATGTACCACCTGAATCTGCCTCAGCCATCTTGAGACCACAGGGAAACACGGCCAAGTTAGAGAATAAAGACAAAAGCACCTGGGTCCTTGATATTATTAAGCTTCTAAATTAACCAACCTTGGAGACTATAAGGTTGGTTATAGTCAATAACCAAGTTGGTTATACTCAATAATTCTTGTTATAAGAGATAATAAATCCCTAGGTTTTATAGGCCACTTTTACTTGGGCCTTCACTAGTCACAGTTGACAGTATTCTATCTGATAGGAAAGATCACATGTTGATGAAAAAGTCTATAAAGGGACTAGAAAGAGGAGGTTAAGCTAGAGGAGTTTTGTTCTGACATTCAAATCTAGAGCCACTCCCCTAGAGAACACTGTTCCTGCTTTTCCCCAACCACTCTGCAGGGTATGAGAGAGTTGGTGTGTTCTTTGGAACCTGAGCACAGACAATGATGACCTCACCTACACTCCACCCCCTCACATTTCTCCACTTTTAGAAGGCTTAACAAGTTCAAGTAGGGCAGATATTGGCAAACTATGACACAGTGAATAAATACAACACCCACATTGATTTTTAGGTACACGAGAATTGAGATGATGGAACGAGGTCACTGTGAGCTGCAGGGATAGTCTGAGGCAAAATTATAAAACAAATGAAGTTTGCATGGGGCTCACCTACTTGTAATAGACTTTTCCATCCTTCAGAGTCCCTCCCTTGGGTAAATATCTTGGGTTCTAGGTCATTCCCGCTTAAGGTGCTAACTAATAAATTTAAGGTACAATTTTGCATAAAGGTTTGATTGTCTAGCCCTTAAAGTTCCTAGAAACTTTGAGATTTTATGATTCTTCACTAACTATTCTGTGTCCCTCCCATATAGAGATCCTGGGACAGTAGACCTTTGGAAACCTTGAGAAGTTCCAAATCCATAAAACTCTTCCTCGAATTATGGGGTCAAAAGAAGAATAAATAACATCCTCAGGGAAAAATAGCTTCAGGGAAAAGGTAGTATGAGAGGAGGGCCTTGAAGGATGTAGGTTTTATAACTTATCTGGAGGGAAAGCCACTCCACCTAGGAGACCAGCTGGCATGCAGATGTTTCCCTCTGCCTCAGAAAGTGGGATATAACACTTAGAAGCTTCTCACCCTCATCCTCAGGAATGGTTAGGTACTAACCATGCTTCTCAGACATTTCTGGAGACAATAGCAGGGGTCTATAAATTCTGTATCACTTTTCTACTCTTACAGGTTATACTGGGTGGAATAGCATTCACCCCAAAATATATGTCTTCCTAGAACTCAGAATGTGACCTTATTTAGAACTAAGTATAAGAAGTTAAGATAAAAAAAAAAAAAAGAAGTTAAGATGAGGTCATTCTGGATTCAGGTAAGCTCTAAATCCAGTAACTGATGTCCTTACGAGAAGGTCTGTGAAGACACACAGGGAAGATGGCAACGTGAAGACAGAGGCAGAGATTGGAGTGAGCCTGCCCAAACCAAGGAGCTCCAGGACCCACCAGAACCTGGAAGAGGTAAGGAAGGAGTCTTCCCTAGAGGATTCAGAGGGCATATGGCCTTGCCAACACCTTGATTTTGGACTTCTAGCCTCCAGAACCACAAGAGAATACATTTCTATTGTGTTGACCCACCCGGTTTGTGGAAATTTATTATGGCAGCCCTAGGAAACCAATACACAGGCCCCCTCATGGGGGCCACTGACTATATGGAATGATAAGGATTGAGAGATGACCACTGATTGGGCTGTCAATTTCGGAAGAGGACATGGAGGAGATACTCCCTCAACAGAATGTCTGGTCACCACTGTGCATGGGGGCAGGGCTTACCTTTCCATCTAGAATGTGCCTGTGAGGTGAGCGGTATTAAATTGGATGTCTCAAAGGTCAGCATTCCTGGCTGTTGCACGCCTATGCATAGGCCTCTGAAGCTTTCTCACTCCTACCTTTTCATCAGAACCCTCTGCCAAACAAAACTGGATGACAAGGTCTTCCTGTTTGAACCAGTGGGTTTTCTCAGGGACATCAGACAAGAAGGCTGAAAGTTCCCTCCATACTAGATTAGCAGCACATGGGTGAACCAAGCTCATACATTATTCAGAGGGGGAAAATGTGGGCTTTGACTGAACTTTGAAGGAATCAGCAGCTATTCCGGAGGAGAGTGACCTATTGTTCTACTTCACAGAACACAAAGAGCAAGCGGCATTCCTTACAGCATAGCTAATGGAGTGCACACAGACACTGTGATGAACTGACCGGTGGACATCTTTTACCAGCTCTGAAGTTCTGTGCAAAGTGCCCTGTTGCTGATCAGAGGAAGGACGTTCACACTTTTTCTATTTCTGTAAGGTTACAACTCAGTGATACTCAGGTCAGGAGTTTCTGGGTAAAATGGTGTTTTCTGTGAAGCATGTACTTGTCAACAGCACCAAGGTCCCCTTAGAAGCGCCACCAGACAGATTAGGTTGACATTTATGCCATTGTCTGGCAGATCCCACCCTGAAAAATGGGAGGCCTTTCTTGCATGGTGGAGGAAGAAGAGAAATGCTTATGAAATTCATTTTTTAAAAAAGTTCCACACCATGTGCTTCTTTGAAACTAGAAAAGCATCTTCTAAAAACAGGAGAAGGAAATTCTGATCCAAAGGAGCAAGGGAGGGTTAACAGCACCTTTAGTCCAGAGTATTTGCAAGGGTTCTGAATTGATTCCTGGTGAATCAATTTTAGTCAGTAACTAAATTTTAAATATTCTGGAAAGAACAGAGAACAAACACTGAAATTGCAAATATTTATTTGAACACTATGTTACCACTGTGGATTTCAATAACACTACAAAAAAGTATTATCTTGTTCATATTTTCCTTGACAAAAGTGTCTCAGTCAGTGGATTAACTTGATCTGCCATTATTAAGTTGGCCTGCTTTTCAAAAGTAGGAAACTGTTCTATTAAGAAAAGAATACACTGATAGTACAAATTTGATTTTTAAAATTCCATTTCCTTGTAGTAAATGTTTCTGGTGTTTCAAATTAAATAGTTCAGTTCAACTCATGTAATAATTACAGAAAGACAATAAAATTAGTTATTAACTTATCTAACAATATCTATAATGCTTAAGCTTGTTATGTAAAGTATATTTCAGGAATTAGGCAATATTTGGAGAAACTACATAAATAATTCCAGGTCACCAGATTTGCTTAATAAAACAACCTTTAGTATTTTTTTAGGCATAAAACTCATTTATAATTCAACAGTTCATCCCACATTACAATCCTTCATTCATTCAACAGATACTGTTGATCTCCTACCATGTTCCAGGTACTGTGTTGATAACTAGGGATAGAGACAAGACTGGAACAGATGCAGTCATTCACATGAATATTTGAATTAAGAAATATGTTCCCCACATTAGCAAAGGATCTCTCAGACTTCCCCTTTGATGATATATTTGAACTCCTAATGCTGAAAGATAAATTATTATTATCCTAAATCAAGAACCAGTCATTAGAATTTTATATACAATTTAAGAACATAATTTGTTTGATTTCTTAAGTGTTATTACAGCTTTTGGTTAACTACTTTGGATAACCACAAAGTAATGAGCAAGTATGTAGTCTCCCTATTGTGTGGACTCATATCTATACTCTACCACTCAGTAGCTTTTGATGAATAACTAAACAGACCTGTACCTCAGTATTCTCATCTGTAAAATGGAAATGATAATGGTCTGTACCTCAGAGGGTTCTGGTAATGATTAAACAATTTAATAGACATAGAGTGCTTGGAATAGTTCCTGGAACATGGTAAATTCAAAGAAACACGTGTATTTGATTCTCTACAGTTGAGTTAATGACATGGCTTCAATAATACAGTAAGTCCCCTACATAAGAACAAGTTCTGTTCCAAGAGCACGTTCATAAGTCCAATTTGTTCATAAGTCCAATTTGTTCATAAGTCCAACAACGTTAGCCTAGGTACCCAACTAACACAATGGGCTATATAGTACTGTACTGTAACAGGTTTATAATACTTTTCACACAAATAATACATAGAAAACAAACACAAAAAATAAAGAAAACATTTTTTTGTGTGTGTGTGGTACGCGGGCCTCTCACTGCTGCGGCCTCTCCCGTTGCGGAGCACAGGCTCCGGACGCGCAGGCTCAGCGGCCATGGCTCACGGGCCCAGCCGCTCCGCGGCATGTGGGATCCTCCCGGACCGGGGCACGAACCCGCGTCCCCTGCATCGGCAGGCGGACTCTCAACCACTGCGCCACCAGGGAAGCCCAAGAAAACATTTTTAATCTTACAGTACAGTACATTGAAAAGTACAGTAGGACAGTACAACAGCTGGCACACAGGGGCTGGCATTGGGTGAACAGGCAAGAAGAGTTACTGCCTGGAGGAGGGAGAGGGGGTGGGAGATGGTAGAGCTGAAGGATCGTCAGCGATAGGAGACAGCGGGCAAAGCTGCAAGTTCACTCACGCCTGACGCTGATGGCACAGGTTCTGGTTCCTTGCTGGATTCAGTTCTATCTACTCTCTTGAAAAAACGATCCAGTGATGTCTGGGTAGAAGCTCTTTTTTTTCTCGTCATAGCAGGCGGACTCTCAACCACTGCGCCACCAGGGAAGCCCAAGAAAACATTTTTAATCTTACAGTACAGTACATTGAAAAGTACAGTAGGACAGTACAACAGCTGGCACACAGGGGCTGGCATTGGGTGAACAGGCAAGAAGAGTTACTGCCTGGAGGAGGGAGAGGGGGTGGGAGATGGTAGAGCTGAAGGATCGTCAGCGATAGGAGACAGCGGGCAAAGCTGCAAGTTCACTCACGCCTGACGCTGATGGCACAGGTTCTGGTTCCTTGCTGGATTCAGTTCTATCTACTCTCTTGAAAAAACGATCCAGTGATGTCTGGGTAGAAGCTCTTTTTTTTCTCGTCATAGATGACACAGTAGCACTGGATTGCATTCTGAACGGCTGCTGCAACCTTTGTGTCTCATTCTACGTTGAGGTCCTGTGTCTCAAAACTTACAGTGCCTCCTCAAATAAATAAAATCACCTTGCCATTTCCTGCATTGTGAATCTCTTTGGTTCTTCAGTTACCTCTTCTTCCTCTTGTCTCACTTTATCCTTTCTCTGTGCCTCCAATTCCATCAGGTCTTCATTAGTAAGCTCCTTGTGTTGCACAGCAAGGAGTTCAATGAAGACATCCTCTTGAAGATCTAACTCTAGGTTCGCGCTGAGGGTCACTAAGTTGCTGAAGATCTCTTTGGACTCCTCATCCACCTTCTCAAATCCATGAAAATTGTAAACAAACTGCGGGCAAAGGTTCTTCCAAACCCCACTCATTGTGACGGCCGTAACCTCACCCACGTTCGCCTCTTTGAAAGTTCCCAACTTGAAGGTTCGTATGTAGGGGACTCACTATACTAATACAAGGGTGAGCAAACAAGCAGGTCGTGGGTGAGGAGTACTGGCCTCAGCTTCAGGAGAAGAGAGGTTGAATCCTAGCACTGCTGCAGAAGGGTTCAGTCAGTAAACAGTACTTATTTGAATTGGGAAAATGTAGTACCTGGATCCCCTTTCAATCATCCATTCTTGTCGCAAGAACTCAGCCTGCTTTCCACTATTCATGTGACAAATGAGGGAATTGGATTACATGTTCTCTAGCACCCTGTCTACCTCTAAAATTCTGTGAAACTGTGATTCCAATGGAACCACAATTCAGACATGGGTAATATTTTGTTAATGAACCATTTGGTTAGAAATGTATTTCTTTTCAAGTGGTATATGTAGACATTGTTGAAGGACATTGTTGTAGACATTGTTGCTCCTCCCATTGAGAATTTCTTCTATAAATTAAAACAAGGTAGAAGATTCAGGCTGATGAAATGAATTTTGACATGTAATTGATCATTCCAAATAAACTTTTTCTTTAGAATCCAGGGGCTTAGAACTGTTCTGAATGAAGAACTGAAAAGCTATTTTGATAAAGAGTGCCAAATGTGTACATACTTCTTTGAATTCTTCAAAGTGCTTTTGTATCTATTATTTCATTTTCTCTACCTTGACTGTAACTTTTTCAGAAAAATTCTGCACAGGAAACCTGATATCTCAGGTTTTCCATCAATTATATAATTGATCCCTGAGCAGCAGATCACTTAGATCTTTGGATCAACTTACTTATGTGAATGCCTTTCTCTTGTGGACATTAATTTTCTTTTAAATTACTTGGGAAGGGCTTCCCTGGTGGTGCAGTGGTTGAGAATCTGCCTGCTAATGCAGGGGACATGGGTTCGAGCCCTGGTCTGGGAAGATCCCACATGCCGTGGAGCAACTGGGCCCGTGAGCCACAACTACTGAGCCTGCGCGTCTGGAGCCTGTACTCCGCAACAAGAGAGGCCGCGATAGTGAGAGGCCCGCGCACCGCGATGAAGAGTGGCCCCCGCTCTCCGCAACTAGAGAAAGCCCTTGCACAGAAACGAAGACCCAACACAGCCAAAAATAAAACAAATAAATAAATAAATTTAAATTATTTGGGAAAAGTTAGTTTTCAAATAGTCAAGTTGCAGTTATAAAAGGAAATATGAATTACACACCCAAGCACAGTCTTGAGACTTAGCAGCCTTCATAAGCAGTAGTTTTATTTCCATATATAGATTTTTAATCACTTGCACATCCTACTCAAAAACTATACATTGGGATTTTTTGTGAAGAGGCGAAGGCTGAGCGGTTGCGGCCGCGTTGCGGACCTCGAGCAGCAGTCGGCTTCTCCGCGTAGAACCCGGGAGTAGGAGATTCAGAATCAAATGTCTTCTCCCTTCCCCCTCCTGGTTACAAATCACTTGAAATATATAAGTTAGTGGAACTTGCTTGAGTGAGATTTTTTTGATCTTCAGCTACATTTTTCAGCTTTGTGAGGCACCTTACCATCAAAGACAATGGCCAGCAATGTTACCAACAAGACGGATCCTCGCTCCATGAACTCTCTGTATTCATTGGGAATCTCAATACTCTTGTGGTCAAGAAATCTGATGTGGAGGCAATCTTCTCGAAATATGGCAAAATCGTGGGTTGCTCTGTTCATAAGGGTTTTGCCTTCGTTCAGTATGTTAATGAGAGAAATGCCCGGGCTGCTGTGGCAGAAGAGGATGGCAGAATGATTGCTGGCCAGGTTTTAGATATTAATCTGGCCGCAGAGCCAAAAGTGAACCGAGGAAAAGCATGTGTGAAACGATCTGCAGCGGAGATGTACGGGTCAGTACCAGAACACCCTTCTCCGTCCCCTCTACTCAGCTCCTCTTTTGACTTGGACTACGACTTTCAACGGGATTATTATGACAGGATGTACAGTTACCCAGCACGTGTTCCTCCTCCTCCTCCTATTGCTCGGGCTGTAGTGCCCTCAAAACGCCAGCGTGTATCAGGAAACACCTCACGAAGGGGCAAAAGTGGCTTCAATTCTAAGAGTGGACAACGGGGATCTTCTAAGTCTGGAAAGTTGAAAGGAGATGACCTTCAGACCATTAAGAAGGAGTTGACCCAGATAAAACAAAAAGTGGATTCTCTACTGGAAAGCCTGGAAAAAATCGAAAAGGAACAGAGCAAACAAGGAGTAGAGATGAAGAATGATAAGTCAGAAGAGGAGCAGAGCAGCAGCTCCCTGAAGAAAGATGAGACTAATGTGAAGATGGAGTCTGAGGGGGGTGCAGATGACTCTGCTGAGGAGGGGGACCTACTGGATGATGATGATAATGAAGATCGGGGGGATGACCAGCTGGAGTTGATCAAGGATGATGAAAAAGAGGCTGAGGAAGGAGAGGATGACAGACAGTGCCAATGGCGAGGATGAATCTTAAGCACATAGTGGGGTTTAGAAATCTTGTCCCATTATTTCTTTACCTAGGCGCTTGGCTAAGATCAAAATTTTCACCAGATCCTCTCCCCTAGTATCTTCAGCACATGCTCACTGTTGTCCCCATCCTTGTCCTTCCCATGTTCATTAATTCATATTGCCCTGTGCCTAGTCCCATTTTCACTTCCTTTGATGCTCCTAGTAGTTATGTTAAGTCTTACCCTGTAATTTTTGCTTTTAATTTTGATACCTCTTTATGACTTAACAATAAAAAGGATGTGTGGTTTTTATCAACTGTCTCCAAAATAATCTCTTGTTATGCAGGGAGTACAGTTCTTTCCATTCATACATGAGTTCAGTAGTTGCTTCCCTAACTACAAAGGCAGTCTCATTAGTTGAGTAGCACCTGAGAGCAGCTTTGAATTAGAGGTATGCGTGTTATACCCCACATAAGAGTGCTGTGTGGGGCTGTTCAACACAAATGTAACGATGTATTTTTGTGAATGAGAGTTGGCATGTCAAATGGATCCTCTAGAAAAATAATTAGTGTAATAGTCTTAAGATTTGTTTTCTAAAGTTGATACTGTGGGTTATTTTTGTGAATAGCCTGATGTTTGGGACCTTTTTTTCTCAAAATAAACAAGTCCTCATTAAAAAACAAAACAAAACAAAACAAAACAAAAAAACCCTATACATTGGGGACTATATAATTATTTGAAATATTACCATGGTATTTAGATGTATATAAGCAAACAGATTGGGCTAAAAAGAAATATACTGTGGGAAGACAAAAATGTTCAGCTATCCTACATTGTCTTGAGATTTTCTTAAGAAAAATCCTTAAATTATTGTGACACATTTAGGACACATCTAAAATTTGAAAAACTTAGGGAAGTTTCAATTTAGTAGCTTGGGTCTGTCTTGACTGAATATCATTGTGCCTGCAAAATCTAACAAGTAAATTGTCAGGTATCCATCACAATAATGAAGGGAAATATTTAACAAAAAGCATGGTCAATGCAGTCTTCTACCTCACAAACTATTCTTTTTCAAATAAGCAGAGATAAAATTAAATCCAACCACTTTGCCAGCAGATGTATATGGAACATCTGTTACATTCTTTACCTATGCAGTACCTCCTGGATTAAGATATGGCATCTGTCTGTGGCAGTTTGTTTTTAATATGGTAGGAGAGGTCATGCATTAACACATGAAACAATCCCTACAACTTCATTACTATCACCCGAGCCCAAGACACCATCATCTCATACCTAGATTTCTAGATGCCCTTTTGCTCCTCCTTTTGCCCTCCTACAATCCTTGTTCCACACAGAAGTCAGTAATCATCCATTGCACTTAAGATAAAATCTATACTCTTTAGCTTAGTGAAGGAGAGAGAGAGGAGAGGAAGAGGACGAGGACGAGGAGAAGGAAAAGAAATCATCATGCTATTTTTCCTAGCTTCATTGGTTTCAACTTTTTACCCAGTCTTTCCCTGCCTATTTCTCTTACCTCAACTCCTATCACTTCTTACCTTGTCCAGGGTACAGACTAAGAATTAAGCCCCAAAGAGTGTGTGTCCTCACTTGTCTTGCCCTTTGTACCTGTGCTGTCCATAATAATGTAAAGCATGGAGGAGGCATGTAATAAATATTTGTGGACAATAATGAATGACTAGAAGAGTATTATATCCTTTCCATATTGTGATATGTTAAATTTGCAAACTGTGTGCAGGCAATGAAGAACAGGATAGTCTTTTGCCAACTGTGTGCAGGCAATGAAGAACAGGATAAGGCTATATGCATAACAAATTCAAAAAGAAAATAATTTTTTAAAATGAGGTGGACAGTAGGCATGAGGTAGACCTCACAGAAGGTTAAGACTAAAGATGGGCTTAGAATAATAATTTGAATTTCAATAGGTGAACATGATGGATAAAGTACAGCATTCTTGGTCAGTAAAAGATCAAGAGTGAGCCAGGAGTGTGAGCAAGTGGTGGATAGGGCTGAAGAAGGACAATAAGGGGCCTAAAGTGATAGTTCCAGGCATTCAGACTAAGGAAGAGTAGAGACAAAATTGTAGTTAAGAACGGCCAATCAAAGGACCTGAACAGATTAGCTGAGAAGATTAGAACTGATGAAGGAGGAAAAAAGAGGGGATTAAATGTTTTTGAGGAGATAGCCATCATGACAAAAGGGGTATTTTAGGAAGATCCCTCTTGTAGCACATGAACGGTGAAGTAAAGGAGGTAAATAACTCTAGGTAAGAAGACCTGGTGGCCAATTTGGGAGTAAGGTGATAAAGTAAGGGCCATATAAGATAATGGGGGAAAAAAAGACAAACCAACAAGGAAAAAAAGAACTGATGGTGAACATTTGTGTGAATGAGAAGGGAGAAAGGCAGTCAAAGCTAAGAAGACACCACAGGAACTAGAAAATGTCTTTTCTTCTATCCAACAGGAAACTGGAGAAATCCGAAGCCATATTGCTTAATGGTTGGTCACCATTCTACCCCCAAACATAAGGGCTTCCTGTGTGACTTGGTTTCCTACATCCTTCTCTGTATTTGGACAAAGTTAAAGTATGTCTCTCTAGAACCCTGTTATCAGAATATGGCTCTTTCAAAGTCTTTCAATGAGTTATCCATCTATATTTATAGATTTTCTTATTATCAATCAACATACAAAGTGTTTTGGCAGGAATTCATAGGCTGTGTGTGATGAGCATCCATTAAGGTATCTTCCAAATACCTCTCCTCTGCCTGCTCCATTCACAGAAGAGGAACTGGCTTGTAATATCTGATTGGACACTGAAGTGGACATATAACTCAAACTGGTGCAATCAGAATCGTGCCTTGAGACTTTTAACCAACAGACAATAAGGAGAAAGGAACTGACACATGTCCATTCTGGAACTCTAGAGAAAAAGCTTGTGAATTTGGAATAGCTTTGTCTCCATCTTTTCTAATGCTTCATTTGTTCAAATTTTCTCTGATGTCTTAGAATCTCTCCAGCACATTTCTTTTGCATTTTCTTACCTTTTAAAAAAATCATCTTCTGTTTTTTTATTGCATACAACTCAGAGAAACTTAATCAATATTTAGAGTAAAATACTTTCAGAACTGGTATCAAATGTAGATGCAGATGTTTCTAGTAGAAATGGTAAATGAGAGCAAGACAAATGTAAGTTGAGAGTTTGGAAAGCAAGCTTGCACACTAATAAGACCCTTCACAAAATTCATCTAAGAGAGACAAGAAACACTTGACTCATGAACACAGAATTAGATTTCTGTTTGTCTTTCTCCTCCCAGATGAGTGATATTTTTGGTAGGAGATTTTTTTTTTTAACATTTCTCCATCTTATCATCTCCTTCCTCAAAGGGAAACTTATAAACTTAGAGAGTGTAGAACAGATCAGCAGTGGTCCTATTTAAAAATGTGGAAGGGTGGCAAGCCATTAAAGGAAACTGAGAAACTGGGGAGAACAAGATGGCATAGGGCCTTACAGGCGAGGTTAGATTACCAGAAATAATATGTGAGTTGAGAACAGAACAGTTTAACCAAGGGTATTGCTGGGTTCCCCTGGTAATTGGGAACACAAATGCTTAGAAAGGTTACAACACCCACTCTCCAACAGGTTGAAAGCATATGAAAAGAGCACGGTCTATTTTTGAAAGTGGCATCCGAGGAGGTTTCTACACACCCAGAAGAGTATTTCAGTTCATTAACTAAAATACATGTGTTGTGGTTGATTGGTTTTGTGTTCTATTTTACTTCAGAATATTTTGATATGCTCATAGAAGGAGGCTAAAGAAGCTTTTTAAAAAATAAGAATCAACAAGAGGGGGGCTAGGAGTATTCATTCATTTGTTCATGTATTCAAAAATATTTATTATGCTGCCAGGTATCGTGCTAGAAAGGGATTTTACAGGTTGTTTGTTTTAAGGATGCAGTTCCTACTTGCATGAATCTTGGAGAGGTAAACAGTAAACAAAGAACCATATAAAATATGATTATAAATTGTGACAAGTAAACTGAAGGAAAAACACACGGTATGTGCTTTTTATGATACGAGATACTGATAGAGATTTAATATAATTAGTAAAGATGATTAGGGAAATCCTCTCTGAGGAAGACTTATTTGAATCTGGAAGACTGATGGTGCCGTAAGCCAAGAAAAGGGGAGGAGTGGGGTGGGTTGGGAGGTAGAGAAAAGGCATTCCAGAGAAAGTGGAAAGCATGTGCAAAGGTCTCATGGAAGGAAAGCACTTAGTGCCTTTGAACAAATGAAAGAGTTCAGGGTAGCTGGCCCATAGTGAGGCAGGGTTGGCATGCCATTAGAAGGGGCAGGAAAATTGAGGAGGACAGGACAACATAGGTCCTTACAGGCTAGGCTAGGGATTTGGGGTTTCATCCTAAATGCAAGAGGAAGCCACTGAAGGGGGTGGTGGTGATATGAATATCATTTAAATGTTGTAAAGACTACTCAGACTACTGTGTTGAGAATGGGTGGTTCAACGGGTCACCAGTAGAAGCAGGGAGGCCAGGGTGAAGGTCAAGGCAGTAAATCCAGGGGAAAGTTGAGAACTATCAATGGAGCACAGTGATTGCAAAATGATACCTGAGTTTTGGGGTTAATCTACTTTAGATCTGCTGGAGTCGCCTACTTCTTGACTTGAGAAACTACATACTTAAAAAAGGCATAGGATAGTTATATGGCATTCCTTCAGTCAATATTTCATCTGAGGTGGTTTTGTTTAAATATTTTGTTTTAATTTTTAAAAAGTTTTCTATAAAGAGTTTAAAATACAAATATGAATAGAAAAAGAAAAAAAAACTACACCATTTAGATGTACACCCACACATACACAGATATTTATCTAAAATGTGAAATCACATTTTATGGACTGTTTTGTCACTTGTGTTTTACATTTAGCAACATGTCATAAATATGTTCCCTTGTCAAAATCTGCAGATCCTCATTCTTCTAATGGCTTATTGGCTTTCTTACTGTATGAATGAACCACAATTCATTTTTAATTGATAAGCATTTAGATTGTTTCCAATTTTTCATTATTACAAATAATGCTGCATTTTCATTATTACAAATAGTGCTGCAGGGAACATCTCTATGCATTTCTGCATACATTTAAACAAACTTTTAGGAAAGTTTCTATAAAATTCATTACTAGGAATAGAATTGCTAAGTCAAAGGATTTATACATTATATAAATTTATAACTACTAGTGCCCTCCCAACTGTTTGTTTTGATTTATATTCCTGTTGATTTTACTATACCTTAAAAAACACTATGGACTTTTACCTCATAAAGTAAAAATGATAACTCATTGTCGATTTAGTTTACATTTCTCTGCCCATAGAATGGTGGAACATTTTTCTATATGTTGATAAACTACTTCCGTTTCTTTGTCTGAACTTTCTATTATATCCTATTCCCCCTTTCTAATTGTATTTTTTCTTTTTTATTATTTTGGGGGAACTATTCATATATTTAGGGTATTAGCCCTTTGATTATGATATTCAATGCACATATTTTTTGATGCTCTTTTGTCTTTTCATGGGCTTTTGTCTCCTATGGGCTATTTTTGTAGTACAGAAGTTTCCACTTCATATTTAGGGAGTCAAATTTTGTTCCCTTTGTACATCTTTTGACTTCGAGATTTCATGACAGAATCTCCCCTACCTAACACTTATTAAATACTTCAAAACAAGGAGAAACATGCATAGTGTGTTGATTGTCCTAAAAGCAGTCGGCTTAGTACTTCTGACAAAGAATTTCAAGCATGAGAACACTGAGTCTGGTCATTCCAGTTCTCCATAATTCTTAATTATCATGAACATGGAACTAGTTCTCTCTCATTGATATAATTTTCTATTTATAGACACCTTTTCACTGAATCCTATCAAAGACCTAACCACAAAGTTCAATTTATTGTTACTTGAAAGTCTTAAGAGAACCTACTCTTGATTCATGAGAAAAATTGCTTCTGCTTAGATGGGACGTTATGTATTTTGGACTGTAGAAATGCCTGATGACACAGACTAAAGTCCCTCATACAATCTAGTGATAAATGTCACTTCTGACTTTTGTCTCCAGTCTCCAATTTCTAAACTAGTTCATATCAGGATCTCCCTCCATATATTTAGACTAGAGACAACTGAACACATACTATTAAATCTGTGACAAACAAGGAAGTAATTTAATTTGATGTTAATCCAAAATAAACAGAAATAATTTCCACTACTGTTCTCTTGATGTGCCAAAGTGAATGCACTAAAAGTATCAGGCCTTTTGCTATAATTACATTGTAGGAGTTCTTCAAAACATGATCCCCCTTGTTCCGGATTTCATGCTCCTCAGTGCAAAATGCTTCTAGGCAACATATTGTATCTTTTACCACTGCCTTCCCTGTGATGATTCAGTGCAAAGAGTGGCAAATATATTTCAAAGATTATAGGAGCCTATTTGATAAATGTAATCAGGTCCTAAGTATTTTTGAAAGCAAACAATGCTATCCACTTGACTCATTAAAGGATATATCCATATATACATGTATATATTTATATATATATATGTATTTTTTTAAGGTAGTGTGATTAGGTAGAAACTTGCAAACTCTCCTGAGGCCATAGAAAAAAGCATTTCTATGATTCTACTAGCAAGCAAGCAAGAAAGATAAAAGTGCTGACCTCTTCCTCTTTGATGATTCTATTCTATTTGCTTCCCCAACTGTGTGTCACAGAAAATTCCTAGAGCAATATTCCTAGGACACACACACACACACACACACACACACACACGCACACACACACACAGCCTCCTAGTGAAATAAGTTTGAAAAATACAGAATAAAACTAAAAACAGAGAGACATATTACCAAAACAATTTTCAGGACCCTTAAGATGCTGATGCCCTTTGTTAATTTCTAAGACTCTAAGCAGGGATATTGTTTGTTACTTTGTGAAAACAGAACTCATTTTTCAAAGAATACAAGAAATACCTTCGAACATTGCATGGATTTTATGAACAATTTGGACATGCTGACCTAGGGCATCTGTTTGCCTTAAATCCACTGATTTCATATCTCTCTTGTAAGACTACGAAAAAATTAGCTTTTCCATCATCTCTTTTGAGATTCTTCCCAGGTCTGCCATGCTACCTACTGTCTGCTCCATGTCACCCTTTAATTTCTCCTCCTTTATCCTTCTCTTTATATGAACTACTAGGATTTATGCCTTCACTGTACCAATCCAGTTGTGTATGCACATATTTTGTTGCCCATTTTACTGTATTTACTAGTGGTTTTAATTTTTATCTTGTTTCTTACTAAACCATTAATATCTCTAGGTTAATAAAACACATTCTCGGTTTTTGGTGTAATCATTCACCATCCTCCAGCACTGGGACACACACACAGTCTAGAATAGTTCTCTGCCCAGAGTTGATTCTAGAAAATGTAGCTGCCTGCCCTTATTTGAGAGCGACGACGTGCAGTTGCTGTAGGGATGCGTGAGGATGAGTCTGCATGTGTCTGTTGATGGTGACTGCCTTCAAGGGCAGCACCTAAAGCAGAACAGAATCAATGTTCAGCAGAGTCATTTCTTTGGCAGCTGAAATGAACCTGCAGGAATCTTGCTGTCACAGATAACATTCTTGGATGCTGCAACTGTAAATTCACCCACCCACCTGCACAGCTCAAGGGAAATAATTCCCTCAGCTTTGGAATACATTCCTCTCACAGTGGGTCAGATAACAAGCCTTAAAGGGACACAGTGATGAGTAATGAGAGACTGAGAGAACCGAATCCAAATGATATTTACAGGAGCCTTTAGTGGGCAGCGTGTAATTACAGGGTTCAGGCTCATGTGTTGCTCTTGATTATTCATTTTTCGCTACTTCCTATCTATCTCCTTCCTTTGTCTCATCATCACCAGACAAGAAATTCCCTTTTATTTGAGTAACTACACAATGGGATGCTTTGGTTCATCAAATATTCTGATTCCTGGGTCCTGCCACAATAGTTGAATAGTTCATTTTTTTTTTTTAATCAAACAATCAATATGATCTTTTATTTCTGTTTTCTTTCTTTCTTTTCTTTTTTTTTTTTGGCCATGCCACACGGCATGTGGGATCTTAGTTCCCTGACCAGGGATGGAACCTGCGCTCCCTGCATTGGAAGGGCAGAATTTTAACCACCGGACTGCCACAGAAGTCCCCTGAATAGTTCATTTTGATTCACAAGTATTCTGAATTCTACTGTAAATAGGTACCTAGGTATTTGGAAATAGGTACCTGGGTGACTCACAAAGATATTCAAGGTCTTGCAATGACAGGAGCATCATTAGGAAAACCAACGCCCCATTCAAAGTATTATACATACAGAAAAAAAGCTGAAACTGTTCTGACCATACCACATAGCAGAGAAATTGTTAATTTGGAAAAAAAATCTTATTTCCATTTGTTTACTTTGTCTGTGTCACTCACACCAAAGTGAACTACGAATGAACCTTCTTTCTATGCAATTTAGTTGATGTTTCTTTTGTTTGATAATCACGTAAAATGGGAATTTATTTTCAATTAAGTGGTTTTATGTGATGATAATAAGCCTATCGTTGCCCTTTAATTTTTAACTGAAGTGTTCTCATCACAGGGGGCCCTTGTTCAGAATGAGCAATTGTTGTTCCTTCCTGGGATTCTCTCAGTTTTCATCGGAAATGTGTTCCTCCAAACACTGACCCAGCTCAACCCCACTTAGTTTCTCAGGGAAGATGAGCTCATATCCTGGTGGCGTGGTGCTCTGTCCTGTACAGGCCCGAAAATCTGACCATTGCTGTGTATAAAATGAAGCTCAGAATTTTAGATTGTGTACAATCTAGCTAACAGAGGAGGGTACTGTCCGTGCGGGGAACACTACATGACTCATATTTTCTTTGAAAAATTGAAGTCATATTTCTTTGATGTGTCAACAGTGAGGACTGAGAGCCGATTGCAGAGTCTTTGTACAAAACTGGAAGGAGAGAGGGAGAGGAAGAGAGTAGAAGAGCAAATGAGAGACTTCTCTGAGATCAAGCAGGGAGAACAACACTCCCAGAAAATATCCTACACCGAGTGCACAGCCCTCAGAATGTAATAATACAACCTAATGATGTGAGAGAAGAAATGGTGAGAAGAAAATATAAACAGAAATAATTATTCTTGGATTGCTAGGAAAATACATGAGCCGAGGGCACTGACAGCATCTGAATGTTTTGTGTGATGCAAGAAAACAAGGACACACATTGAGTGAGAGAACAGGCAGGCAGAGGAAGATACTGTTCCTGGAATATTTGGTGCCATGACTTGAGTGCTGTATTGAGGTTCTTTTGTCTTCCCTCTCCTTCCTCTGTCATCATTTTTCTGTGATCCCATCAGCATCACTTCAAAGATGCAAATCTCAATTTATCCCTATGCCAAACATATATCACCCCTGCCAAAATAAGAGGTGAGAAAATGAGCTCTATGTTCAAAATAGTTCCTCTAACTCCGTTAAAAATAGACAATCCAATTCTAGGGTCCTTGAAGGGAAGTGGGTCGTAGGTGGCAGGTGGCTGTCCTCCCAAGGATGTGAGAAGTTAGGGGAGGATGTTAGAAGAAGGAAGGAAGGTGATTCACCCTCTTTCTCTTTAGGAGAGTAGCTCTATAAATTATCTTTGTCTCCCTGATTGCCACAGTTTAGGGTTCCATCAATGTCACCTAGTAATTCCTTTAGGAGCTGAATTACAGCACTTTATTCCCCTAATGATCTCATTTTCCCACCAGGCTTCTGGAGGCTTCAGTGGACATGTTATTAAATAGTCTGGGTCTCCTTGTCAGTGATTTTACAGTCAAGCCAAGGCTGGCCAGAATCTCTGAGGGGCTCAAGGGAAACCAGCTCCATGCACTCCTGCATCGATGAGCACTCGCTGAGAAGAAAGAGGAGCTCACTGTTTCCTCTGGGACCACAGAGCATTCCCAGCATTTCATGAAGAACTACAAGATGTTCCAAGGCAGTTGCTGCCCCACTTCTAGACAATGCACACATTCTCTAACAAGGCTGTCCCAGCTCTCAAAAACTGGCACAGCATGGGCAATCAGAATCTCACCAGAGAGGCAGAACTGGGAAAATGGATCAGACTGAATGCAGAAGTTGCAACTAGGGTGATGAACTTGAAGGCACTATATATAACACTAGTTTCTCCGAGTTGAATCAAATGCAATTTTCCTGCTGAGGCCTCAGCTATTTTTAAAAAGTGGTGCTGGGAATGACTGATGCCCCAGCACATCAATAGCATAGAGCTGTTCTTACTGAAATCTGAAAATACTCTTATTAAATGGAGTTAGAAAGAACGTCTGGCAAGGCTCCCTCCACTGCTTTCCAGGAAGTGTTACAAAATGGCGGGGCTGGGAGCCATCCCAAATTATAGAATATCATGCTGACAGCCCTAGCATCATTGCTTGCAAAGACCTCATTGAATGTGATAGGTTGGAAATCTAGGTGGTATAATGAGGCACATAAGCAGTAGTTTCAAGGGTGCTAGCAGCTATTTCATGGCTCTTTCCCCCTAAGGCAAGTAAGCTTCCCAAATTCATCTGTCTACTTTCATGTATTTTCTTTTTCTTCATTGTTCTTCTCCCTATATCTAATGCACTGACATTCAGTGGGTTGTGCCAGATTTCAAATGTATACATCCCTCCAGGAAATAAAAGATACTCAGACTTCTCGACCATTTGAATTAAAAGTGAACATCTTACTAGAGGATATATGATCAAAATAGTTGTTTTCTAAAGATAGTCTCATGTAAGATTTATGGCTTGCTTTATTTAGGAATTATGCTTTATTTGAAATCATCAATGTTATCTTGTATCAACACTTTATAATTATTTTAATTAAAATAAATCATCAAAGTCATATAAGACAAGTATATATGATATTTGTTATTTTAGAAATGGGTGATATAAAATAAGATTGAAGCTGTAAATAATAAGGCTGGTGTGGACTGAACTGGGATTATATAACTGAAGATGTCCCAGTTTTCTGCAGAGGCTGATCTCAATTACACACAGGATGAAATATCAGAGTTTGCAATTTCCCCGATTCACAGTTAAGAACAATGTTATAGCTTAATGTGGAAAAATTATATTCACATATATGCAAAGGGAAATAGATAAGCCATGAAGCTCATCTTTTCATTTTGTAGATAATCTCTCAAACATATTTAGCTACACAGTTTTGTTGTTCAACAGACTAGTTTTACTTGTAAGATGATAATACATGAAACTTTTTTTTTTTTCCAAGTAAAGCCTTTAGTTATGTAAACAATCACCATGGATCAACCACACAGCCTTTTTCTCTTTGTGCAATAGTAATAGCTGGTAGTTGAAAGAGCTCTCTGATCCAGCTGGCATTTTAGATACTCCTGTACTTTGTGGGGAGAAAAGCAGGACCTAGTACAATGGGCAAGAAATTTTGAGTTAGTGGATCTGAGTGATTGATCAATTTCCTGCCCTCTTCAGTTTCTCCAGCTATAAAATGGGATTCCTAATCCCTTTCTCATAGGCTGTGATATTCTTTCTGAGAGACCCTCCTTGCTTTATTCACTTTCCTCCTCTTCTTCCTCCTTCTCCTTGCTTGATTTCGCACTTGGTCCTTCATTCACCTTGAGACCAATATCTCTGAGGGCAGCAAGGGGTTCATTATGGGAAACAGTCACTACCTCCTGGCTCAGGAAAGGGGAGTTCCAGTGAGTGTGTGTGGGTAGGCAGAATAGGAGAACAAACACAAAAGGAGTTGTTCCTAAGGAAATCATTCTGCTGCTATGTCCCCAGATCCTTGACACCTAACCCAGCCTAACCCCATAATGAGTCTCATCACTGCATTCACCTGAGGTTCTGATGGAACCTGGTTTTACTACGTCAGGCATTCTCTGTGCTATGTCTTCCTGAGGATTACCTAGAAAACGTCAAATGCAAAGAATGATGTTTTATAGGAATATTGTACTTTCTCATATCCTCACGTAGGAGAGAAAGAGAGAGAGGAAGTAAGCTCTCTGGTGTCTCTTCTAATAAGGGCACTAATCCCATCATGAGGGCTCCACCCTCATGACTCAATTACTACCCAAAGGTCCCATCTCCAAATACCATCGCATTGGCACAGTGGGGATTAGAGTTTCAACATACGAACCTGGGGGTGGGGGACACAAACATTCAGCTCACAGTGGAAGGCTACTGTGCAATAAATATGTGAAAGGGCTTTATAAACTCTAAAGTACTATATTAACTGAAAGTGTTGAAATTATAAGGAATGAATAAAGTCAGACATATAATACTAATAATAAAAGGAGCTAACCTTCGTGAAGTGCTCACTTCATGCAAGTCATTATATACAGTATAATACAATTAATATAATTTAGTCTTCAGATGTGCCCATAACACCATTGTTATTATCATTACTAATAGAAAATATCTCCAAAAGTAGATTGATCATAACTAGATTATGTTCTTTGGAAAGGACACTAAAGTAAACACATTTCTAATATGTTTGACCAAGGAGAAACACAAAACAAAACAGAGAAAACACAAAAACATTAGGAGTGAAAAGATGGTAAAATCACAGAACGGCAGAGATAATAAGAAAGTTGAACTGATTGTTGTTCACTCGTACATACTCCATTAAAGAAAATAAACCTGAACACATTGCAGCTAGATACAAATTACCAAATTCAAGTAGCAGAGAAAGTAGAAAAGAAATACAAGATGGAATAAGCCCCATTGCTAACAGTTGTTACCTCTGGCCAGGGGAGTAGGAGTGACTGAGGGGGTCCAAGGAGATCTAGCACAATTTGCTGTGTAATCATTAGCACTAGTTTACTCTTGTATAAGTCTTCTAATTGGGGGCACATATTCAGACACCAGTTTTAATTTTTAAAACAC
Organism: Physeter macrocephalus; assembly: GCF_002837175.3. Taxonomy (NCBI): domain Eukaryota; kingdom Metazoa; phylum Chordata; class Mammalia; order Artiodactyla; family Physeteridae; genus Physeter; species Physeter macrocephalus. Next base: position 57,687,350 of record NC_041215.1, read on the forward strand.
ATATAAAGAGTTTGTGCAGCACTGTCATGTAAAATTTGAGTTTTAACCTTCTTCTAGGACAGCTATTCAAACTCTGAAAAACACCATAAATGAAATGAGGAATAGAAAAATAATTGCAACACAGTTCACAACATCTGAAAACAAAATTAAATCCTCTTTACTTATATGTCCCAGGAAAACTTTTACTTTGTTTCAGTCATCTGAAATGAGTTACGTCTGTCTAAAATTAGTTCATATGTAAAAGCATTCTTTAGTGAATAAATTCCTCAAGATCAGCCTGCAGCTCTGAAAAAAAAAAATCTCTCTGTCCTGGGAAAAATTATTTAGTGTTTATATATTCTTTTTGTCACATTTAAAAAATGTACTCTACGATGACTTTATAAGATAAAAAACAGTTAATTGCATATTTAAAAAGTGCTTCAAGAGAGGTCCTGAATTCCCTTCCCTGCTCTACCCTTCTCCATCACAATCACCCTAGACTTCTAGTAGCTGTAAGAATAGCTGTTTTTTGTGTAGTCCTTATATTTTACATGTTTTCCATTAGCATCTGCTGGCTGTTACAAGCACAAATGAGTAAATTTGCTTTGAGTAGGGTTTTGGGGCTTGTTTGGGTGGGGGAAGATGTTCTCTCAGTCAGAGTTCAAGTAACCCTCTTTGGAAGAGAGCTTTTTCACCTTCATGATCTATGATAACCCAGACAATTAATTAGCCTGTGTGAACTAAATAGCATCAGTGTTCACTGGGGGCACAAAGGATAATCAAAATGTCAGCAGTTGAGTAATGAGAGGAAATATCTATTAAACACTTAAACAATGTGCTGAACATTGTCCCTCATAGTAACCTACTAGAAAGGATTTATTCTACTTCTTTTTTTAATGGATGAGTCAACTGAGGGACAGAAAACTTAAACAACTTACTCAAGGTCACATAGCTCAAGCTCAAGATGGAATCTGAACCATCCAGGCAGTCAAACTCCAAAATCTCTACTTACAATTCTCTAACGGTCACTATACATCAGAATAACTTTATTTCCAATACATAATAAAAGGATAATTCTTCCCATCCTATATTGGTGTACGTGCATGTCTCAGTCTTCTGAAATAATAACATTGCAAAATTACCACAAGTACAAACTAGCTTTGAAGACAATGAATGATGTAGAACATTCAGGAAAACCCAGTACCAGGTGATATCAATTGAGGTTCATGAGTCATGACAGTCAACACAATACCGTATGCGAGGCATTAGCTTACTGGAATGTACATATCAGCTTCCTGGCACCCAGCCATCTTATATGTTTTCCATTTTGCTCACCTTGTTGCAGATGGGCTTGTTTTATCAAGGGAGATGCCTGAGTGTGTAATCAATAACGCGAAAATAGAGCCTGGCAGCTGTCTAGATTACAGAAGTTCTTATGTGGCCCATGCATGTGCCCACAGACACACAGAACCCAATGGCAAAAACGTCAAGACAGTGCATACTGCTTAGAAGAAATCTGCCAATTAATAGTTATCACCTCTAACGTGCCTGTGAGTTGGGGGTCAATTTAAATTTAGTTGCATCAAGTTAGAATGCTGATGGAATGACTCATGTAAAAAAAATCAGCCAGGGTCCAATACCTTTCAAGTGCATTTATTAATAGTGCTTATTTTAATACTGACTCATCTGGTAGAAGTACTGCTTTAAGATGACAAGTAAAAAATACAACACAAATGCAAATGGAATGGAATCAGCATGAAAATAAGCCTTATGTTTTAAGTATTTTGGAAAATTTATTGAAGAAGATGAACTTTAAGTTATGACTGAAGTTCAGCAAATTAAGTTTTTGCCTTTCAGAGAATGTAGAAAAACGCATAGACAACATTTCATCTTTTATATGTATGAATGTACTTCTGGGATATGTGTGGGTATATTGTGCGTGGTTGTGTATGAAAAATGCTCTATGAGAGGAGAGGAATAAACTTCCTGTAGCCCAACTCAGGGAAGCTATGGCAGAAATATTACAAAACTACAGGTAATCTGATCAATAATTCTCTGAAATAAGTGAGAATACATTTCACACTAATATACACAACACAAACACTGCAATGTAGATCTTATTTCTAAATTTCACTTGCACACAATCCAAAGGCAACTTGTTGAAGTTAAAAAAATAACTGAATTATGAATTGGTTTGGCCTCTAAGTAGAGTCTATGGCATCATGATGAAAATGGCAGTGCTACTAAAGTGAAATTTTGCATTTGAGGATGACATGGCTGTTATCTGAATGTCTGCGGACATCTGAGAAGACTTTCCACACTACAAACACATTTGGCTCAAATTCCAAACTCTACCTACTAAACTGTACACCCTTCAGACTGAGTCACCATTCTTTCCTTGTACCTCCTTGCTGATCTCACCCAACACTGAACTCTGCAATTCCATGAGGTCTTACCCAGACCCTTTGGGAAAGATCAAGACTATTACTCTTTCCAATGCCAAGAAACTCCCCAAAGGAGGGCAGCCTCATACTCCTACTGGCCCCTGGCCTCTACTATCAGCTTCCTCCAATCCATCTTCTATGCTTGCTGCCAAGCTGATAGTTCCAATATAAAAGATCTAACTGTGAAACCTTGGCTTAAAGCCCTTAAAATGCTTCCCTAGTGTCTACAGAGTAAACTGTAAACTCCTTTGCTTAGCATACAAAGAACTTCAAGATCTGGCCACTGACGAAATGTCAAGTCTCATCTGTCATTTCCTGCCTTGCTCTTTGCAAGCCAGAAATATTGAACTACTTATAGTTCTCTAACAGACCAGGCTCTGGTCTGGTGCCCTGCCTTTACGCATTCTCTCCCTGGAAGAGTCCTCCCTGCTTGTGTGCCTGACAAATTCATTCATTCTTCAAGCTTCAGTTCAAATGCTACCTCTTCCGAGAAGGCTTCCTTGACTCCCCAAGAAGCTGGCTGTGCCACTTCTCTGGTGATCTCATTCAGGTTTGTGCACATACCTTTAAAGGAGTCATCCTATTGTTTGATGGCACATCTCTTGCCTGTATTTAAATTACATGAGGGCAGGGACCACATCTTTCCATTTTTCATCCCCAGCATCCTGGATAGAGCCTGGCATAAAGTGAAGCTCAATGCATGTTGTTGAATGAAGGAATGAATGAATGAGACATAGATGTTCTCCTCAAGTGAACAGTTCAGCAAGTAGAAACTGTTCAGACTCTAAGGACTTGATCTGGGTACAAAAGGCAATGTTTCCAGTGGTCTAGTTGGGCCAGTACGCTTGTGTTTTCCTCAGCAACCTAACTAACCTTGAAAAGAGCATTTTACAAATGGCTGGCAGACCCATTTTAACTTCTTAGCAGTCATATCTTTGCAGTGAAGGTTTTGAGGGATATTATCCACTTAGTCTGTCCAGAGTCATCTGATAGTCACCTGCAGCTGACCACAAAATCAACTCATAAATATCCATTCTCTGTGTGATCAGAAGCAGCATAGCACAGTGGTTAAGGGTACACACTCAGAGGCCTTAGACTGAATCCTGACTCTGTCACATACTCTTTATGCCTCTGGATGAATCTGTAAATCAGGAACACTGATAGTACCAGCCTCAGAGGGTTGTTGTGAAGATTAAAGCAAGTGTGTACATGTAATAATTGCTTAGAATATTTGTCACATAATAAGCTCTAAATAAGTGTAGTTACTATTATTATCTTTTTAAAAAAACCTACCCTATTCCTCCTGAACTTCATACAAATTGGACAATAGCAGCCCTGCTCTGCATTGTCATGGAGTCCTGAAACAAGTCCAACCTCCCCTCACACTGAAAGTAACAAAGATCAGCCAGAGATGCACAAAGTCACATGCAACAATTGCTCAGAATCCTGTTTTGTTATCAAGAAGCTGCTCCTCTGAGCTGAGCTCTGTCTGGCCTCAAACTCACGGTTCTTCAACCAGAGCTGGATCTAGCCACTGGCCCTTGGGATTGTGTTTGTATTGTGTCTTCTTAGAAATCTAATTAAAAATTGCTCACAGACTCTGCTGTGGCTTGCCCTCTGGCTCTCCAGGCCTGTGTTATCTCAAGTAGAATTCTTAACAGTGGTTCCTCAGAACTCAGCCAGGACAGTCTACCATTACCAACAACCCACTTCCACACCCTCCCCCCTGCTGCCCTGTCCAGTCCACCAAAAATGGGAAGGAGTTAAGGGAAAGGGGAGAATTCTGACCATGCAGGTAGCAAATGACTCACAAAGAACAGTGAAGAATGGCTTGCAGAGCCTCCTGCAGATTCCCTAGTCTAACTGTAATCACAACCAACCTTAGAGTTGACATTTACTTGGCAGAAAAAATCAAAACAAAATAAAAAACCTTCCAAGAAGCCCTAGGGATGGACTGGTGTTTTTGTTTGTTGGTTGTTTTTTTTTTTGGGGGGGGTACGCGGGCCTCTCACTGTTGTGGCCTCTCCCATTGCGGAGCACAGGCTCCGGCCGCGCAGGCTCAGTGGCCATGGCTCACAGGCCCAGCCGCTCCGCGGCATGTGGGATCTTCCCGGACTGGGGCACAAACCTGTGTCCCCTGCATCGGCAGGCGGACTCCCAACCACTGCGTCACCAGGGAAGCCCTGGACTGGTGTTTTTAAACGGTGGATACACAATTAGATTAAAAATGGCTTGTTTCCTTGGGTTACAACCCCAGGGTTAGATTTTCTAGGATTTTCCTCACTATGAGAGTGGTAAAAAGCTTGAACACATGGGCTTAGGAGATAGTTCCAAGATGGCAAAAAGCTCTAAGGTGGTACCACTCTGCTGTAGCCAAGGCCTACAGCCAGAGGATCAAAAGGAGTTCCCATGTCTTAGTCCTGCTCACCAAGGGTCAAGGCTCAATAATGAGAGTGTACATTGCATTGATCAATGTCTGCTCTGAGAACCTTCCTCATGAACTTGCAGCAGTGGTAGGTCTCATGAAGAATTTGAGGGTTTTGAATCTCAGCTAACACAATTTTCAGACATTGCTATTGTTCGAAAGTTTGGAGTTTCATCCATTTGGTCCATGGACAGTTTGCTCAGGGAGCCATCTCATTTCCTGAGATGATAAAACCTCATGATTGGAAACTACCTAAAGGTACACTACTGGATGCAGGTCCATTCACTCTGTTGGCAGCAGCTACTAAATTCTAGCATTGCAAGTCAAGGCCGCATTATTTAACACTATTCTTAAAGATTTTCACAGAGGCTCTCCCTGGCCTGATGTGTCAATGGGTAGGTGTTCAGTTAGCATTGTGTGGGGCTGTATAAAATATATCCAAGAAGGAAGACCCAGTGTAAGTTACAAATCTATAAATCTAATTATGACCAAGGCTATGTATGCCAATTTCACAATTAATACTTTACACTTAATTTTAGAATTTTGTTTTTGAGTCTCTAAAACCATTTTCCTGCTTAAAATATTTTCTTTTGTCAATGCCTTGAAAAAATGGCCTAAGCATGTTTCATTCTGAGTTAATTCTTAACTTTCTAATATTTTGCCAAGGGACCAGCCTTTTGGACATTGAATGAGAGTTTTGTCTGTAATTCATACCATACCATTCTATTATACTTAGGTCCAAATAATTTTTAAGCATTTAAGCGTTTTAAGCATCTTGACTGTTGCATACTATCATACCTCACACAAATTGGCCCAATATGTAACACCCATTCCAAAATGACTCATGTAAATGTGATAAGGACAGGTGGTAACCTAATTAGAATTTAGAAACAAACTGGCTGGATATTAGATTTTACTTCATAATGGACAAAGGAAATACAAAGAAAGATTTAGCTAAACGTTAACTAAAAATGATAAGGCTTCAGAGGATGGCAATCATCCAATGTTCTCACTCAGTCCAAGGTTAAATTAGAAGTAGACAGTTAATAACTATTCTTCAGGGAATATTTTCTCCAATAGGATTCTTGGCTGAGGTGACATTCCTAATGTTTTTTCCTAAGGTCACTCTCATTGCTAACTTTATAAAAACAAATTTGTTAAAACCAAGTCTTTGAATTCTGAAAATTAATACAGTTTTATAAAAAAGATGACTGCTTACATAGATTCTCCACAGGGAGCTTCCTCCTAGAACTGTTATTTACATGGAACAAGTTAAGACTGCACATATAATGAAACTATTTTACCATTAAATAAAGCTATATTATTAAAAACAAAGGTACCAGAACTGTCCATTCATAAAAGGCACATTCTTTTACACCTTCTCTTTACATAAAATCAAAGTACAAAAAGTTAGGGATGAATTACCTGTCACCTCAGTTGGAATTAGAACCATTTTAATTTTTTAAATTGTGATAGTGCCAAGACTTAAACCCTCTGCCATAAGAGACAAACCATGATGAAACTGAAGACAAAATATTTGGGGAAATCTGGCTTGGCCAAGATTATGTAATGGCAACTAAATATCTATGAGGGCCCGATTTACAATGAGGCTAAACACAGAAATCCTGAGTACTGAATGGACCTCTTCACCTGTTTGTCCTAAATATAACTCATATGAACATATCCCAAACAGAATCCATTATTTTTTCTCCATCATATTTTGTATAACTCTGCTCTTCTTTCGGCTCAGTTATAAAGGTGTTACCAACTAAAATATACATGGGAATTCAGCATACAATAAATGTACACTTCCAGTCAGTAAGAAAATGTGTGTTATTAAATGAATGGTGTCAGAAAATAATAAACCATTTGGAGAAAAAAGAAAACAAAATTGGATATCAATATTGACCCCACTCCTTAAATTACTAAAGGCTAAAAAGGATTAAAAAGAAAACATGGGATATTTCTATTACCATATAATGGAAATAGTATTTATACAAAAGACATGCAACTACCCAAACTGTATTAAATTTTTAGTGGTCAATAGAATGACATTGAAAAATTATATCCAGCGCATTTGAAATAAATTATTTTTCATCTTTAAGTCTTTAATAAAAGTCTTGACCTATAATCCCTCAAGAAAAGAAATAGGCAAATAGTATGAACAAAGAGGTTACGCAGACACACACATACCTATAAATAGATTATAAATATATAAAACATGCTCAAATACCTTTGTAATTACATAAGTGCAAATTTTAATAGGATACTATTTTTTACTTAATAGTCTACTTAAATCAGTCTGATTATAGAGTTTTGAGAAATCAGGGCCACCGTATTTCACGTGTTGCACAACTCCAGGAGCAACTATTTCTGTAGGATTGTGTGTTGCACATTTTAGAAGCCATGAAGAAAACAGGTCATCACAAGCACTCACTGTTAATGACACTGTAAATGAATATAAATTCATGTTTTACATACTCTAACTTTAGAACTAGCATTTCATCTCCGGGAAAGTATCTTACTCATAGCCACTGAGAACAGCCTTGCAGGCTAACACATGGCCCAACTTCAGGCTGTTCCATTCCCATAGACTATGGTGTGAATGACACCCCCAAAGGAGTTGTGTAAATAAGTGGGCCCTGACTTGGATAGCCTCTCACACATGTGTGCAAAGACATATATGCAAGGATGTTCATAGAATAACCAGAAAACTGGAGGAAAAATGTCATCCAGTAAGGAATTACATTACTCTTGGTACATACACAGAATAGTATAAGAAGCAACCATTAGAAGAATGAAGAATTGCTCTATAGATGCTGATTTGGGGAGATCCCTAAGGTATGTTTTTAATTTAAAAAGCAAAATTCAGAGCACTGCAAATACATACTCTGATTTGTATTTTTTGGGTGTGTGTGTGTGTGTGTGTGTGTGTGTGTGTGTGTGTGTGTGTGTGTGAGATACTAATTGTATCACCATGGCAACAGTCTGCCTAATTCTGCCTCTGCCTCTTCACTTTCCTACACTAGCCCTCAACTTTCAAATCTTCATATGTCCCTTGTATAAACAGGCATGAGCCTCATCATGAAATAATAACCATGCTTTACGTTCTCTCCTATTCTACTGATATATGTTTAGAGTATCTTTCAGATTTAAAATCAAAACCTCTCCTCTAAACAAGAGTTAACTGATCAGGTGGATTGAATCTACCTCTGGTGGCACAATCTTACAAAAAACACTTTTCCCCTGAAGGGTAAAGATTTTGCAGGTTGTGGTAGGCTGAAAATATGCCCTCCTCCCTCAAGATATATCCACTTCCTAATCCCTAACCTGTGAATATTACTTTATATTTTACAAAAAGGCAAAAGATATGATTAAGTTAAGGATATTGAAAGGTGAACCTTAACCTGGATTATAGCTAGGTGGGCCCTAACTACCATCACAATGTCCTTATAAGGGAGAACAGCATCCTACAGTTGTATAGAGAGCAGAATTTGTAAACAAAAAACTTGGACATCTAAACAAAATGTTGAAGGTGTGGTCTAGTTTCTTCTTGCTGCTCATGATAAAATGAGAGAGGAAAGAGATAAAGAAAGAACTGCTAAACAAAAAGAAACCAGAACTTGATGATTTGAGAAATTCTCAGCCTATCCAAATTGCAAATGATGCCAAAATTAGGAGATTCATTGTTAGGAAAGCATGCCCTGGAGAGAAGTCTAAAGATACAGTTGGACAACCTCTAGCTAAAGAGATTAGGTGTGTGACTCATGGATCTACTCAATCATCTCAAGGAAGCCAGGAATTAAGATGGGATTATCCAGGAAAGATCTGTGGAGGGCCCTCTTGTTTAATGATGTGAATACCTATGACACACAGGAGACCCACCAAGTTTTTAAGAATGTTATCTCAGGAGAAACACTGTCAGTTTGGACAGAAAAAGAGATAAAACAACAGGAAAAAAGTCTGTTGGACTCCCTAAATTCTACAAAGAGGAAACATGCTTATAAATCTACTCAGTGGGCTTCCCTGGTGGCGCAGTGGTTGAGAGTCCGCCTGCCGATGCAGGGGACGTGGGTTCATGCCCCGGTCCGGGAGGATCCCGCATGCTGCGGAGCGGCTGGGCCCGTGAGCCATGGCCGCTGAGCCTGCGCGTCTGGAGCCTATGATCCCCAACGGGAGAGGCCACAGCAGTGAGAGGCCCGCATACCGCAAAAAAAAAAAAAAAAAAATCTACTCAGCTACAAAAATGTGCTAACCTTCAAGAAAAAGGAAGAATGACTGAAGGGTGGAGACATGGGTGCAAAAGGCTACAGAGCTGAGTGACAGAGGATTATTCTTAGGCCTAGAAACCTGATATTTGTCTTGCAGGATTTGGAACTTGCTTAGAACTGGTAACCCCTTTATTCCTTCCACTTTCATACTTTTGGAATGAGCATGTCTATAACTGTTATAGTATACCTGTCCTCAAATTGAATTTCGGAAGTAGATAGCGTGTTTTCTGGTCTCACACACAGATAGATGGAGATAAATTTTGCCCCAGGGGGAATCATGCCCCACTGTCACCTATACTTGATTTAGATTATTTACAGGATGAGATCTGGGGCTTCTGAGCTAACGTTCTTTAGATGAAATTTTGGACTTGAGTGGATACTAAAATGAGTTAAGACTTTTGAATATGTTGGAATGGGCTGGCTGTATTTTGCATGTGGGACAGAGGTGAAACTTTGGCAGCCAGAAGGAAAATTGTGGCAAACTGAAACAATGACACCCCAAAGATACTTTCACTTTCTGATCCTTGAATATATGAATATTGCCTTATATGGCAAAAAAGTGAATATTATATTTTATGGCAAAAATATGATGAAGTTAAGGGTCTTTAGAGATGGAGATTATCTTGGATTATCCAGGTGTGCCCTAATTACAAGTGGTGTCCTTATAAGAAAGAATTGGAGAGATATCAGTCACAGACACACAGGAGAGGAGGCAATATGATCACAGAGGCAGAGATTGGAGTGATGTAGCTACAAGTAAAAGAATGACAACAATCACCAGAATCTGGAAGAGACAAATAAGGGATTCTCACCTTGAGCCTCAATAGGAAATGTGCTCCTGCTGATATCTTAATGTTTGGACTTCTGGCCTCCAGAACTATGAGAGAAATAAATTCTCATTGTTTTAAGCCACCCAGTTTGTAGAAATTTCTTACAGCAGCCCCAGGAAACTAACATAGAGTAAATAACAAAGAGTGTGGATTTAATTAATTTTATTATTAGAATGTAGAAAGCACGTAAGAAGAAGAAACCATATTTAAAACACTGTTCTTCACTCTAACAAACTATCCTTCCTGATATTCTGGCAAGTAGAAACTGATAAAAAGTTTACAACCTGTTGCTGGTCATGGCAAGGAAAATAATTGCCTACAGACTACAATGATTGAATATCAAATTTTTCCTTTCCTTTTGCTCCCAGGCAATGATATCAAAGGAAGATTTGCAGAAACACCTTTACTAAGTTAAAATTTATTACCATGTTCCTGGATTTTAGAAAGAACAAAGACAAGGTTCAGTTGTAGACAAAATACTTTTATGATTTCCAGTCATTTGATCTTGGCAAAGGCATTTTCCTTTTATGAATCTCCATTTCCTCATATTAAAATGGGGATGGTGAATTAATCTCATGGGGTGGCTGTAAGGTTTATATTATAACAAAAGTGACCCATAACAGGCACTCAAAAATATCATTAGTCCTATCATAAAGTGGATAAGAACCTTATAATTCATCCCTTTTTGCTTTGACCTCTAGGAGGCTCAGAAAAAATTTAACGTTTGTTATAGTAACTCATTAACCTGAATGATTAGTATATGGTGGTTTATTTTTCTATCAATATTTTAAATTTTCTGTTAATTTTAACAACTTTATTATATATTTTATTATCATAAGCTGCTATCTGGAAACAGATTAGATAGCTATAATTAATAAATGATAAATTATGATCTGTTCATACTGTCTGTAAAGATGCCTGTTTATATTTCCTAACTTGTGCTTATTTGCTTTGGTGGCGAAGTGGGGGACTCTGAGCATTTAGCAGAGAGAAATGTTTGCTCTCTTCAAACAATTATCCAGGGGAATTACTCCCACCTTGGGAAAGGACATCTTCCTTTAGTATGAACATGTTTAGAAATGTAGCAAGGCCATGGCCACTCTCTATGCATGGAAGAAAAACCTTTGCCAGGAAACACTAAAGAGCTGCTTGTGGGCATGTAATGCTTAGAATAAGTATCAGAAATGTGTGTGAGAGAGAAATAAAGTTTGTATTCTAAATATCAGTAAGCCGAGTAAAAATTGACATTTAAATCTCAAAAATTAATTTCCAAAATATGCAAACAGCTCATACAATTCAATGACAAAAAAGCAAACAAGCCAATCAAAAAATGAGCAGAAAACCTAAATAGACATTTCTCTTAAGAAGGCATACAGATGGCCAACAGGCACATGAAAAGATGCTCAACATCACTAATTATTAGAGAAATGCAAATCAAAACTACAATGAGGTACCACCTCACACAGGTCAGAATGGTCATCATTAGAAAGTCTACAAATAACAAATGCTGGAGAGGGTGTGGAGAAAAGGGAACCCTCCTAACTCTATTGGTGGGAATGTAAATTGGTGCAGCCACTATGGAGAACAGTATGGAGGTTCCTTAAAAAACTAAGAATAGAGTTGCTATATGATCCAGCAATCCCACTCCTGGGCATACATCCAGACAAAACTATAATTCAAAAAGATACATGCACCCCAATGTTCATAGCGCACTATTTACAATAGCCAAGATGTGGAAGTAGCCTAAGTGTCCATTGACAGATGAATGGATAAAGAAGGTATGGTATGTATACACAATGGAATATTACTCAGCCATTAAAAAGAATGAAATAATGCCATTTGCAGCAACATGGATGGACCTAGACATTATCATACGAAGTGAAGTAAGTCAGAAAGAGAAGGACGAATACCATATGATATTACTTATATGTGGAATCTCAAATACGGCACAAAATGAACCTATTTACAAAAGAGAAACAGACTCACAGACATAGAAAATAAATTTATGATTACCAAAGGGGATGGGGGTGGGGAGGGATAAATTAGGAGTTTGGGTTTAGCAGATACAAGTTACTATATATAAAATACATAAACAAAAAAGTCCTACTGTATAGCACAGGGAACTGGATTCAATATCCTATAATAAACCCCAATGGAGAAGAACATGAAAAAGAATATATATAAACTGAATCACTTTGCTGTACACCAGAAACTAACACAACATTGTAAATCAACTATACTTCAATATTTTAAAATCTCCAAAATTACATGATATATTTCCATTGCACACATTCCACGTAAGCTTAACCTTCCCCAGCCTCCAGGCCTCCCCTGGGAGGAGTGAAATGGAGGGACAAAGAATTCTTCCACAGGCTTCTATAAAGACTGTGCCTCCTCCCAACCACTTGTCCTTCCCAGACTCCCACCATCTGGACAATTCTTTTCATGCCCTCCATTCCTGTAATGTTAGACACTTGAGAATATCTAGGATTCCCAAGTCACCCTTCAACCCCTAGAATCAAATCCATATATCGCTGTGTACACTCCCCAATTTTCTAACCCTTGACACCCTTCCAATGCCTTCTGGAACGTTAGTATCAGTCATCAATAAAACACTCACATTCTCAAATTCTTCTGAAGATTTTCTTCAGAAGGTTCACCTTTTTGTTCTGATGGAAATCTGACACCCATTGAAGACTCTCTCTTTGGTCCCTCTAAAGTGACAGATGTTTCCTCTCCCACCCCCTTCTACCATGGGCCCTGGAAATGGGCTGAGTGTCATCTTTGCTCCTCATGCTGCTTCCAGACCACTCTCTTTCCAATCTTTCTTTAAAACCCCAGCTTTTTATCTAGTGTCATCAAACTATACCACCCACCACCTCACAGTTTATACCCCTCATTCTGGATTATTTTAACTACTGGATTGCTATCACACCTTCAAATACTACCCACATTTTGGTGCTTTGAATACCCACATTCCAATACTCTGGACTCTCAGATCATTTACCCCTCATCTGTAATGTCCTGGAAGTTATACCTTGTCCTCCACACTTCAGCCACTCATTCCCATGCTCATACCTACACTTTGTCATAATCGAGAACTAACTACAACCCTCCATCAACTCAGTTTCAAGCTCCCCAAATTCTTACTGCATCTACCTAAATTCCTTCTACCTTGCTATAATGCCCTGACTCCAGTAATTCTTCAGCCCTGCTAGAATGTCCAGTCCACTGATTCTAACTCCTTTTCATAGGACCTTACCACTTCTGCTTGATATGTATCTCCTTTTGGCTTCAAGACTGCATGTTCTGACTTGAGAGAACTGACTTGAATTGCTTCTCTGCCTTCTTTGCTCATTCTTCATTTCCCCAAACTTTTATTATTGGAATCTCAGAACTCAATTCTGTATCCTTAATTTTCTCCAGACTTTAGTACCTTTAATACCATATATGCATTGAAGGCTCCCCCAAATTTTTACCTACCATGTACAGTACAATCCAGGCAGCTCCTCTGAACCCCAGACTCATGTATCTAATGTCTACTTAGCATCTCCACTTGGATGACAGTCTTGTGGAACTCATGCCCACAACTAAACTCTTGATCTTCATGTACCGTCTCCTTTCCATTGTCTCCCCTATCTCAGTTAATGACAACTCTTATCCTCCCAGTTACTTAGGCCAATAACCTTGAAGTCATCCTTCACTCTTTTCTTTTTCTCACTATCTAAATTTAATCTGGATGGCTCTGCCTTCAAAATCCAAAATCTGACATTTTCTTATCATTGCCAGCACTATCATCCTGGTTCAAGGTGATCATATTTTGTTTTGATGATTCCAATTGACCCCCAACCGCTCTCCCGCTTGTGTGTGTGTGTGTGTGTGTGTGTGTGTGTGTGTGTGTGTGTATTTTGGCCACACCGAGCAGCATGTGGGATGCTTCCCCGACCAGGGATCGAACCCTGGCTTCTGCAGTGAAAGCACCAAATCCTAACCATTAGGCCACCAGGGAACTCCCATTGCTCTCCCTCTTTACTCTATTCTCAGCATAGGAAAAGAAAAGATATTTTTAAAATAGAAATTATGTTTATTCATTATATTCTCAAACCCCTCTTGTATCTTCTTCCTGCCCCCTGGTACTCCTTATCCCTCTTTCTCTGCTTTATTTTTCTCCATATTATTTATCACCATTCACTATACATATTACATATTTTACTTATGCATTCTGTATATTGTCTGTCTCTCTCCAGTAGAGTGTAAGCTTCACAAATGCAGAGATTTTGTCTGTTTTGGTCACAGCACTAGACACATAGTAGGTGATGCTCAGTCAATCTCTTTTGAATGAATGAACATGATGGCTGTCTATATTAGTCAGCTCAAACTGCCATAACAAAATATCACAGAATGTGTTACTTAACAACAGAATTTTATTTTCTCACAGTTCTGGAGACTGGAAGTCCAAGATTAAGGTGCCAGAGTTGGTTTCTGGTGAGGTCTTTCTTCCTGGCTTGTAGACAACTGCCTTCTCACTGTGTTCTTACATGGCTTTTCCTCTGTGATTACATGGAAAGGGAGATATCTCTGGTGTCTCTTCCTCTTCTGATAAGGATATCAATCCTATCAGATTAGGGCCCCACCTTTATGACTTCATTTAAACTTAATTACTTCCCTAAAGGACTGCAGCATGAATTTGAAGGGCACCCAATTTAATCCCTAGCACTGTCCAAGAGGAGAAGCTAGTGCTTGGAGAAACTTTAAGTTCTAAAAGGAGATGCCTTGCAGTGTCAACCCTGTTAATAACTGACACCCATATGCAGCTTCTCAGTTAATACGCCACCAAGTTTCTATTCCTAACTTGCAGATCTCCTCCACCACCTGGACCAACCTTCATCATTCATCCCTTCCAGTACTCAGTACTTTCATTGGCTTGTTTGCATTAGTGTTATCTATACACAGGGAAGAAATATCTATAGGTATAAACTGATTAATACTAAACTCTAAGTCTTAAGTGTTGTTCACTGCTGTATTCCCAACCTCACCCAGTGGCAGGCACATAGTCCTCATTAAGGATTTATGAAGTGAATGATCTTGTAAAGCAGAATCAGGTCCTTACCCTTGTGCTTCTCAACTTGGGGCAGGCAGCACACTGGTGTTTGCCCCATGTGCTTGTGCTTGCAAGAAGACATGCACCTCTTTAAAGCACAAATTTGACTTGATTACAAGTCATTTAAAACATGTCGGGGGGAGGGATAAATCAGGAGCTTAGGATGAACACACACACATTACATATATAAGATAGATAAGCAACAAGGACCTACTGTATAGCATAGGGAACTCTACTCAGTATTCTGTGATAACGTATTTGAGGAAAGAATATAAAAAAGAATGAATATATGTATATGTATAACTGAATCACTTTGCTATACACCTGAAACTAACACAACATTGTAAATCAACCATACTCCAGTAAAATTTAAAAAATAAACATGTCATAATGTTAAAGCCAACTTTGGTCTATTGCAGAAAAAGAAAGCAAAGTGCACATAAATGTTGAGGCTAAGATGGTTTCCTCAGGCACCACTCTCTCACCTTCCCCAAGGATCTATTTAACTCTGGGTTTTCCCACTAAATACTAAGTGCTACCAGTTACCAGATAGAAAATGCAGAAGACACTTAAACCTATTCACAGATTCATACGGAGAAATGTAAGTCCAAGTTCAAGGATGACTATTATGAATTCATATGGAGATTGTTTCCATTGCTTTCTCTTAAAAGCACAACAAAGAGAATTAGACCATATACAGCAACCATACAAATGAAGCCTTAAAGAGACAATAAAGTGCAAAATGCAAAGGCTTTTAATTTATAAGAGGAAATCGGGTGAAGACCTGCTTAAGGTTTTATAAAATTTGTTGCAGATGGTAGGACCTCCTAAGGTCTCATGGATCAGCTCTCCTGACCCTGTGGTGATAATTTTAAAAATATATATTTCTGGGTAGATTCAGGAATAATATCTTAATTACTTGCTATAAATTTTGTTCCAATGCTTAATATTCCTGCTAATGATAACAGATATATTCTCACATTGATCCTCTGGTACTCCTGAACATTTCTCTTTTGTTATGCCACCTCACTGTACTATGGCAAATTCCTAACTGAAAACTATTCCTCTGACATAGCCTATATAGCACAGTCACATCCTAGTTGTCTCTCTTTCTTGGACCAGATACTTTGACACATTTTAGAAATTCATTGTGAAATACTTTCTTTATTGATGCAGAGGGGCAGCTGCCTGCTGGCATCCTCTGCACTTCCCTACACCCCCCACCCGGCATGGGAAGTAAAGATCAAACCAAAACAGAGGGAGGTGTGGAGGCAGGAGCTGGTGGAGTGATGGGAAGCACATGAACGAGGGCCGAGAGAGCAGTGTGGCTGACAGGGTCTTGGTGGTCCGGCCGGGTTTCAGGCCTGAGACTCTAAGGTGGGAGAGCTAAGCTCCAGATGTTGGTCCACCAGAGACCTCCCGGCCCCTCGTAATATCAATCAGTGAGAACTCTCCAAGAGATCTCCATCTCAACGCTAAGACCCAGCTCCACTCAATAACCAGCAAGCTCCAGTGCTGGACACCCCATGTCAAACAACTAGAAAGACAGGAACACAACCCCACCCACTAGCAGAGAGGCTGCCTGAAATCATAATAGGGTCACAGACACCCCAAAACACACAACGGGACACAGTCCTGCGCACCAGAAAGACAAGATCCAGCTTCATCCACGAGAACACCGGCACCGGTCCCTTCCACAAGGAAGCCTACAACCCCACTGAAACAACCTCACCCACTGGCAGCAGACACCAAAAACAACGGGAACTACGAACCTACAGCCTGTGAAAAGGAGACCCCAAACACAGTAAGTTAAGCAAAATGGGAAGACAGAGAAACACACAGCAGATGAAGGAGCAAGGTAAAAACCCACCAAACCAAACAAGTGAAGAAGAAATAGGCAGTCTACCTGAAAAAGAATTCAGCGTAATGATAGTAAAGATGATCAAAAATCTTGGAAATAGAATGGAGAAAATACAAGAAATGTTTAACGAGGACCTAGAAGAACTAAAGAGCAAACAAACAATGATGAACAACACAATACATGAAATTAAAAATTCTCTAGAAGGAATCAATAGCAGAATAACTGAGGCAGAAGAACGGATAAGTGACCGGGAAGATAAAAGAGTGGAAATAAATACCGCAGAGCAGAATAAAGAAAAAAGAATGAAAAGAATTGAGGACAGTCTCAGAGACCTCGGGGACAACATTAAATGTAACAACATTCGAATTATAAGGGTCCAGAAGAAGA
The DNA here is from genome assembly GCF_002837175.3 of Physeter macrocephalus. Taxonomy (NCBI): domain Eukaryota; kingdom Metazoa; phylum Chordata; class Mammalia; order Artiodactyla; family Physeteridae; genus Physeter; species Physeter macrocephalus. Next base: position 57,704,648 of record NC_041215.1, read on the forward strand.
CGAGGAAAAGAAAGGGACTGAGAAAATATTTGAAGAGACCATAGTTGAAAACTTCCCTAATATGGGAAAAGAAATAGTCAATCAAGTCCAGGAAGAGCAGAGAGTCCCATACAGGATAAATCCAAGGAGAAACATGCCAAGACTCATATTAATCAAACTATCAAAAATTAAATACAGAGCAAAAATATTAAAACCAGCAAGGGAAAAACAAAAAATAACACACAAGGGAATCCCCGTAAGGTTACAGCTGATGTTTCAGCAGAAACTCTGCAAGCCAGAAGGGACTGGCAGGACATATTTAAAATGATGAAAGGGAAAAACCAACAACCAAGATTACTCTACCCAGCAAGGATCTCATAGAGATTTGATGGAGAAATTCAAACCTTTACAGACAAGCAAAAGTTAAGAGAATTCAGCACCACCAAACTAGGCTTACAACAAGTGCTAAAGGAACTTCTCTAGGCAGGAAACACAAGAGAAGGAAAAGACCTACAGTAACAATACCAAAACAATTAAGAAAATGGTAACAGGAACATACATATCAATAACTACCTTAAATGTAAATGGA
>NC_041215.1:57705272-57713563 GCF_002837175.3 Physeter macrocephalus
GGATACAAAAATAAGACCCATATATATGCTGTCTACAAGAGACCCACTTCAAACCTAGGGACACATACAGACTAAAAGTGAGGGGATGGAAAAAGATATTCCATGCAAATTGAAATCAAAAGAAAGCTGGAGTAGCAATTCTCATATCAGACAAAATGACTTTAAAATAAAGACTATTACAAGAGACAAAGAAGGACACTATGTAACAATGAAGGGATCAAACCAAGAAGAAGATATAACAATTTTAAACATTTATGCACCCAAAAAGGGAGCACTTCAATACATAAGGCAAATGCTAATAGCCAAAAAAGGGGAAATAGACAGTAACACAATAATAGTAGGGGACTTTAACACCCACTTTCACCAATGGACAGATCATTCAAAATGAAAATAAATAAGGAAACACAAGCTTTAAATGATACATTAAACAAGATGGATTTAATTGATATTTATAGGACATTCCATTCAAAAACAACAGAATACATGTTCTTCTCAAGTGTTCATGGAACATTTTCCAGGATAGATCATATCTTGGGTCACAAATCAAGCCTTGGTAAATTCAAGAAAATTGAAATCGTATCTAGTATCTTTTCTGACCACAATGCTATAAGACTAGATATGAATTACAGGAAAAAAACTGTAAAAAATACAAACACATGGAGGCTAAACAATACACTACTAAACAACCAAGAGATCACTGAAGAAATCAAAGAGGAAATCAAAAAATACCTAGAAACAAATGATAATAAAAACACGACAACTCAAAACCTATGGGATGCAGCAAAACAGTTCTAAGAGGGAAGTTTATAGCAATACAATATCCTACCTCTAGGAATAAGAAAAATCTCAAATAAACTACCTAACTTTTCACCTAAAACAATTAGAGAAAGAAGAACAAGAAAACCCCAAAGTTAGCAGAAGGAAAGAAATCATAAAGATCAGATCAGAAATAAATGAAAAAGACATGAAGTAAATGATAGCAAAGAACAATAAAACTAAAAACTGGTTCTTTGAGAAGATAACCAAAATTGATAAACTGTTAGCCAGACTGATCAAACAACAGGGAAAAGACTCAAATCAATAGAATTAGAAATGAAAAAGGAGAAGTAACAACTGATACTGCAGAAATACAAAGAATCATGAGAGATTACTACAAGCAATTATATGCCAGTAAAATGGACAACCTGGAAGAAATGGACAAATTCTTAGAAAAGCACAACCTTCTGAGACTGAACCAGGAAGAAACAGGAAATATAAACAGACCAATCACAAGCACTGAAATTGAAACTGTGATTAAAAATCTTCCAACAAAGAAAAGCCCAGGACCAGATGGCTTCACAGGCAAATTCTATCAAACATTTGGAGAAGAACGACCACCTCTCCTTCTCAAACTCGTCCAAAATATAGCAGAGGGAGGAACACACCCAAAGCCATTCTATGAGGCCACAATCACCCTGAAACCAAAGCAAAGATGTCACAAAAAAAGTAAACTACAGGCCAAAAACACTGATGAACCTAGATTCAAAAATCCTCAACAAAATAATAGCAAACAGAATCCAATAGCACATTAAAAGGATCATACACCATGATCAAGTGGGGTTTATCCCAGGAATGCAAGGATTCTTCAATATACACAAAATCAATCAATGTGATACACCATATTAACAAATTGAAGGAGAAAAATCATATGATAATCTCCTTAGATGCAGAAAATGCTTTCAACAAAATTCAACACATATTTATGATAAAAACCCTCCAGAAAGTAGGCATGGGGGAACTTATTTCAACATAACAAAGGCTATACATGACAAACCCACAGCCAACATCATTCCCAATGGTGAAAAACTGAAACTGTTTTCACTACGATCAGGAACAAGACAAGGATGTCCACTCTCACCACTATTATTCAACATTGTTTGGAAGTTTTAGCGACAGCAATCAGAGAAGAAAAAGAAATAAAAGGAATCCAAATCAGAAAAGAAGAAGTAAAACTGTCACTGTTTGCAGATGACATGATACTATACATAGAGAATCCTAAAGATACTACCAAAAAACTGTTAGAGCTAATCAATAAATTTGGTATAGTAGCAGGATACAAAACTAATGCACAGAAATCTCTTGCATTCCAATATGCCAATGATGAAAATCTGAAACAGAAATTAAGGAAACACTCCCATTTACCACTGCAACAAACAGAATAAAATGCCTAGGAATAAACCTACCCAAGGAAACAAAAGACCTGTATGCAGAAAACTATAAGACACTGATAAAAGAAATTAAAGATGATACAAACAGATGGAGAGATATACCATGTTCTTGGTTGGAAGAATCAACATTGTGAAAATGACTATACTACGCAAAGCAATCTACAGATTCAATGCAATCCCTATCAAACTACCAATGGCATATTTCACAGAACTAGAACAAAAAATTTGTATGGATACACAAAAGATCCTGAATAGCCAAGACAATCTTGAGAAAGAAAAAAGGAGTTGGAGGAATCAGGCTCCCTGACTTCAGACTATACTACAAAGCTACAGTCATCAAGACAGTATGATACTGGCACAAAAACAGAAATATAGATCGATGAAACAGGATAGAATGCCCAGAGATAAACCCATACACATATGGTCATGTTATCTTTGATAAAGGAGGCAAGAATATACAACAGAGAAATTACAGCCTCTTCCATAAGTGGTGCTGGGAAAACTGGACAGCTACATGTAAACGAATGAAATTAGAACACTCCATAACACCATACACAAAAATAAACTCAAAATAGATTAAAGACCTAAATGTAAGGCCAGACACTATAAAACTCTTAGAGGAAAACATAGGCAGAACACTGTATGACATAAATCACAGGAATATCCTTTTTGACTCACGTCTTAGAGAAAAGGAAATAAAAACAAAAATACACAAATGGGACCTAATGAAACTTAAAAGCTTTTGCACAACAAAGGAAACCATAAACAAGATGAAAAGACAATCCTCAGAATGGGAGAAAATATTTGCAAACGAAGCAACTGACAAAGGATTAATCTTCAAAATATACAAGCAGTTCATGCAGCTCAACATCAAAGAAATCAAACAACCAAATCCAAAAATGGGCAGAAGACCTAAATAGACATTTCTCCAAAGAAGATATACAGATTGCCAGCAAACACATGAAAGGATGCTTAACATCACTAATTATTACAGAAATGCAAATCAAAACTACAATGAGGTATCACTTCACACCAGTCAGAATGGCCATCATCAAAAAGTCTACCAACAATAAATGCTGCAGAGGGTGTGGAGAAAAGGGAACTCTCTTGCACTGTTGGTGGGAATGTACATTGATACAGCCACTATGGCGAACAGTATGGAGGTCCCTTAAAACAGTAAAAATAGAACTACTATATGACCCAGCAATCCCACTACTGGGTATATACCCCGAGAAAACCATAATTCAAAAAGAGTCATGTACCACAATGTTCATTACAGCACTATTCACAATAGCCAGGACATGGAAGCAACCTAAGTGTCCATCAACAGATGAATGGATAAAGAAGATTTGGCACATATATACAATGGAATATTACTCAGCCATAAACAGAAACGAAATTGAGTTATTTGTAGTGAGGTGGATGGACTTAGAGTCTGTCATACAGAGTGAAGTCAGAAAGAGAAAAACAAATACTGTATGCTAACACATATATATGGAATCTAAAAAAAAAAAAGTGGTTATGAAGAACCTAGGGGCAGGATAGGAATAAAGACATAGACATAGAGAATGGACTTGAGGACACGGGGAGGGGGAAGGGCAAGCTGGGACGATGTTAGAGAGTGGCATGGACATATATACACTACCAAATGTAAAATAGATAGCTAGTGGGAAGCAGCCGCACAGCACAGGGAGATCAGCTCGGTGCTTTGTGACCACCTAGAGGGGAGGGATAGGGAGCGTGGGAGGGAGACGCAAGAGGGAGGGGATATGGGGATATATGTATATGTATAGCTGATACACTTTGTTATACAGCAGAAACTAACACACCATTGTAAAGCAATTATACTCCAATAAAGATGTTAGAAAGAATTCTTTCTTTGTTTTCCAAAGCACTCAGATCAACTGTGATTTATGGCTCTCTGTCATTCACATTTCACCTACATAATTTACCACAGTGATTGTATACCAGGTTCTACGAGATCAGAAGGACGTTGTCTGTGTTTATGGCATCAATATGATTATAACTCAATCATTATCCCTCAAGTGTCTTGAGGATACGCTTTGGTTGTGTTAGTTGTGTTCATTTGTCTCATGTCTTTTGGAGTCTCACTACTCCAGAAAGTGACTTTAGGCAGCTACCTTATTTCTAACTATTCTTGATTTCTGTGCATTTTAAATTTTAGATCTGTCTCCAAAATAGACTCACAGCTTCACATCTGCTTCGAAATCTTTTCAGTTTGTCCTCTGTGTTTATTCATGTTTACTTTGAATTTGACTTCCAGTTGCCCCTGTTACTCATAAAAATCAAGGAAATGTTAGCACTTGATGTTTACTGAATTCCTACTATCAAGAAGATCTTCATAGATATACTCTGTCTCAAAATTTATCTATAAAGAAATTAAATAGCTTATTCTTGTACTTGTGTACTTATCCAAACTACCTCTTTGCTATCTCTCTACATACACAGGTTGAGTGAGAACTATGTCTGTGCCATTCAAACTTGTATCAGGGAAATAAGCTGAGGTGATCTGTTACTTCTTGAAACAGAGTGGCTTTGCTGAAATGCAGAATATATTGAGAAACATGAGTTTGTCAGTCATGGCAAGCACTATCTTACACAAGTGAAAAAAAAAGAAAAACAAGAAAGAAATTTTCCTCGATAAAAACAGATTTACAATAAAAGGAATACTCTTTAGAAATAATGGTTGACATTGAAAGAAAATGTCCAATATTTAAAGGGATCTGTCTCCATTTATAATCCAGTGAGGTATTAATTTACATAAGCATAATGTGGGAAAAATTTCTAATCAACCAGCAATAAATCCAAGTGACTTTTTGATGCATTTAACATAGCTACATGAATCAGTCTAAACTGCAACTTTCCTTCTGAAATTTCCACTAGCAAACTGGGTAAAAGATCTTTTAATGGCCCTAGATCAGTTTAAATCAATCAGGGTTGTATCAGCATATATAAAGAGAACTCAGTAATAATTTTAGGAAAACATAATTGGCAGCCAGACCTGTTAACTTTAGTATGTGTTCACGGCATCAAAGATGTATTTCTAAATTGTTTTTTTTAACATCATTCTCAAAAGGTGTGACATAGGAAATGGAGACTATGTCAGTGCACATAGCCAGTTTATTGTCATAAAATATATTATCATTATGACTTTTAAAACTCAAATTAACAATCCAAGAGAAAAAAAACTGGACAAAGGGTTTGAAACAACAATCTAAAAAGAAAATCCAGGGAATTCCCTGGAGGTCCAGTGGATAGGACTCCACGCCTCTACTGCCGTGGGCACAGGTTCGATTCCTGGTTGGGGAACTAAGATCCCACAGGACATGCAACACGGCCAAATAAATAAATAAATAAAATGAAGTTAAACAAAACAAAACAAAAAACAAGGAGAAAACACAAAGCATACAAAAAGATGCTCAAATTCACAAATAATGAAAAGTAAATCAACACTGAAATACCACTTAATTTTTTTTAATTTATTTTGTTTTTTTATACAGCAGGTTCTTAATAGTTATCAATTTTATACATATTAGTGTATACATGTCAATCCCAATCTCCTAATTCATCACATCACCACCACCCCACCACTTTCCCACCTTGGTGTCCATACATTTGTTCTCTACATAGGAAGAACACTTTGTAGAACACTACATAGTGTTCTTCCTATGTTTTCCTCTAAGAGTTTTATAGTGTCCAGTCTTACATTTAGGTCTCTAATCCATTTTGAGTTTATTTTTGTGTATGGTGTTAGGGAGAGTTGTAATTTTATTCTTTCACACGTAGCTGTCCAGTTTTCCCAGCGCCACTTATTGAAGAGACTGTCTTTTCTCCATTGTATATCCTTGCCTCCACTGTCATAGATTAGTTGATCATAGGTGCGTGGGTTTATCTCTGGGCTTTCTTTCCTCTTCCATTGATGTATATTTCTGGTTTTGTGCCAGTACCATATTGTTTTGATTACTGTAGCTTTGTAGTATAGTCTGAAATCAGGGAGCCTGTTTCCTCCAGCTCCATTTCTTTCCTTCAAGACTGCTTTGGCTATTTGGGGTCTTTTGTGTTTCCATACAAATTGTAAATTTTTTTGTTCTAGTTCTGTAAAAAAATGCCATTGGTAATTTGATAGGGATTGCATTGCATCTGTAGATTGCTGTAGGTAGTATAGTCATTTTCACAATGTTGATTCTTCCAAGAACATAGTACACCTCTCCATCTGTTTGTATCATCTTTAATTTATTTCATCAGTGTCTTATAGTTTTCCACATACAGGTATTTTGCCTCCCTAGGTAGGTTTATTCCTAGGTATTTTATTCTTTTTGTTGCAATGGTAGATGGGAGTGTTTCTTTAAATTCTCTTTCAGATTTTTCATCATTAGTGTATAGGAATGCAAGAGATTTCTGTGCATTAATTTAGAATCCTGCAACTTTAGCAAATTCATTGATTAGCTCTAGTAATTTTCTGGTGGGGTCGTTAGTATTCTCTATGTATAGTATCATGTCATCTGCAAACAGTGACAGTTTTACTTCTTCTTTTCCAATTTGTATTCCTTTTATTTCTTTTTCTTCTCTGATTGCCATGGCTAGGACTTCCAAAACTATGTTGAATAATAGTGGCGAGAGTGGACATCCTTCTCTTGTTCGTGATCTTAGAGGAAATGCTTTCAGTTTTTCACCATTGAGAATGATATTTGCTGTGGGTTTGTCATATATGGCCTTTATTATGTTGAGATAGGTTCCCTCTATGCCCACTTTCTGGAGACTTTTTATCATAAATGGTGTTGAATTTTTTCAAACGCTTTTTCTGAATCTATTGAGATGATCATATGGTTTTTCTTCTTCAATTTCTTAATATAGTGTATCAGATTGATTGATTTGCATATATTGATAATCCTTGCATCTGCGGGATAAATCCCACTTGATCATGGTGTATGATCCTTGTAATGTGTTGTTGGATTCTGTTTGCTAGTATTTTTTTGAGGATTTTTGCATTTATATTCATCAGTGATATTGGTCTGTAATTTTCTTTTTTTGTAGTATCTTTGTCTGGTTTTGGTATCAGGGTGATGAGTAGAATGAGTTTGGGAGTGTTCCTTCCTCTGCAATTTTTTGGAAGAGTTTGAGAAAGATGGGTGTTAGCTCTTCTCTAAATGTTTGATAGAATTCACCTGTGAAGCCATTTGGTCCTGGACTTTTGTTTGCTGGAAGATTTTTAATCACAGCTTCAATTTCAGTACTTGTTATTGGTCTGTTCATATTTTCTATTTCTTCCTGGTTCAGTCTTGGAAGGTTATACCTTTCTAAGAATTTGCCCGTTTCTTCCAGCTTGTGCATTTTATTGGCATAGAGTTGCTTGTAGCAGTGTCTTACGATGCTTTGTATTGAGGTGTCTGCTGTAACTTCTCTTTTTTCATTTCTAATTTTATTGATTTGAGTCCTCTCCCTCTTTTTCTTGATGAGTCTGGCTAATGGTTTATCAATTTTGTTTATCTTCTCAAAGAACCAGCTTTTAGTTTTATTAATCTTTGCTCTTATTCTCTTTGTTTCTATTTCATTTATTTCTGCTCTGATCTTTATGGTTTCTTTCCTTCTACTAACTTTGGGTTTTGTTTGTTCTTCTTTCTCTAGATCCTCTAGGTGTAACGTTAGATTGTTGATTTGAGATTTTATTGTTTCTTGAGGTAGGCCTGTATTGCTCTAAGGCTTCCCTCTTAGAACTGCTTTTGCTGCATCCCATAGGTTTTGGATTGTCATGTTTTCATTGTCATTTGTCTCTAGGTATTTTTGATTTCCTCTTTGATTTTTTTAGTGATCTCTTGGTTATTTAGTAACAAATTGTTTAGCCTCCATGTGTCTGTGTTTTTTGTTTGTTTCACTGTAATTGATTTCTAATCTCAGAGCGTTGTGGTCAGAAAAGATGCTTGATATGATTTCAATTTTCTTAAATTTACTGAGGCTTGATTTGTGACACAAGATGTGATCAATCCTGGAGAATGTTCCATGTGCACTTGAGAAGAAAGTGTAATCTGCTGTTTTTGGATGGAATGTCCTATAAATATCAATTAA
>NC_041215.1:57713992-57733482 GCF_002837175.3 Physeter macrocephalus
TAGTCTTTATTTTGAAGTCTATTTTGTCTGATATGAGAATTGCTACTCCAGGTTTCTTTTGATTTCCATTTGCATGGAATATCTTTTTCCATCCCCTCGCTTTCAGTCTGTATGTGTCCCTAGGTCTGAAGTGGGTCTCTTGTAGACAGCATATATATGGGTCTTATTTTTGTATCCATTCAGCAAGCCTGTGTCTTTTGGTTGGAGCATTTAACCCATTCACATTCAAGGTAGTTATCGATAAGTATGTTCCTATTATCATTTTCTTAATTGTTATGGGTTTGTTTTTGTAGGTCCTTCTCTTCTCTTGTGTTTCCCACTTAGAGAAGTTCCTTTAGCATTTGTTGTAGAGCTGGTTTGGTGGTGCTGAATTCTCTTAGCTTTTGCTTGTCTGTAAAGCTTTTGATTTCTCCGTCGAATCTGAATGAGATCCTTGCTGGGTAGAGTAATCTTGGTTGTAGGTTCTTCCCTTTCATCACTCTAAATATAGCATGCCACTCCCTTCTGGCTTGTAGAGTTTCTGCTGAGAAATCAGCTGTTAACCTTATGGGAGTTCCCTTGTATGTTGTTTGTCGTTTTTCCTTTGTTGCTTTCAATAATTTTTCTTTGTCTTTAATTTTTGTCAGTTTGATTACTATGTGTCTCAGCATGTTTCTCCTTGGGTTTATCCTGCCTGGGACTCTCTGCGTTTCCTGTACTTGGGTGGCCATTTCCTTTCCCATGTTAGGGAAGTTTTCAACTGTAATCTCTTCAAATATTTTATTGTGTCCTTTCTCTCTCTCTTCTCTTTCTGGGACCCCTATAATGCAAATGTTGTTGCATTTAATGTTGTCCAAGAGGTCTCTAAGGCTTTCTTCATTTCTTTTCATTCTTTTTTCTTTATTCTGTTCTGTGGCAGAGAATTCCACCATTCTGTCTTTCTGGTCACTTATCTGTTCTTCTGCCTCAGTTATTCTGCTATTGATTCCTTCTAGTGTATTACTGTCATTATTCTGAATTTTTTTCTGGAAGGTTTCCTATCTCCGTTTCATTTATTTGTTTTTCTGGGGTTTTATCTTGTTCCTTCATCTGGTACATAGCCCTTTGCCTTTTCATCTTGTCTATCTTTCTGTGAATGTGGTTTTTGTTCCACAGGCTGCAGGATTGTAGTTCTTCTTCGAAATACCTCTTTATACATCTTGGTTTTGTTAAGTAATTTTTTTTTTAAGTATTGACAATGTTATAGCAAAACAACTCTCTTACAATGCTAGTATGAGTGTTAATAGGTATACCTCATTGGAAAGAATTTGGCAAAATCTAGTGATGTGGAAAAGATATAAATCCAATGAGCCAGCTGCAATTGCCCTCATAGGTTTAAGGGGTGCATTAAAAATAAGGTCAAAATATTCAATGCAGAAATATTTTTACTTGTAAAAAATTGGAAAATATTATATATATTCTTCAGATGTATATTTACAAAAAATGCCACACAGCAGCCAAAATGAATGAGCTAGAACTCTGAATATTAACATGGTTGAATCTCAAAAGTTGAACAAAAGAAAAGCAAGGTATAGAACAATGTGTAAGTATAATGCCATTTATATAAATTTGAAGTATAAGAAGAAATATAATTGATCAGTGAATCTCTCTAATAAAAAAGTCATCCTTAAAAGTAATAAACATTAAATATAGCATAAGGATTACCTTAGGGTTGGGGGTAGGGAAGAACATGTGATAGAGCAAGGATGCAGAGGGAATTAACTTTTCTTTAAGTGGATTATTTCTTAAGCAGAGGGTTGGGTATATTGGAGTTCAGCAGATTATTGTCAGTAATTTTTGTGTACATAATATAAAATGAATCATAAAAATCTGTTAAACCCAGTGTTTGATTACAGTTGTGTTCGAAGTAGTTTAATAAAGCCAAGTAAAAATGTCACATCAGTTTCCATATTTCCATTAAGATGACAATTCTGTCACTGTATGTGACTGATACCAGTTAATGTTTTGCTTTTTCTTTTCCTATAGATGAATGCCTGAGTGGAGATTAATCCAAATGTCAAAAATAAAATAAAAGGAATAATTGAGAAGATCTAAGTCCTTTGTAGGATAAGCATCCTTTGGCAAATCTCCCTATGCTAATTTAGACATACAAACAAATAAACACAAACCCATCTTGACCACGGGTATCTGTTTACTTGTTTCTCTGTAGAATGAGAAACCTTCTCTGGTTCAGGGTTGAGTCAGTGTCTTAGTAGTGGCTCCATATCATCTTCTTTCACCTTCAGCATATTTCTTTTATGCTCTGTGCTTGTAAAGATCATACACAACTATTGCATTTACTAAGTCTCGTTATGATTAATAACTTCCTATCCTAAATAAAAGTCAATCTTTGCCCCTGTTGCTTGTTCCTCACTGGTATTTCTATCTTTATGCAGAAACAAAGGCAAAAAGCCAAAAGTTATCCAGCACATGAGAGTTGCAAATTCAGATGTCACAGAGGCTAGGAAAATAATTTAAATAAATGATGCTGGCCAGAGGTAAAGGAAAAAAATATCTCTTCTTTTAGGCACAGATACTAGTCAGGTCCAGGCTGTTTTCGGGAAGTAAAAATACAGGTTCTGTATTACCAGATCCTCCAATTGTTCAGAAGATACAAAAAATCTAGGTCTGTATGTTAAATCTCTTGAATTTTAAAAGTTGGCAACTAATTTAACATATAATTTTAACCCTGTTTGGGCTAAACCAAACAGATCTGCAGCCATGATTAGCCCCTGGTCTGCCAGTTGGAGACTTCTGCTCTATACACTATGGAAACTGCTGATGAAGAGAAAGCAACTTATCCTTGGGATGTAAAACAACAGCAAAAAAAAAAAAAAAAAAAAAAACAACCCTTCAACACCCAAAATAGTTTGTTTTCCTAAAACAGTAGGCAGAACTCAACAGTTCCTTAGAAGTACACATGTATTTACAGACACCATTTGGAAGATAGCTCCAGGAAGCCACTAGATCCTCTGCTTCAGAACTGTGTCTTGGGCTTGATCCTTGTCACTCTCTGGAAGTGTAAGCAACTTTTGGCAAGAAAGAGCTCTTTGCAGGAATGAGCTCTCTGAAGGAGGTCCTTTTCGTCTTGTCACTTGAGCAAAGCTATATTGTAACTAACCTTAAACCAGGCACCCCCATGCTCTACTCATCTCCAGCCCAAAACACACCTTTCAAATCTTTTGATCACACAATACCTTGCCTAATCTATTGGTTCTTTCCACAGATTGTCAATTTTAAAAAGTGCACAATGTGAGAGTTGAGAGTTAAGTTTTATTTGGGACAAAATGAGGACTATAGCCTGGGAGACAGCATCAGAGAGCTCTGAGAAACTGCTCCAAAGAGCTAAGGGGAAAGGTCAGTATATATGTGATTTTGAAGTACATGCAATCAAGCACATTTTTTTTGCAGAAGGTTTCTGCTAGTCTTGTGAAGGTTACTGCTAGTCACGAGGAGCAGACATCACCATGAAGGATTTTAGTGCTTTTCTAGATATGAGGAGATACAAAAATTGGGCTCATAAAATCGGCTCCTGAAAATATCTGTCTAAAGACCTGTTCTGCCAGTTTTTCCCAGAGCACAAATTGCCTAATTTCTACTCTCCACCCTGTATTCCTTTCAGAGGGTGTTGAAAGTCAGCAGTTGCAGCAGCACATGATTTAATCCTTGTAGAGGTAGACGGCAAGTGCCAATGGCAAGTGCCAATTTGCAGTTGACAGATCAAAGAAGTAGAAATGAAGAAAAAGTAATTAACAGATGATCAGATCTCTTCCCTAGCTTCCTCTTCGGTAATCTCACAAACAAACTGTAGAACAAGATAGCATCTGAAGAAAGATCGCAAGGAGTTGACAAGCCTGCATGCAGTGGGAGGTGAGATGGTGATGATGAGTCTGATCCCCTACCTCAATGATTAACTGAGATTACTTCCCCTTTTCCCTTTGAAAACTTTCGTGGCTGAGCAGCATCTTCAGAGTTGGTTTTTGGGACACAGGTCTGCCTTCTTCCAGATTGCCAGCTTTTCTGATTAAAGCAACTTTTCTTTCTACCAACACTTGCCTCTTGAGTATTGGCTTTTGAGCAGCAAACAACCAAACCCGAGTGTGGTAACAGAAGTGTTTAATCAGAGGTGGGATGACCCCTAGACCAGAGGGCCATAGAGGTGGTTCTAGGTAAGTGGCTGCCCTTCCACCTTTGTCATTAAATGAGTGTCTGTTTTTTCATTATTGTTTTCATTTTTTGTTTTAAATACTCGGGCATTTAGAAATATTTGTTACAATCCTTAAAACAACTCCTTTAGAAACAATTTAAATGTCTAAACTTAGGAAAGTAGTTAAGTAAATTGTTACAAACATCAAGTGAAATATGAGGCTAGTGTTAAATCAATCATTATAAAATCTATATTCAAGGTGGAAAGTATGAAGAGTGTTAAAAGAAGTAGATTATTTATATTATGATTACAACTATGTAAACTGTATAAAACATCAGCTCATTGTTATCATAATTGTTTTAAGGTACTGGGATTAATGGTCACTTTTTTTCCCTTCTAAATTTTCCATTAGTTATATTATTTACATAATTAAAATTATTTTCAAACCAATGTTTAAAATTAAACCCCCCTTTTCATAATTATGTAAACAAAAGGATTATCACCCTCCCCCCACCCCAGAAACCTAGGGGTGTTACAGTAAATCTCTTTCCAGGTAGAAGATAGAAGAGCCTCCAATTATCTGTTTTCTGTATTCTCCCATCAGGATTCACCAGAAATTTATCAAGGAAGCCTTCATGATTGAAAAGTTCCCTAGAAGACATTCCATAATGCTATGGTTTCAGATCTCTGTTTTTCCATAAACTTTCTCTGAAGTCTTATAATCCACATTTGCATCAAATACCACATGGTTCATGTGGTGGGGGAGGGGAAACTGGCTTGCTTTAATATTTTTGTGAGTTTCCTTGCTTACTGTTTCTATGCGAAAGAAGCAAAATTGGTGGTCCAATGGACATAAGAGTCAAAGCTCAAAAAAGTAAGCTCCTAACTCAGTCTTTGCTTCACTTGCTTCAAACATTAAAATTCACCCTTTTTATCAACAAAGGAAGGATTCTCTAAAACAAATGCCAAATGACATGCCAATCTTCTGTTATTCACAACATTAGTTTGAAGAAAAATTCATTTGTATAGGGATGGCAAGGTTAGATGCATAAATTGTTTTGAAATATATGTTTTCGCATGTGGTATTTGAATTAACTGGATAAAATCTAGGAAGCATTCTGAGCACTGTTTCCAGATTAAGTTACTATTCATGGCAAATAATTGGGGATGGGGTGGAGGGGAGCTAATTCTTATTGAGTATCTGCTATGTCCTAAGATCTTTACATATATTATTTCCTTTAATATGTAAAACACTCCCATTTGGTAGGATCATTACCTTAATTTTGCAAAGGAGAAATAAGATCAGGGAAGTCAAATAACTTACCCAAGACAAACAGCAAATACACAGTATAAACAGGATTTAATCCCAGGTGTATCTGATTTTAAAACCCATACATGTTTCATTCTCTTAGGCTTTCTTGACTACAATCTATTGAAAACCTGTTCTAAATTAAGAAAGTAAGTCCTTTCTTCAGAGCTACATGTATCATGTCAATATTTTGGAAAGTATAACATGCTGAGTTGTTTTTCCTTAAGTGCTATGATCTGGTGAATAGCCAATAAAAATTGGATGCCTACCTCATCCACTGCTTTAAGCAAATGAATATTCTCAAAGTGCTCTTGGTGTAGGGGAGGAAAAACTTCCTTCTATCCTGTAGGTTATGTGCCTGGGCCTAAGAATTAAACTGACATAAAACAGATTAACAGAAAAGAGGCATACCCATTTATTTAATAGATTTATATGTATACAAGAGAACTCAGAAGGAAAATGAAAAACTGAAGAAATCATTATGCCCAAAAGCTTATATACCTTTTTACACAAGTGATGATAAACTGTGGAGATGTGACAAGACAAAGGGACTTGGACTACGGGCAGTAAACTGTGGGACAGTGACTAGGAAATGTATGAAGGCACTAATAGAAGATAAGGATTATTTTAGTAGGTTTGTCTGTACAGGTCCATTTCAGTGTCAACTCCCAGTCTTTGGTGATAAAAATGTTCTTTCTTTCTGGTACAGGGAGGACATTTTTCTCACGGAAAATTTTACGACCAACGGGCTTTTAGGTAGAAAGGTGGAGGTCAGAAATTTTATAACCAACCTGCTTTTAGGTTAAAAGGGGGAGGTCAGAGAGCCCTTCCTGCATCCATTGTTTCTTAAGTGTGTTCAGCTCAAAATAATCAATATGTTAAAGTGGCATATTTTGGGGTGGCACACCCTGATCCACTCCACTGGTTTTTTTGTTTTGCTTTTTTGAAGTTGTGCTAGCAGGACATGATGGTTCAACCATTTGTGTTTGATTGCAAACCAAGTAAGACGATGTTCAATTCAGGGTTTCAGAAGAGTATTTTAAAAGCCATGCAAATAAAGGAAGCTAGTCTCTTAGCTTTGCCTGGTGTTTTTCTTTTCCTTTTTCTAGTTTTTTTTTTTTTTTTTTTTTACAAGAAGTTAATATGGTAATACCCCTGGCAGAATATACAAAATCCCGACAGCTGGAATCTAGGCTCAAAATCATTATGAAATACAGATGTGGTCATGTTTTCCAAAGCCTGGTTCTGGTTGAAATGCTCTACTCCCCTCCAGAGAGGTCTCAGGAAAATGCATATTTGGTCAAACAAAAAATTCCCTCAAGTTATCTTAAGTGGCTATACATTATAGCAGCTTTTTAAAAATCTGAAAAACTGCTGGATCAGTATTGAAATGATACCTATATAGTTATAGATATAATGCAGATAGAGGTAGAGATAAAGATACTGGTGCAGATGTAGAGTTAGAGATACAGATATCACACTCACCCACACATACACACACACACACAATCACACACACGAATGGGTCCAATAATCTGGAACTCATCTGTTGCTTTCAAAGACAACAGTACTGGCATATCTAAACTAGCCAAGACATGCACCTGCTTTAAGATGATAAAGGATGATTCTATAAGGGTCTATAAAAATGACCTCTGGAACATGTATGGGATGAAATCCTAGAACCTCAGTGAGGTAATGAGTTCATCAAATGTTACCCATATGCCAATAGCTTTGTTGACAAATACAGTGATAAAAGGGTACAGGGAAGTATTTAACAATTATTTTTCATCCAACACTTCAGAAATCAATCTTTGGGATTTCCTGGTGGTGCAATGCAGGGGACATGGGTTCGAGCCCTGGTCCAGGAAGATCCCACATCCTGCAGAGCAACTAAGCCCGTGTGCCACAACTACTGAGCCTGCACTCTAGAGCCCGTGAGCCACAACTACTGAGCACACATGCCACAACTACTGAAGCCTGCGTGCCTAGAGCCTGTGTTCTGCAACAAGAGAAGCCACCACAATGAGAAGCCCACGCACTGCAACGAAGCGTAGCCACTGCTCGCCACAATTAGAGAAAGGCCCCGTGCAGCAACAAAGACCTAACACAGCCAAAAATAAAATAAATTAAATAAATAAATAAATAAATAAATTTATTTATTTTTTAAAAAAGAAATCAATCTTCATGTTCCCACAACTGGCAGACTGCAAATGCTGGTCATTCCCAGCACCTTGCTAGATAAACATATAATAGTAGGCATTTACCTCTGAAAAAAATTTATATAAATAGCTATGGAAGCTGGTCACCAGTTAAGAAGAACTAAAGATGATTTGTTGACCATATGACTTCATCCAGCATAGGATGAAAACAGACTTCACCCAGCCCTAGCATCTTGTAGATGCATTGTATCATTGTCAATGTTTCTCATTATGTAGATTAACAGATTGCCAGTGTGAAACATTTTAAGAAGCTGTTATTTTCCAAATTCTATGAAGAGACTTGAGAGCTCTGTGATCATCCTTTATGGTCCTCAGAATCCTGTCTGTAGCCTTGGGATTGGGCTCCTGAGAGATCACCAAGAGGAACGTACAGTTCAGATTATCACACCATGAACCATAGCAAATCATGGTTCAAGCAATATTTCTGGTAATCATTTACAGAATTCTATATGAATAATTTTCACTGTTTAGTTGTTTGAGCCACAACTACTGAGCACACATGCCACAACTACTGAAGCCTGCGTGCCTAGAGCCTGTGTTCTGCAACAAGAGAAGCCACCACAATGAGAAGCCCACGCACTGCAACGAAGCGTAGCCACTGCTCGCCACAATTAGAGAAAGGCCCCGTGCAGCAACAAAGACCTAACACAGCCAAAAATAAAATAAATTAAATAAATAAATAAATAAATAAATTTATTTATTTTTTAAAAAAGAAATCAATCTTCATGTTCCCACAACTGGCAGACTGCAAATGCTGGTCATTCCCAGCACCTTGCTAGATAAACATATAATAGTAGGCATTTACCTCTGAAAAAAATTTATATAAATAGCTATGGAAGCTGGTCACCAGTTAAGAAGAACTAAAGATGATTTGTTGACCATATGACTTCATCCAGCATAGGATGAAAACAGACTTCACCCAGCCCTAGCATCTTGTAGATGCATTGTATCATTGTCAATGTTTCTCATTATGTAGATTAACAGATTGCCAGTGTGAAACATTTTAAGAAGCTGTTATTTTCCAAATTCTATGAAGAGACTTGAGAGCTCTGTGATCATCCTTTATGGTCCTCAGAATCCTGTCTGTAGCCTTGGGATTGGGCTCCTGAGAGATCACCAAGAGGAACGTACAGTTCAGATTATCACACCATGAACCATAGCAAATCATGGTTCAAGCAATATTTCTGGTAATCATTTACAGAATTCTATATGAATAATTTTCACTGTTTAGTTGTTCTGGAGTTGAGACTCCTAAATAAATGATATCCTATTTGAAAAGTCATTGGATATCTGATATTCCCAAGAGCCAGGAAATCACAAGCATTTGAATCTTGGTTCCAACTGAATCCAGTTCTTTGGGATTTGTAGCTCTCTAAGCATGCCTTAAAGTCTACATTAAGGCTTATTCTTTACTGGTTATTTCAACCTGCATGGACTTTGTAATCTTCCTAATCCCACAGCAATTACTATTAGTGCCATTTATTTATATAACTTAATCATGGGCTGCTTTCTAGTAACACTTTACATGTGTGATTTAAGTTCTCCTGAGATTTCAAATTCCTGAGTTGAGGTCAGCTCCTATGACATATTTTTTTTGTACCAGTTTGTCACCAAACACAATCCTAACTTCACAATACGTGCTTAGTAAATAGCTATTAAAATTAATCTTTTGGGATGGGCAAAAAAAAAAAATGCTAAATCCTCACTTCTCTTCTCTTCACTTGGAATAACAGAAAAAATGTGTAGGGGGATGTTGAGAGGAACCTTTCCGATTGCCTTGAAATTACCTCTAGAGTAGGGATTAATAAATTTTTTCTATAAATGGCCAGATAGTTTTTATTTTAGGCTTTATCATTTATATTTTATTTTTTTACAACCCTTTAAAACTTGTTCGTAGCTCACAAGCCATACAAAAACAGGCCACAAACCATATTTGTATCATGGGCCATAGATTGTCCATTGTGCTCTACAGCACACAGATAAAAAATGACATGTGTTCAGTACCCTCAGTCAAAAGAGCCACAAACAATAAGGGCCAGACTAATTTCTTCAGGGCTCAACTAAAGGGAGCAAAATCTACACAATTACTTATCTAACTCACTAGCTATTGTCTGTCTGTCTATCTATCTATCTATCTATCTATCTATCTATCTATCTATCTATCAATCATCTGTCCATCTATTTATCTACTGTCTATAAACCAATCAACTATCTATATAGTAGTTATGTATCATTTATTTATCTATCATCTATCTATCTAAAGACTCAGGCATGGAGAGTGGAGGGGGAGTCCTCAGCATCTTTGGCCTTGGCCTCAAGGGGAATGCTGTATTAGCCTTCAGATATTATTTTACACTTTCTCTAAAGCGTGAGAGGTGCCTGGACATGGAGACTCCAAGAGAATCTCTCATAGAGACTATAAGATGCCTTCAAAAAGGGATGCTGCATCTTATTTTACATTTAGGTGTCTGCTTATGTGAACTTGCTGATCTACCCTGAGCCTATATGAACAGGAGAGGAGAATTAGGAAAAAAAAAAAAAAGGATAAAATTCTCATGGGTAGGGTTTGAGCCAGCATGTTGACACTCCACCTGGGATGTAGGAATAGGAATTTGTAGAGTATAATTCTGGGGGCAGGAAATGAAGCAGAAAAACAGACAGCATTAAAGCCAGCTTTCCCATAGAGAGCTATGCAGTTGGAAGCTTTGCAATGACCTCCAAGGAACTCACCCTTGTGCCCACGAGAGCCAGCATGACCCGGCTGGTGCCACAGCCCTAACCCTGGTCAGGGCTAGTTGGAGAAGAGGTGGCTACCAATAGAATGAGGACCACAACAGGAGTTAGGTAAGTCTGGAAATGCTCACTATTTTCTCTCACTCTCCTCCCCAATAGCATCAACACACAGAAAGATCTACATTTTGTAGAAAAGTGTGGAAGATGTATTTGAGAAGCATCTACTGGCACGCATACTCCCTAAGCAGTAACTAGCCCAGCTGAATGCCTGTCCTAGAGTTAGGGGAAGAGATGCATTTTAAATCAAGCTTGAGATTCATTTTTCAACTAGACTAAGCATTGATAACTGTCCAAGATGTTATTAAGGGAAAAGAAAAGGGATTTGACAGAGCACAGTTGAAAGCAGCAATTGGAAAAAAAAAATGTTTCTTGTCTGTACCCCACTGAGTAGAACCATACACATTTTCTTTCTTTTTCTTCCTTCTTTCTTTCCTTCCTTCCTTTTTGTTTTTTCTTCTTATTTTCCAATAGATGTGTCCATAAACATTCAGCTTCAAGTTTTTTCATGAAATTTATTTGTCCCTGCTAGGACCTGAAGTCTGTTAGAGGAACCAGGAGATAGATTGTCTCACATTGGCTCCCCAGAACCAAACCTGAAAGTATGATTCCAGTTTAAGTGATTTATTAACAAAGTGCTTCCAGGGGAAGCCAGTCTGGGAGCAGGAAAAGGAGTGGGGAAAGCAGGACAGGAAAGAGGAGGAAGCCAAGCAAGGAAGTGATCTCAGGCAAAGTCTCCCAGAGGCAACCTTCATCCTGATCCTGCAGAAAACTATGGACTGTGAATTCTGCCTCTAATAGTCTTCACCCAAATCAAAGGGGCTGTCATACTCCCACATCTGGGAGTCACTGGTTAAGTCCACCCTTAGGGAATATAAATAACCAGAACTTCTGGCTCTCAGTCATCCAGGAGCCCATGGGAAGTCCTACAGTGGGGAAAAGGAAATTGTGACAATGAGTTCCAAGAGGATCTGGACAGAGAATCAGCATTATCTGCTACACACATTCACAGAATGTTAGAGTAGAATTGTTCTTGGAGGATGCAAGACCAGGGCACAACTTGATTCTTGGAGGATGCAAGACCAGGGCACACCTTGATTAGTTGTAAGTTATGCCACACATGCATGCACACATGCACACACACGATGTTATCAGTAATAACGTACAACAATTTATTGATTTTTTCCAAATAATTTGCTTAGAATGCAATGTTATCCCCATAATAATGTCACTCTTACTAGCAATCTCATGTTATTCTTCCTTTATTGGGAGAGAAAGAATTGGAGGTATGACCAGGACTCAGGATGGCAAGTACCTCAGGAATACCTTATTTCTGCTGCAATTCACCCTAAGATACAACTACTATGGTTCTGATGATAGTTGTGACAATTAGAAATGATTTAGAGCTTATGGGTTGTGGTTTTATAATTATTTTGGATTTAAAAAAATTTATCTGTGAATAAATTTCAGTTTATTTCTAAGGCATATAGGAAGGTGTACTTCTTGCTAGAAAAATATGCCAAAATCAGTACTACAGAAGAATCCAGCAAACAGCCTGGTATAGATGTAAGGCAGTGTATACTAACGATTAGACGTGTGCAGTTAAATTGTCTAGGGTCAAATCCTAGTTTTGTTAGCAACAAATCATCTTCATTGGATAACTTGATTAATTTTTTACACCTAAATACCCTCAGGAGTAGGAATTAAAGAATTAAAGAGGAATAAGATTCGAACTTGCTTTATCAGGCTGTTGGAAATTAAAGGAGATCATATGTGTAGAGTGCTTAGATTTGGTGATAGCATAGAGTAGGTGCTCCATAAATTGTTCATTTTTATTAAGAAAATGGTTTCAGGAGTTGGAAAGACCTCTGCCTAATTCTCTTTGTCCTTGGGCAGGTGAGTTCTTCTCATTGAAGTGCAGATAATAGTAGGATGACTGAATTTCTGTGGGGATTAAATGCAGTAGTATATGAAATACGTAGCAAACCGGAAGTGCATAATAGCTGTCATTTCCCTGTCCTTTCATTAGATACACAAATACTCTCCATATATGAAGGAGAAGTGGCTGTACAACCTCAGCATGAATGCTTTCAGACTCACCCTTTCATTCAATCTCTTTTGCATATGTACAAATGGAAGCCTAGTTTAATCTTATGACTTTAGAAGATGACAGCAAAGACCATTCCATCTCTACAAAGTTCTAGTGTTAGAATGTACTCCCTTAAATTAACTTGAAATTTCCACTCATCTAATTTCAACCTTCTTTGCTCCTGGAGCAATACGAACTTGAAATGTACTTGGGTTAATTCAGTTGGCCAAGAGAACTAAAAACTTTCCCTTAAATTAAAGCCATACTACCAGAGACTAAATGCTCATGAGTTCAGCAACACATTAGGTGGAATATTTCCTGTGCCTTGACTGTAGCAAGGCTTCGATGCAAAGGAAGCCAAAGTATTCACAGAGAAGTCCAAACTGTTATGTTCCCTTCAAAACCAGCCTCTTGAGTCTGCTCTATAGCTTCTGGCTGGTTGATCCCAGACCTCATTTGTTGGTGTTCAAAACAGAGTCTGGATTTCATTAACTGGGTTGACTTGAGGTTGGGGTTGGACAATCACATAGTTCTTTTCAAAAAAATTGTTTAACTCGTGAGGAAGGTTGTTGTTTAGAGTATGAAGCATGAAGTAAGTCTTTTTTTTTTTTTTTACTCTCAATTGCATTAAGGGCTTAAAACAAAACATTACACAGGGAGCAAGTTCAGGGTCTCTATTTGAATTGTACTGGCAGCTCTATGAAAAGAAGATGCCCTGTGTGTTAATGACTTTGAGCAATGGTGTGACAGAAAAGGAGAGTGAAGGTATGCTCTCTGGTTCATCCCTATCATCCAGAAGACCCATGCTCAATGCACCATTATTCATAATAAGCAATATGTGGAAACAAGCTAATGTCCATCAAGAGAAAAATGGATAAAGAAAATGTTATATATATATAATGTATTTATTCAGCCTTAAAAAAGAAGGAAATCCTGGAGTATGCAACAACATTGATTCCACTGATATGAGGTATCTAAAATAAACAAACACAGAGAAGCAGACAAAGGCAACAAAAGCAAAAAAAAATAATAAGTAGAATTATATCAAACTAAAAAGCTTCTGCACAGCAAAGGAAAACATCAATAATATGAAAAGGCAGCCTATGAAATAGAAGAAGATATTTGCAAACCACATATCTGATAAGGTTAACATCCAAAATATACAAGGAACTCAAAGAACTCAATAGCAAAAACTCCAAGTAACCGGATTTAGAAATGGGCAAAAGGGGAACCTTCAAGATGGAGGAGGAATAAGAAGTGGAGATCACCTTCCTCCCCATAAATACATCAAAAATACATCTACATGTGGAACAACTCCTACAGAATGCCTACTGAATGCTGGCAGAAGACCTCAGACTTCCCAAAAGGCAAGAAACTCCCCACGTACCTGGGGAGCGCAAAAGAAAAAAGAAAAAACAGAGACAAAAGAATAGGGATGGGACCTGCATCTCTGGGAGGGAGCTGTGAAGGAGGAAAGGTTTCCACACACTAGGAAGACCCTTCACTGGTGGAGATGGGGGGTGGGCAGGGGGGAAGCATCGGAGCCACAGTGGAGAGTGCAGCAACGGGGGTGCAGAGGGCAAAGTGGAGAAATCCCCACACAGAGGATCAGTGCAGACCAGCACTCACCAGCCTGAGAGGCTTGTCTGCTCACCCACCGGGGCAGGTGGGGGCTGGGAGCTGAGGCTCAGGCTTCGAAGGTCAGATCCTAGGAAGAGGACTGGGGTCGGCCACGTGAACAAAGCCTGAAGGGGCTAGTGCACCACAGCTAGCCGGGAGGGAGTCCAGGAAAAAGTCTGGACCTGATTAAGAGGCAAGAGACCATTGTTTGCAGGTATGTGAGGGGATTTAGAGCACCGCCTAAACGAGCTCCAGAGACAGGCGTGAGCCGCGGCTATCAGTGCGGATCCCAGAGACAGGCATGAATCGCTAAGGCTGCTGCTCCAGCTACCAACAAACCTGTATGCAAGCACAGGTCACTATCCATACCTCCCCTCTCGGGAGCCTGTGCAGCCTGCCACTGCCAGGGCCCCGTGATCCAGGGACAACTTAACCGGGAGAACACACGGTGCACCTCAGGCTGCTGCAATGTCATGCCAGCCTCTGCCACTGCATTCCGTACCCCTCCCTCCCCCTGGTATGAGTGAGCCAGAGCCCCCTAATCAGCTGCTACTTTAACCCCATCCTGTCTGGGAGGGGAACAGATGCACTCAGGTGACCTACACGCAGAGGCAGGGCCAAATCCAAAGCTGAACCCCAGGAGCTGTGCGAACAAAGAAGAGAAAGGGAAATTTCTCCGTGCAGCCTCAGGAGCAGCAGAATAAATCTCCACAATCAACTTGATGTCCCCTGCATCTGTGGAATACCTGAATAGACAACGAATCATTGCAAAATTGAGGCAGTGGAATTTGGGAGCAACTGTAGACTTGAGGTTTGCCTTCTGCATCTAATTTGTTTCTGGTTTTATGTTTATCTTAGTTTAGTATTTACAGCTTATTAACATTGGTAGTTTTGTTTGTTGACTTGGTTGCTCTCTTCCTTTTTACATATATATATATTTTTTCCTTTTACATGTATCTATATATTTTTTTCCTTTTTCCCTTTTTGTGAGTGTGTATGTGTACGCTTCTTTGTGTGATTTTGTTTGTATAGGTTTGCTTTTACGATTTGTCCTAGGGTTCCATCTGTCCTTTTTTTCTTTTTTTAGTATAGCTTTTAGCACTTGTTATCATTGGTGGATTTGTTTATTGGTTTGGTTGCTCTCTTCTTTCTTTTGGCTTATTACTTTTTAATTTTATTATTTTAATTTTTTTAAATTTATTATTTTAATTTTTTTCTTTCTTTCTTTTTTTGTTTTTCCCTCTTCTTCTGACCCGTGTGGCTGACAGGGTCTTGGTGCTATGGCTGGGTGTCAGGCCTGAGCCTCTGAGGTGGGAGAGCCAAGTTCAGGACATTGGTCAACCAGAGACAACCTGGCCCCACATAATATCAATCGGCAAGAGCTCTCCCAGATATCTCCATCTCAACGCTAAGACCCATCTCTACTCGATGACCAGCAAGCTTCAGTGCTGGAGATCCCATGCCAAACAACAAGCAAGACAGAAATACAACCACACCCATTAGCAGAGAGGCTGCCTAAAATCATAATAAGTTCACAGACACCACAAAACACACCACTGGACATGGTCCTGCCCATCAGACAGACAAGATCCAGCCTCATCCACCAGAACACCGGCACCAGTCCCCTCTACCAGGAAGCGTACACAACCCACTGAACCAACCTTATCCACTGGAGGCAGGCACGAAAACAACGGGAAACTGCAGCCTGGAAAAGGAGACCCCAAACACAGAAAGTTAAGCAAAATGAAAAGACAGAGAAATACACAGCAGATGAAGGAGCAAGGTAAAAACCCACCAGACCAAACAAATGAAGAGGAAATAGGCACTCTACCTGTAAAATAATTAAGAGTAATCATAACAAACATGATCCAAAATCTTGTAAATAGAATGTAGAAAATACAAGAAATATTTAACAAGAACCCAGAAGAACTAAAGAGCAAACAAACAATGATGAAGAACACAATAAATGAAATTTTAAAGATTCTCTAGAAGGAATCAATAGCAGAATAACTGAGGCAGAAGAATGGATAAGTGACCTGGAAGAAAAAATAGTGGAAATAACCACCACAGAGCAGAATAAAGAAAAAAGAATGAAAAAATTGAGGACAGTCTCAGAGACCTCAGGGACAACATTAAACCCACCAACATTCGATTTATAGGGGTCCCAGAAGAAGAGGAGAAAAAGAATGGGACTGAGAAAATATTTGAAGAGATTATAGTTGAAAACTTCCCTAATATGGGAAAAGAAATAGTCAATTAAGTCCAAGAAGAGCAGAGAGTCCCATACAGGATAAATCCAAGGAGAAACATGCCAAGACATATTAATCAAACTATCAAAGATTAAATACAAAGAAAAAATATTAAAAGCAGCAAGGGAAAAATACAAACAACATACAAGGGAATCCCCATAAGGTTAACAGCTGATCTTTCAGCAGAAACTCTGCAAGCCAGAAGGGAGTGGCAGGACATATTGAAAGTGAAGAAAGGGAAAAAAGTACAACCAAGATTACTCTACCGAGCAAGGATCTGATTCAGATTTGACGAGAAATTCAAACCTTTACAGACAAGCAAAAGTTAAGAGAATTCAGCACCACCAAACTAGGTTTACAACAAATGCTAAAGGAACTTCTCTAGGCAGGAAACACAAGAGAAGGAAAAAAACTACAATAACAAACCCAAAACAATTAAGAAAATGGTAATAGGAACATACATATCAATCATTACCTTAAATGTGGACTATTATAAGAGACAAAGAAGAACACTACATAATGTTCAAGGGATCAAACCAAGAAGAAGATATAACAATTGTAAATATTTATGCAACAGCCACAAAAGGGGAAATCAAGAGTAACACAATCATAGTAGGGGACTTTAACACCCCACATTCACCAATGCACAGATCATCCAAAATGAAAATAAATAAGAAAACACAGCTTTAAATGATACATTAAACAAGATGGACTTAATTGATATTTATAGAACATTCCATCCCAAAACAACAGAATACACATTCTTCTCAAGTGCTCATGGAACATTCTCTAGGATAGATCATATCTTGGGGTCACAAATCAAGCCTTGGTAAATTTAAGAAAATTGAAATCATATTAAGTACCTTTTCTGACCACAATGCTATGAGACTAGGTATCAATTACAGGAAGAAAAAGTGTAAAAAATACAAACAAATGGAGGCTAAACAATACACTAGTAAATAACCAAGACATCACTAAAGAAATCAAAGAGGAAATTTTAAAAAACCTAGAAACAAATGACAATGAAAACACAACGAACCCAAATCTATGGGATGCAGCAAAAGCAGTTCTAAGAGGGAAGTTTATAGCAATACAATCCTATCTCAAGAAACAAGTAAAATCTCCAATAAACAACCTAACCTTACTCCTAAAGCAATTAGAGAAAGAAGAACAAAACAACTCCAAAGATAGCAGAAGGAAAGAAATCATAAATATCAGATCATGAAATAAATGAAAAAGAAATGAAGGAAATGATAGCAAAGATAAATAAAACTAAAAACTGGTTCTTTGAGAAGATAAACAAAATTGATAAAGCATTAGCCAGACTCATCAAGAAAAAAAATGGAGAAGAGTCAAATCAATAGAAATAGAAATGAAAAAGAAGTAACAACTGACACCACAGAAATACAAAGGATCATGAGAGATTACTACAAGCAACAATCTGCCAATAAAATGGACACCTGGACGAAATGGACAAATTCTTAGAAAAGCACAACCTTCCGAGGCTGAACCAGGAAGAAATAGAAAATATAAACTGACCAATCACAGGCACTGAAAATTAAACTGTGATTAGAAATCTTCCAGCAAATTAAAGCCCAGGACCAGATGGCTTCACAGGAGAATTCTACCAAACATTTAGAGAAGAGCTAACAACTATCCACAAACTCTTCCAAAATATAGCAGAGGGAGAAATACTCCCAAACTCCTTCTATGAAGCCACCATCACTCTGATACCAAAACCAGACAAAGATGTCACAAAAAAAGTAAACTACAGGCCAATATCACTGATGAGCATAGATGCAAAAATCCTCAACAAAATACTAGCACACAGAATCCATCAACACATTAAAAGGCTCATACACCATGATCAGTGGGATTTATCCCAGGAATGCAAGGATTCTTCAATATAGGCAATCAATGTGATAAACCATATTAACAAAATGAAGGAGAAAAATAATATGATCATCTCAATAGATGCAGAAAAAGCTTTCAACAAAATTCAACATCCATTTATGATACAAACACTCCAGAGAGTAGGCATAGAGGGAACCTACCTCAACATAATAAAGGCCATATATGACAAAACCATAGCCAACATCGTTCTCAATGCTGAAAAACTAAAAACCATTTCCACTAAGATCAGGAAAAAGACAAGGTTGCCCACTCTCACCACTATAATTCAACATAGTTTTGGAAGTTTTAGCCACAGCAATCTTAGAAGAAAAAGAAATAAGGGGAATCCAAATCGGAAAAGAAGAAGTATAACAATCATTGATTGCAGATGACATGATACTACACATAGAGAATTCTAACGATGCTACCAAAAAACTGTTAGAGCTAATCAATGAATTTGGTAAAGTAGCAGGGTACAAAATTAATGCACAGAAATCTCTTGCATTCCTATAGGCCAATGATGAAAAATCTGAAAGAGAAATTAAGGAAACACTCCCATTTACCACTGCAACAAAAAGAATAAAGTATCTAGGAATAAACCTACCTAAGGGGGAAAAATACCTGTATGCAGAAAAGTGTAAGATACTGATGAAATAAATTAAAGATGATACAAACAGATGGAGAGATTTACCATGTTCTCGGATTGCAAGAATTAACATTGTTAAAATGACTATACTACCCAAAGCAATCTACATATTCAATACAATCCCTATCAAACTACCAAAGGCATTTTTCACAGAACTAGAACAAAAAATTTCACAATTTGTATGGAAACACAAAAGACCCCGAATAGCCAAAGCAATCTTGAGAAAGAAAAAATAGAGCTGGAGGAATCAGGCTCCATGACTTCAGACTATAAAAAAAGCTACAGTAATCAAGACAGTATGGTACTGGCACAAAAACAGAAATATAGATCAATGGAACAGGATAGAAAGCCCAGAGATAAACCCATGCACGGAGAAAAGACAGCCTCTTCAATAAGTGGTGCTGGGAAAACTGGACAGCTACATGTAAAAGAATGAAATTAGAACACTCCATAACACCATACACAAAAATAAACTCAGAATGGATTAAAGACCTAAACGTAAGGCCAGAC
>NC_041215.1:57739512-57741592 GCF_002837175.3 Physeter macrocephalus
CAGTAACACAATCATAGTAGGGGACTTTAACATCCCACTTTCACCAATGGACAGATCATCCAAAATGAAAATAAATAAGAAAACACAGCTTTAAATGATACATTAAACAAGATGGACTTAATTGATATTTATAGAACATTCCATCCCAAAACAACAGAATACACATTCTTCTCAAGTGCTCATGGAACATTCTCTAGGATAGATCATATCTTGGGGTCACAAATCAAGCCTTGGTAAATTTAAGAAAATTGAAATCATATTAAGTACCTTTTCTGACCACAATGCTATGAGACTAGGTATCAATTACAGGAAGAAAAAGTGTAAAAAATACAAACAAATGGAGGCTAAACAATACACTAGTAAATAACCAAGACATCACTAAAGAAATCAAAGAGGAAATTTTAAAAAACCTAGAAACAAATGACAATGAAAACACAACGAACCCAAATCTATGGGATGCAGCAAAAGCAGTTCTAAGAGGGAAGTTTATAGCAATACAATCCTATCTCAAGAAACAAGAAAATTCTCCAATAAACAACCTAACCTTACTCCTAAAGCAATTAGAGAAAGAAGAACAAAACAACTCCAAAGATAGCAGAAGGAAAGAAATCATAAATATCAGATCATGAAATAAATGAAAAAGAAATGAAGGAAATGATAGCAAAGATAAATAAAACTAAAAACTGGTTCTTTGAGAAGATAAACAAAATTGATAAAGCATTAGCCAGACTCATCAAGAAAAA
Source organism: Physeter macrocephalus (assembly GCF_002837175.3). Classification (NCBI taxonomy): domain Eukaryota; kingdom Metazoa; phylum Chordata; class Mammalia; order Artiodactyla; family Physeteridae; genus Physeter; species Physeter macrocephalus. The sequence goes on from NC_041215.1 coordinate 57,740,256, forward strand.
AAATGGAGAAGAGGCAAATCAATAGAAATAGAAATGAAAAAGAAGTAACAACTGACACCACAGAAATACAAAGGATCATGAGAGATTACTACAAGCAACAATCTGCCAATAAAATGGACACCTGGACGAAATGGACAAATTCTTAGAAAAGCACAACCTTCCGAGGCTGAACCAGGAAGAAATAGAAAATATAAACTGACCAATCACAGGCACTGAAAATTAAACTGTGATTAGAAATCTTCCAGCAAATTAAAGCCCAGGACCAGATGGCTTCACAGGAGAATTCTACCAAACATTTAGAGAAGAGCTAACAACTATCCACAAACTCTTCCAAAATATAGCAGAGGGAGAAATACTCCCAAACTCCTTCTATGAAGCCACCATCACTCTGATACCAAAACCAGACAAAGATGTCACAAAAAAAGTAAACTACAGGCCAATATCACTGATGAGCATAGATGCAAAAATCCTCAACAAAATACTAGCACACAGAATCCATCAACACATTAAAAGGCTCATACACCATGATCAGTGGGATTTATCCCAGGAATGCAAGGATTCTTCAATATAGGCAATCAATGTGATAAACCATATTAACAAAATGAAGGAGAAAAATAATATGATCATCTCAATAGATGCAGAAAAAGCTTTCAACAAAATTCAACATCCATTTATGATACAAACACTCCAGAGAGTAGGCATAGAGGGAACCTACCTCAACATAATAAAGGCCATATATGACAAAACCATAGCCAACATCGTTCTCAATGCTGAAAAACTAAAAACCATTTCCACTAAGATCAGGAAAAAGACAAGGTTGCCCACTCTCACCACTATAATTCAACATAGTTTTGGAAGTTTTAGCCACAGCAATCTTAGAAGAAAAAGAAATAAGGGGAATCCAAATCGGAAAAGAAGAAGTATAACAATCATTGATTGCAGATGACATGATACTACACATAGAGAATTCTAACGATGCTACCAAAAAACTGTTAGAGCTAATCAATGAATTTGGTAAAGTAGCAGGGTACAAAATTAATGCACAGAAATCTCTTGCATTCCTATAGGCCAATGATGAAAAATCTGAAAGAGAAATTAAGGAAACACTCCCATTTACCACTGCAACAAAAAGAATAAAGTATCTAGGAATAAACCTACCTAAGGGGGAAAAATACCTGTATGCAGAAAAGTGTAAGATACTGATGAAATAAATTAAAGATGATACAAACAGATGGAGAGATTTACCATGTTCTCGGATTGCAAGAATTAACATTGTTAAAATGACTATACTACCCAAAGCAATCTACATATTCAATACAATCCCTATCAAACTACCA